>NC_054830.1:26896515-27199545 GCF_018345385.1 Vulpes lagopus | reverse complement strand
GTCTCCATCTGCTTTCGCCTTGTCCCTGGGAATCTTTCTCACTGAATGCAGGGTTACTGTCATCCAGGTCTTGTGTGTCCATACCAATTCCTGAACAAGGTGCTATTCAGGAGCCCCCTGTCCTGGCCGGCTTCCTGGCTCATGTCCTTATCACCTCCCTTCTAGTAGGCTGATTTTCTATAGAGCTTCAGAGCAGCATTCATTTAGCAAACATTTCCTGAGCATAGAACAATTGCCAGTCCTTATAGGGGATGGAAATGTGACTAAGGAGTGATCCTGCTTTTAAGACGGAATATAGTTCAGGAGAGGGGATGGGAAAAGCTCAAAGAGAAGAAGTTTGACATGCCAGGAAGGCTACCGCTGTGGGCTCTGAGAGAAGGTACTTTTCTCACATTGTACATTTGTGCAGCACCTTCTTATCTCTGCTCCTGCCTCCCAGGGGGAGTTAGTGTTCAACTTTCCTGCTCTCCTTACTCATAACTGTCTGGAAAAAAAAAAAAGTGTGCATTTAGATCCTCCCACATGGCTCTTACTGTTCCCCCTGGTAATACTATGTGAGCATGACACCGAGATTCTCCACCTTGCCACGAACCTCAAAACATCATATGGAATGTTCCTCCTTTTTAAATGACACCAGGGAAAGAATTCATGGTATTTTAAATCCAGGCCCACCGTGACTGCAGCTGAGGCTGTTGGTACTGTTTAAGTTTTTAACGAAAGCAAAAAGACTACAGCAAATAAGCAAATCCCATACTGAGAATGACACTATAATAACAGCCGAGTGTTTACCGTGTGCCAGGTACTGTGCTCACATCTCTGCAGGCATTACTCCAGGGAATCATCCCGGGAAGCCTGGAGCCAGGGCTCCCTGGCCCCATTCCACATAGGAGGCAAGCGAGGCGCCGCAGGGTTAGCTTCCTGCCGCACTGTCTCCCAAGGATTCAGCTTGCCCTTCTGGGCAAGTATCAAACGTGGCCTTCGGGGTCCAAGCTCACCAAGGGACAGGGCGGGCCTTTGCAGTTTTTGTTTAGCAAGACAAGCCCAATGGTAAGTGGGTTCTCCTTCCTGAGAACAGCTAGAACCATTTTCTTTTATGGTTTGAGAGAGTTAGATACCTTTTCCCAGAGTCCACTTTCATTACTCTCCTGCTTGGCTCTGGATGACCTTGGGATGAGACCACCTTCCTTTCCCTTCCACATGGCCTAGACTACAGCTCCAGTCAGAGCTGATGTTTAGCAAGTGAGGAGGAGCTTACCCTGGGCAGTCAGCAAAGCATATAATGGACCTGGACATATGTGGGATGGGCCTGCTCCTGATTCTCATTGTGCCTAGTCCAGTTTCTCTGAAACAGATTAAAAGTGGTAATCCGAGTGATGTACTAAGAATAGCACCCACACATGATAAATGTTCAATAAATAGCACCTGTGTTAAAAGTCTTGCTCCAGCCTCTTGAGCAAGAGCACATACTCAGGATTATTAAGCAACCTGCTCCTTGGTTCTAGGGTGTGGTGACCTTAAATGTTTCCTCCTGTTTACTCCCCTACCACCATGGTGGCCTTTGTGAGACTCGTCTCACTGAAGCAGAGATTCAGCAAAGGAAACTAGGAAAGGAAAGGTGATTTCAGTAAAAGAAAGTCCAAAAGAACTTGGGCTCCAGATGGGGAGCTCCTTGAGGAAGGGACTGCATTCCTAGCTTTACCCCCACAAGTCCAGGGCACTATGGAAATGAAGAGGGTAAAAGGGAAGGATATTATTTTTAGAGTCCATGTGACCTAGAGAAAAAAAAATAAAGGACCTGTATGGGGGTCTAGTTGGCCCTCTACTCACATTCACAAAGGGTCTTCAATTGTGACTTCTGGTGTTGCTTCCAAAGGAGTTGCCTTATGTAGGCATATGGGCTAAAGCATTAACTTGTTAAATGCAGACATTCATAAAATACAACAAAAATCTAAGCCTTGTCCTGACATTTCTCCATGTTGTAAATTATCAGCAGCCTCGAAGGTGGCCATGGGAAGGATCCCCCAGGACCTCAGAGGGTTTTCATTCACCCCAATCATAGTTGTGTGCCTTCTGATGTTTGGGCCAACACTAAGCTGTTGGCCATCATGTATTTATTTCTTCCGGAGATTTGGAAGTTTTCTTTTCTTTTCTTTTCTTTTCTTTTCTTTTCTTTTCTTTTCTTTTCTTTTCTTTTCTTTTCTTTTTTTTCTTTCTTTTCTTTTCTTTTCTTTTCTTTCTTTTCTTTTCTTTTCTTTTCTTTTTTCTTTTTTTTTCTTTTCTTTTCTTTTCTTTTCTTTTCTTTTCTTTTTTGAGATTTGTAAGTTTCTGACTAGCTTGCCAGTAACGCACCACACACATGAAGCGTTCTCCAACCAGCCTGACCTTGTTCTATCTCAATTTCACTCAGAAGCTGTGAATCTTTCACTGAAATACCAGCAGCATCTCTCTTCTTTGCTCAGACTTTCCTTGTATAATTTCCAGAGAATAGCAGATTTGCCTTCCCTGAATAATTCTCTGTGCTCAGGGCTGTATGTGTCTATGTGTATACACACGTATGTATTTTTAAATTTTATTTTGCATGGAAAGCAAGAAGAGGAATCTGTCCTCCTTTTAGGTATTCCCTATTAGAGACAGCTCTGACTCTTCTAGGTCATTGGGAAGCACAGCAGCCCACCAACATAGAAGCCCCTAGCACCCAACAACTGCTCCCATCACAAAGCCCTAACCTGATTTGTCAACTCTTGTACCTCCATATCCCTCTCCATGGCCTCACCACAGGCCATACCAGGACAATTACTTATCTAGCTATTTGTTGAACAGCCTCTATGACGGGCACTACATTAGGAGCTGGGAATACAATCGACTATAAGGTATATAGGAGTCCCCACCTTTTGTGTTTACCTTTTCATGGGAAAGACAGGGTTTCCTCCTACTCCTAATATATCATCCAAGTAAATAAGAATATCTGTGATAATTGCAAAAGGATCAACAAAAATCTTGCCTCATATGAAATTCTTGACAACCCTCCCAGCTTATTTTTAATTCTTTAAGCTCTAAAATCAACCTTCCTGTTCCAAAGAGTACCTCCAAATCCTTGCTCTATCGTCTCTCAAAAATCCATGAATTTAGATCCCACATTTATTATTAACCAAGGGTTCCAAGAATTATTTTTCTCTTCACGCATTATGCACTCTGGGAGCACCCTGGCTTGCCTTCTTAAGTTGGCAGAGAAGCATGCGAGGGTAAGTCTTCATGCAAACCTTATCGAGAGCCAGAAGCCACACATTTCCAAAGTGTAAATATGCAGCCAGAGTCAAGGGCCGGGGATGCAGAGCCACAGGAAAGTGTTAAAATAAAATAAGGTTGACAGTGCCACTTCATCAGAAATAGGCAGTGAATTAGATGTTATGAAATGCTTATAAGCCTAGGGAGTAAGGTGCTCAAAGACAATTACCAACTAAACATTTCATTAATGAAATAATGATTAATTATAATTACTAATTAAAATGCAGGATTATGCTGTTGGTTTTGAGCATTAACAGGAGTAATGACATTACCATTTTTAATGGAATTCCAGGAACGAAAATTATAACAACTCACAGAAAAGATATGGCTTGCGAGTGTGATTAGGAGTTATTGTTAAACCCAGGGGCATAGAATTTTCCCTGCTGGTGAACTTAAGTTAAGTAAGTTTAATGCGGTGTAATTTAATTACTAAGCATAGTTTTCTTCACAGTGGGAAGAGATACCAGGTTTATGCTTTAAAGAACAAAAAGAAGAATGTAAGTAGCTATGGGTAATGATTGGCTACTAGCAGGAAAAATCAAAGAGCGTTTAGCTGTCTTTTGCATAATATTTGAGGGTAGATGTATCCTGGCTTGGTTGTAAATTTTATTTAATTAATGCTTAGAGGATTAACAACAAAGTAGACTGTGCAGACAGGGTATGTAGTGCTGTCAGGGGTATCAGGAAAGTGAATTTCCATAGGAAGGACATCTCTGCTGAATAATTAATGCATGGGTGTTTTCATAAATGTCAAATTCCCACAGGAAGCAGGAACTTGACCCTCAGTAATAAACCATTTAGGATTCATTAAATATAAGCATCGTTCTTAAACTGTTTGCCGTGGCATGTGAGCTCATCCATAATGCGATTTGTCGGCCTGAGCTGTAGTATAAAAACGTCCAACACTTGGCTTTGGGTGGTTGGGATCACTCTGAGCATGCCCGCTCCTTTCAGCCTGGTTCGACTCTAGCCCCTCGAGGTAATTGCATTGTTATAAGGCCTCTAATTGTTAGAAGGCCAAGATCTTGAGAGTCAATCTAGAAAGCTCATGTTTGGCTCTTACTAAATATGGTGAGGGGCTCAGACTCTGTTTGGGCCTCCTATATCAGGGCTACTCAATCTTGACACTATTGACCTTGAGACCCAGATAATTATGCATTCTCGGCGTCTGACCTGTGCATTGTTGGATGTTTAGTAGCATTCCTGGCCTCTCACCTACTACGTGCTAGTGGCAACCAGCCCCTCACATCTCCCTTAACAGCTGAAACAATCAAAACTGGTTCCAAGCATCGCAAATACCCTCCAGGGGTAGGATCAGCCCTATTTGAGAACGACTGTTTATGGAACTTACTCAAGTATCTCCTAGCATGGGACCGCTCAGGGGGAGACACAGCTCCCCACTGAATTGAGCCTGAGAGGCTGTGGGGACCCACAGTCCCTGGTCACCTTCACACACACAGACATCCACAGGACCAAATGTGTCTTTGCTCTTAATAACACGGACTGCCCCTTATGGAGCCACACGTGGTTATCACAGCTGCAATCATGTCATTAAGTTGAGAACTATTCACTCCGGTGACCCAGGGCTGCCTCGTAGATAATCCTCTTCATGCAAAAGTGACTGTTTCCTTTCCTCAGTGCATCAAAATGACTGGTGCTTTAAGCAACCCCCTTGCCCATACTGTTGTTCTGGGCTTATAAGGGGTGCAGCAAATCACTGAGCTGTTTTTTTTTCTCCCTCTTTTTTTTCCCCTGAGATTAGTATAGAGAGGGGTAGCAAATGAACTCACCCATGGAAGATTTTTCCCAAACTGTTTCTAAAGTCTGAAAACAAATCACAGAGCCTTTTTTCTTTTAATAGAATATAGATTTGATTTCTTGATTTAAAAAACACACTTCATTCTGTCTGGGCATGCAGGGTGCCCACACACAGACTAAAAAAAGAGACATAAAGCTATTTGGAGAATCTCTTTGTCTACACAAAAGCAGAAACTGATTTGACTTAATGATTTTTCTCCTTTTTGATTTTTATTTGAGCCAAAATGAGCAGTTATTTCTTGGCACCATACAGCCATTGCCTCTGTGTTTTGGTAAAATCAGGAGGATGTGACATGCAGACATGTCATCCCTAGGTGACATAAGTGAAAAACAGCATCCTGGATGTGTGTGGGGTCCAAGTGACATAGTAACTGGACACCACCCATTTCACACTGGGGGACTGAGACTGGTCAGTTACTGCAGACTCAAAGGGTTCTGACTTTTTTCTGGTGACAGTAATTCCTATCTTACCTGGCCACGGTGCACACTCTGGCTGGACAGCAGGCCACTGTAGATAATGGTGTCTTTCCAGTATTCCACTTGGAACAGATATGCTTTAAATTCACCAACCAAGGCAGTTCAGGAATCAGAACCAGAGAGCAAAGAGTCTACTTGGCTCCAAACCTGAGTAAGTCTTATTAATTCAGAGAGTAGAAAGCTTACATGTGCTAATTACCAAAACTACTAATTAGCTTTAATTATGAGCTTGGAAGGAAGTTGAAGTGTGTTGCATTTGATAGTGCTGCTGACCTTATCAGTGTACTTTGGGGGGGGGTGGAGAAGCAGAAAGGAGGTGTTAGAAAATTCATCAGAGAGCAATTAATTTAGGTCTTCTGATGAATATGCTATAAATTAACACATCTATGCATATCAGGACATAAAGGCATTTTAATAGAGCCTTAGCAATGTCAACTGAGAGTGCCCCAGCAGTCAAGAAAATGACTCATTTCCTAAGTTATTTCTTATTCTGCCTCTGTTTTAAACCGACAGGCCGGATCCAGCCTGATAGATGCTTTTATATGTAATTGTAAATAAGAAAGGGGGCCAGCTTTGGTTGCCTTTGGAGGGTCACTCTGAGGAGCTGTTCTTGGAGATGTTTGATGAGATGCTCAGAAATCTGTCCCATACCTGGGTCTGGTAATATCATCCCCATCAACCTCTCTCCTTGGTCTTTTTGTCATTCGAATCCCTGTAGCCAGAGCCCACTCCTTTTATGTGGCTGGGATTCTCTGTGCGTTTTTCTTATGGCAAGACAGCTCTGCATCCACTATGCCCATTAACACAAATGATGTTTATTTTCAAGGATCACCAATGCAGCATTTCATGCCTCAGACAAATGGAACCTTCCTCGGGCCCTGGAAGCTGTCACTCAAACGTGGGGAAGGTGTCCAAAACAGTGCAGCATCTGCCTCACCAGAACTTGTAAACCCCGATTCTCTTATTCTGTAGATGTGAAGCTTCTTGGTTTGTCTTTAATCTCTCAAAACTGACTGTCTCTTGGTAACCACCAGAGGGATCCCACATAATGTGATAAAACTCATAATCATCATGGAGGAATCACAGCTCAGCCCCTGTGAGCTTGCCTCTGAGTCCCTGGGTCTCTCTTTGGAAAATGACAAGGGGGGAGCAAAGGATAAGCAGTATGAGAGGAGGCTCTACTTGGCAGCATAAAAAAAGGCATCCCCCAAAGAGCGAGGAGTACATCTGAAGACAAAGGGATCTGAGGGTCAGTCTTTTCTCTTCACCTAGAGACAAACTAAGACCACCAGAAAAAAAATATATAAAACAAAACCTGGTTAACAGAAAGAGGATTTTTTTTAAGTCGGTAGAATTGGGTACTACTTGTTTATGAACTTGTGTTCAGAAGTTGAACATATATAATGAGATTCGTTATAAGGGCTAAAGTCTTTTCTGTTTTTTAAATAGGTTTGTGCCACCATATAAAAGAAGAGGGAATCAGGAGTATTCTATAACAGTTTGCTAGGGTGACTGTAACAAATTACCATGAACTTAGTAGTTTAAAACAACAGAAGTGTATTCTTTCCCAAGCTTGGAGGCTGGAAGTCCAACATCAGGGTGTTGGCAGGGCCATGCTCCCTTTGAAGGCTCTAGGGAAGAATTCTTTCTTCCTTCTTCCTAGCTTGCTTATCACTGCACCATTGCTGACCCCACCTTTCTGTGGCCTTCTTCCCTCTGTGGATATCCGTGTATCCAAATCTCCCTTCTTTATGAGGGCACCGGTCATTGGATTTAGGGCCCGCTCTGATCCAGTATGAATTCATGTAACTAATTACATCTCCAAAGACCTATTTCCTCCAAATTTTGGGAGGGCACTAGTCAACCTGGGGCATGTTCTTTAATTTTTTTTTTTTTTAAGAATGTTTTAACTTTTAGTCCTAGACACAAAGCAGGCTTGATATTCTTGTTCTAACATGATTTTCCAGGTCATGGATGAAATCTATTATTACCACCTGGAAAATGACACTTCTTTGATCCTCTTAGATTTCCCCTCTGGTGTCTTTTAATCCAGCTTCTCAAATATAATGCCTCTGGTCCAAACTGTTGTAAGGCTTGTGTCAGAGTGTTTATAGTGGCTTTTGTGTATAAGTGTATGTTGTGGGCCAAGCACCAGAAGACAATGTTTCCACCCTACAGTCTTTTGTAGCTAATTTTATTGCCCTCAACTGTCAGGTTTTACAGATTACCCCTGAGCTTCTTGAGCCAAATCAGTAGTTAAAGCTCAGGCGATCCTTATTTATCCCTGCTCTTAATACATGCCTGGCTGCACTAACTGCCTAACTGGAAACTCCAGATCAGCTCAGCAGAAAGCTGTACGTTCAGCTCAGACATGCTCAAGTGAGAAGAAGATTGTCCGCGGTGTGTCAGGCAAATTGGCAAACAAGTGTCAACAGAACCGGAGGTGGGAAAAGAGAAGAAATCAGCAGGAGAAGTGGGGTTCGCTGGACGTGCTGGGCTTGCACTGTATGATAAGCAGAGAGTGGCCGCAGGCAGGGCTGGGGTGCTGGTGAGGGAGGGCATCCCATAGAGCTTGTCTGAGGAGCCCTGACTGTCCGTCCTGACCAGCCCACTTCTGGTGGCAGAGACCCCACTGCAGGGACTTCTAGACCTGGCCTGGACCTAAGCCTCCTGGAAGGTGACACCCGGCCCCCTTGCCAAGCATGTAGTTCTCCTGCAATTCTGAGTGCCTTGTGAGAACATCTGCTTCCCCAGAAACTAAAGGCCACTTACTGTGAGATTCGATTTATATGAAATACTCATAATTGGCAAATCGATCGGCACAGAAAGCAGATTAGTGGTTGCCAGGGACAGGGAGGGAGGGGGAATGGAGGAATTACTATGTAATAGGTACAGGTTTCCTTTTGGGATAATGAAAATATTCTGGAACAAGATAGCTGTGATAGTTGCTCGACATTGTGAATGCACTAAATCCTATTGAATTATACACTTTAAAATGGTTAAATGGAGAATTTTATGCATATTTTACCATAATTTAAAAAAAAAATCAGCTTCCTTCTGATCTACTCACTTGTTCTCTATCTGCCCCATGAAACCAGTCTGAAGTCTGATTCTTCTTCCATGGGAACATCATTTTAACATCTTTTTCTCTTACATCTGTAGATCTGTATCTCTGCTCTTCCAGATTGATCACCCCTGTATCTCTGCTCTTCCAGATTGATCACCCTGTGTTGCCCTTCAATTGCTTGTCTTTAAAGTTGCTAATCCAGAGTAGCTTCCATTGGATATATCCCCCCTTCCAATTGTTTTTCTGAATTATGGTATAATGTGCAATGTGGCCAACATATGTTATGGGTGGATTGTCACCAATGAGACTGTGAGTTAGGAGGCCTGGGTCCTAACTCTAACTCGCTGTGTAACTTTAAAAAAAAAAAAAGTCAGTTTCTCTGAGCCTGAGTTCCTTCACCTCTAAAATGAAAAGACAAGAGGACCTCTAATGTCTTTTCTAACTCTCAAACTTTATATCCTGTCCCCTTGCTCTGGACCTCATTCCAGAGGATGGCACCCCCAATGAATGTCTATTTTCCAGTGTTAAACTAGATCTCCCCCTCACACACACACACACCCCCCCCAAATGCATGACATTGGATCTGGGAGGCCAAATGAAAGATTCACTGGAATGTCAATGAAATCTTATCCAATTAGATATAGTGCAACATTCCAAAATACAATTTTAGATGTCCATTGAAATATCTAACCTATTCATAGTCTTCCTATTTTTCTGTGACACAGAAATCTGGGTGTGTCCTCAAGCAAATGCCTGAATAGAGTTCTATATAGGAGCAAGTCACAGCCAGAGCCATGAAAGCCAGTGGAGACATCTTTTCTGGTGCTTTCCCTTTTCCCCAGAGGTATGGCAATGGCCCTGTTTATGACTCTTGTTTCTAGAACTGTCTGGATGAGACAAGACAGTTAACTAGTAGGAACCATAAGACCTTTTAAGCATCTTTCCCTTGTCTTTATGTTGAGAGGAAGAGTATACTTGTGTTTTGGTAGTTTGTGTTTGATTTCGTTGTTCTTCTTGTTTCTCTAGGGATGATTTGAGTCCAGTTACTAGAAGGATATCATCGTGTTCCATGGCTGCATCTGGCTCTGCCAGCTGGGGTTATATATTATTTGTTAATGTGCAGTAATCCATTTGAGGCAATGATGAGTGTGCATAGTGGGAGAGAGGCAAGTGGGTAAAAAGATACATTGGTCAGAATGTCACTGGGGATCTAGAAGCTTCACGTGAAGGATTTTGATGTAGCCATGATCAGTCTAACTGTAGTAATAGGGTAGATCACTGGAAAGAACATAGGATAAACTTGGAGGTCCAAGAGCTGGATTCAATTTCCTCCATTTACCAGATTTATAGTCAAGTTTTTTGCCTCTCTGTGTCTCGTTATTATAAGCTACCTTATTTGTAAAGTGGAGACTCTCTGGGGGCTTAGATGAGATTTAGTTGTGTACTGAGCACAGTATGTGGTATGATACTTTGTAGATGTGACTTCCCTTCCCACTTCTCTTTGGTAGATTGTAAGAATCATATGAGACAATCAACATGAAAATGAATGTTATAACACCCGAGGCATCAAATGTGTTATCTGGAAAGAGAAGTAAAGAATAGAGTCAGTTTTTAGGCCTCAATCTAACCTCTGACCATTATCTGACTCCCTTGGAAAGCAAGACGCTCTTTTTCTCCATAGGCAAGAATCGTAAAGGATTTATATGTTGTGTCATGGGGAAAAGAGTAAACAGAAGGCTGGAGTCCATATCTGGAGAGTTTGTGTTCATTTTGGCAGCACATATACTAAAAAAAATTGGGGAGTTGGGGATGGTGGGACAGTGGGCATGCCTGATCTGAGTCCAGGACACTGCAAGTAGAGTGCAAATTCTATGGCGTTGGATGAGTCTTTTCCCTAACTTTGAATTCCTGTGTTTCATCTGCAAAATGAATTGTATTAAATCACTTTTAATATTCCTGTTGGAAATAGAAAAACTGGGGGTAAGAATCAGCCAAATACTAGTCCAGTGTTTCACCAGCCCTCATTGCAATTCTGAAAGGGTAAGTGCCTAGAGAACATGGAAAAAGTCTCTCTCAGTCTTTGATTCCGTGTCCCATGCAGATTTCCACTGCTCTAAGGTAGACAGAAGAGGGATCTTGCTTCACTACAGACAGAAAGAAAGCACACAGAGTGGTTTCCTTAGTTTCTTGCCTTCTTTCCCTTAAGCCTGTGCTATACCTGGGAGAGAGAAAAGAATGGTTTTCCCAAAAACTTAGAGTATAGCTGACATTACACTCCAGTCTTTGTAGATAAGGACAACCCTTGAAGATTACCTGCCTTACCAGTTCCTAGAAAAGTCAAGAAAGAGCAGCTGCATAAAGCCAAGATGGCAGTGACTTCTTCCTTAAGAAACAACCCAGATATGTGGGACAAGGAAGCAGACCCTAAATGCTACAGTGTAGCTTTTTATCCTAAAATGCTGCAATGTAGAAGGTGTGTGGTACATTAAATATTGACCCTAAAATGCTACAGTGTAGAAAATGTGTGATGTATTAAATATTTTCAAATTTGACCAAGCCATACCAGTCCCTGATTGGATTTAAGTGCACAAGAACCTATAAGCCTGTCTTGTGGGTTCTGTGATTTCCCTCTCTCCCTAAAAGAATTTGAGACACATACACATCTTGATGTGATAGTAACTTCGTGAGATCTCTTCAAGGCTCCCTTACTGCTCAAGGAAATAGGATATTTCATGAATAAAGCTACATCAATGAAGAATATTCATATCTTGCCTGATGCCAAGCTGCTACTTAAAACTGCTCAAAGACCCGGTCCCCAAAACCAATCCCTGCGTGCATTTATCCCTACCCAGAATCTGTGTGCCCTGGATTGTCAAATTTCTTGTGCCTCCTTTCATTCTGATATGCTGCTTCTTTTAAAGAATCCTTTCTTTGAGATGTTCCTTGCTGAGGCAAATAGGGAGTTATTACATGGCAGTCTCCCTGAGGCTGTTTTGTTCAGGCTTGGTTGTCCAAGGCAACCGAGAAAAAGAAATTGGGGGAACAAAGCCCCTTTGCTTTGTTGGGTCACCTTTGATAGCTTGGAAAGGTCAAGAACTTCTTAGCAGAATCTCTGGATAACTTTGCTAAGTGATGAGTGGGATGGAGATTCTCTTTAAAAGCCTGATCCTTCCACCTTTGTTCATATGCAAAGTATTTTCTTAAAATTCGGGGCTCTGCATTCATGTGTCCTCACACTCTAATGAGACCTGCACTGCTGCCAAATCCTAGGTGGGGACTGCTAATGCACCAGCAGCCAGCTCACAGGTCTCCTATCAATGCAGGTGCTATAGTTCATGCATAAGAAGAGCAGCATTACTAATGAGGACCCTGAGATGACATGAACATGGGATCCTTGCCTGGCCCCATCCATAGCTTTCAGGTCCTCACTCTTAAACTTTCTTTCTCTCTCTGCAACTTGGAAAAATTTTATCTTGCCTCTGTCTATAAACTGAGGGGACTTAGACTCAACTCTCATTAAGATCATTAATGTTTTGAGCTTTTAATTTAATGAATGAGAGGAAAGGACATGAGTCTGGTTGGCTTTAAATGTAGCAGAAGCATGAATGCTGGGTTTCGAGGTCAGAGTTTATGATCCTTCAAATGGTCCTCATTCTTGTGTGTGTGATTCATGCTGCTAAGCTGGGCTGGGAATATCACAGGGCAAGTACTTCCCCCAATGTGTTTTAAGGAGGGCACAATCTAATAGAATAGGTAAGAAGTATATCCATATTATTACAGTTCAAGTTGGAAAGTATTAGAAGAACAGGGGCACCTGGGTGGCTCAGTGGTTGAGCATCCGCCTTTGGCTCAGGTTGTGATCCCAGGGTTCCGAGATCAAGTCCCGAAACAGGCTCCCCACAGGAAGCCTGCTTCTCCCTCTGCCAATATCTCTGCTTCTCTCTCTCTGTCTCTCATGAATAAATAAAATCTTAAAAAAAAAAAAGAAAAAAATAAGGGCTGTAATTTCAGAGAGGTTCTTTTGAATCTGTTCTCACTGTTTCTAAATCAGGCAGCAATCATCATCATCATCTCCCTGGACTGATAGCGATGGTGACTTGACTGTGTTGTGTCCCACACTGAGCACCTACTTTGTGCTGGGTAGTGGGAGGGAGGGAACACCAAAAAAATACAAGGGGTTTGTATATGCGAGACAGAGATAAAGTACCTCTAAAATAACAATCGGAGGCAAACTCTGATCCAAGGTCTGAAACATCCATGTCCACAGGAGCCAGACAGTAACAGTGAGCGAAGGGGAATGCGCCAAAGATAGGAAGTGGGGTTAAGGAAGCCTTATGCGAACCTGAGCAAGCACTTCCTGTTTAACAGTGTGGTGGTTACTTAGCTACGGTTAATTATCGCCAAGCAGGAAAGGGGGGGCCAAGGCACAAAATGTACAGAACATTTTGTGTAACATCACTCAATCTGTGAGTATTGACAACACTGAACAAGCCATATGAAGCAACCAGGGGGCCTGGGCTGGCCTGGAGTCTGCCACTGGGCAAACTGGCACACATAAGGAGAATGAGGGAAAGGCAAAGGTGGCCCACAGCCAGGAGTCTCCGGGAAACTAGTGAAAGCAGCAATATAGTGATGTGGCCTTGAGAGAATGGGTGGAGGTGGGCCAAGGGCTTCCCAAGTAGAGGATAGGGAGTGAGCAAAGGTACCTGAGAACACGGAGCTTGTGGTCAGAAAAGAGCAAGAACTCGGGTAGCTGGAGCTCAGGGCAAGAGCAAGAGTTGGGGGACCAGTGGGCAACTTCAGGCCAGAGAGGTTAGTGGAGGCCAGATGCTCCAGTGACCTCATGCATGTCACTTACCCACTTAAAACCTCACTCTACTCATGTGTACAGTGAGGATGGTGACATCTACCTCCTGGAGTTGTCAGAAGGAGTTGATGGGGTCATGCACAGAGAATGCCAGGTGTTGTACCTGACATTGATATGGAGTAATTAATAAGCATTGGTGCTTCCTAGGATTTAATAAAAAAGTGTGGACTTTATTCCGCTCTTACTGTAGCACTAGTGAAGGGCTGCTATTTTTTTTCTTTTTTTAAAGATTACGTTTTCACTTATTTATGGAAACTAAACATTCGGAAACGTACAAAGAAGAAAATAACAATCATCTATGTTCTCACCACCCAGATTTAACCATGCTTAATATATCTGTGGATTTGCACTTGCATCCAGCCTCCTTCCAAAAAACCATTCTTGATTTTATAAAAAATAATAATATATTCATCATAAGACACTGTTAAAAAATAGTAAAGTGGGGATACCTGGGTGGCTCAGTGGTTGATTGTCTGCCTTCAGCTCAGGGTGTGATCCCAGAGTCCCAGGTTTGAGTCCCACATCGGGGTCCCTGCCAGAAGTCTGCTTCTCCCTCTACCTGTGTCTCTGCTTCTCTCTCTCTGTGTCTCTCATGAATAAATAAATAAAATCTTAAAAAAATAAAAAGGTAATAAAGTGCAAAAAATGACAGATAAATGTTTACATTTACAATGACTCCTTTGGGTGTGAATCATTAAAGGCAGCCTTTTGTGGGTTAAAGGCTGGGTGTTTCCTAAAGGACTGTGGGGCTGAGCACAGAAGTAGCACAGGGCCTGACACGGTGCTCGCTAAGGGTTAGACCAGAGGAGTTAGCATAGCAGCAGGCTACATGAGCAGGTGCAGTCACACAGTTCACACAGAGTAATTTCTGTATAGCATTTAGGGGGAGTCTAGTATTCAAGTTGGACCCCAGACTTCAAGGTCTCCTGTTCATCCCCAGTTTGCAAAGAAATGTTCAATACCTCTCATGGTAAACTGGGAAGGGGGAGATGATGTGGAGTCATGATTTAGCCCTGCTGTTTGTGACTGTGAGTCACTCGGAGCCTCTGTTTTCTCAGCAGCAAGATGTGAACAGTCCTGCCGGCCTCCCAGGGGCCTTGGAAATGTCACAGGCTGATGTCTGGAGGGCTCTGAGACAGAAAAGTCACCAAACGTTAGTTCCTCTTCTCCCAACTCTCTCCCTAACCATTCCACTCCTTTCCAGTTTTGGTTTGACACTCAGCAACTGGAATGCTCACAAAGTGCTTACAAAGTCCTGCTAGTTACATTGTAGGCCCTCTCTCTTTTCCTGAGTATTCCTCGGATACTGATTCTGTAGTTAATGAGTATTGATCGTGACATCTGTGTTCACCGGTGGCCCAAGAAAGGGGTGCACACGTTGGCAGCCTCTGGTTAACAGCTCAGCTGAAGGCAGGAAGCAAAATTAGCTGTTAGAAGGTGGTCCTTTGCACCTGAAATTCATTATAGATTTAAACCCATTTTGAAAATGCGTCTTTAACTCTATGAACCAGAGTAAAAGCCTGGGCCACTTGGTGAGAAAACCATTTTGCTTAGTGATTAAAAAATCTGGCACTGCCTAGCTCCTTGAGCTTTGCTGATATTCGCTATAGCTTCTTTGTACCACAAAGCAGGTGTCAAGTGAAGATTTTGTGTATGTTTATGATCATTATGTTGTATTAAAGAGTCGAATTGAGTTCCAGAATGAGAATAAGAATATTGCATATTCCTCTACCTGCAAAGCAATTAAATTATTGTCTGACATGTTTATAGCTCCAGAACGAGTAATCAGCTTTTAGTCTGAATAGAGGATGTGGTGTTCTAATCCAGTGGTTGCTGAGAGGTTCATATTTAGCATTTGCATTTGATAATTTAATTTAAATAATACTGAGTGAGTACAGCTACAGTTCTTGACAATTGTCAGAGTC
This sequence comes from Vulpes lagopus, assembly GCF_018345385.1. Lineage (NCBI taxonomy): Eukaryota > Metazoa > Chordata > Mammalia > Carnivora > Canidae > Vulpes > Vulpes lagopus. The sequence continues at coordinate 27,184,106 of NC_054830.1, read as the reverse complement.
CCTGGGAAAAAAGCAATGCACAAACTGATTTTTTGTAAATAATTTTGTATTCCTGAATGGTTTTTACTTCCTTGTTATTAACCTCTGCTGCCCTCACCAAATAAACTAGAAAATGGTAGTAGCGTCTAAAGTCACAAGTATTATGTCTCTCTTTGTTCCCTTTTCTCTCTTCCTATGGAAACAATATCTGAGCAATCTCCAAATTTCCATGAGACTGTGAAAGGCCTGCAGTGAACCATTAAAAAAAAATCCCCCCAAAGGGACTTTTTTCTTGCAAGATGCCTTTATGTATTAAAGATCAATTTTCTGATAAGATTCTCTGTTCCAGAGAATATTTGGTAATTTTAGCAAAAGTAAGTACTTGCCACAGAATAGTGAATCTCAAGTTAATGCCCAATAATATCACAAACTAAATGAAAGAGGCTGCAGAAAGAGTCTCTTCTTTCTAGAATTCCCCTCCAAAATAAAATTTATTGGATGATTTCAGGATTTTCTTTGCTAGGACTTTCTGGCTATCATTTTTTTTTTTTAACACAGAATTTCTTTATTTCAGGGAAAAATGTCCCAGCTGGTTTCCAAAGATGAATCCTTAGAAACAACTTCAAATTGTTGTGATTTCTACCTTTTCCCTTCTACTTCCCAGGCACAAAATAACCCATGCAGATGATCCTCATCTGTTCGAAAACCATAGGCCTTGAGAAAGGAAGTACATGTATTTTGCCATCAGTAAATTTTTTTCTTAAGGCATTTTTTCTCTCTTTTGCATGTGTTTATAACCATGACCAATATAACCTGCCTAAGCCTTCTCGCGTATCAACTCTTGATAAGAAGTCAGAAGATCAAATGAATTTGTTCATTTTTACTATGCCTCCCTCCTTTACTATGCAAGACCTGCCTTGCCACCTGAAATGCCCATTAGTTGCAAATGTTGCACACATCAGCCTACATATGCCTTCAAAGGAAGCCTCTTTTACTATAGAATGGCATTTTCCAACAGACATGTTTAGAACTGAGTTGCATAGAAATATTTTCATAGATTTCCTAGTGTTTGTAATCCATGGGAATCTTCCCAGGGTAATAAGTGGACTAATTGGTGAAGATGTGTACCTTCCCTCTGGTATTTAGATTCAGGATGGTTGGCCATGCATAACCCTTTCTGAGAGCACATTAGTTATATAGCTGGAGGTTAGACAAGGCCTCCCTTTCATATCTTAAATATGTCCTGGGAAGTAAGATCTTGAATCTGCCCAAATGCCCAAGAATAGTCCTTACTCTCTGTCAACCACAAAACTAGACATTCTTTACCTTTCAAATATCCCAACAACCATGGACTCTGTCAATCCCCATTTCCACACACTGAAACTGAACAGTAGAGAGGTGAGCTGACTTGCCCATGGTCATACTTTTGGGAGCAGAAGAGCTGAGATTAAATACAGGGTTTCCCATTCCAAACTCCCATGCTCTTTGCATGCCGCCCCCCCCCTTACTCCAGCCACTACCCCGTTGTGTATATCAGCAAATATCCTGTTCATGTATCAGGTTGTTAGCCTTGGCCTCTGTTCAGTATTGATGATCACCCGGAATCCTCATCTGGTATGTTTGATTATGAAAGTAGTTGCTGTTATATAAGTAGCAATGACACAGCCATACACAGGGACTTGTATGTTTGAATAACTCCCAGAATTATAGGATCCATGTGGCCAGAAAGTGAGCCCTCTATTTAATCTTTTTCCTAGAAATCCTGGTCAGAATTTACCCAAATCACACAACCCTATACTTGAGTCTACTTTAGTTCATCTTAATTTCTACCTTTAGTGATTAAGCTAATGACAGAGAGGTGATCAAACATCTCTGAGCAGTGTAGATACAACCTTTCCAAGTCCTGGGTCTTTCTGAATTGCTTTGGATGCCCTAGCTATTAACTTCCTATGGGGATTTAATATTATGAACCAAAGAGAGGAATTAGAAGCCTTTTGATCTGAGAGACACAGGCCTCTCAGGGGGGGCTATGACTCTGGAGTGTTTCCCAGCATAGAGTTCAAGATACAATCACCAAAACAAAGGTTGGCAGCCTCTGAAGGACCATGAGCAGCCGTCTAAGCAAGTTTAATGTACTGCTCTTGTGATAGTAAATGTTCTTCACAGGAACAGGCCTGATAAAAATCCCACGAACATGGGTACTTTATCATCGCAAATGTAACAATTTTCATTTGTTTTAATTCCATGATTAGTTCTGTTAATAAAAATGTCTATTTAAGCTATTTAAGACGCCCACTAAAATTCTCTAATATTAATTTCATGGAAAAATTCCAACAGAATTATATTAGTTTTTCCCCCATTAAGGTAACATTATGGACTTTTAATGGAGCTCTCAGCTATAATGGTTTTTATTGACCTAATTATTAAATGAATTAAAATTTGTCTCACCGCTTTCAAAATTATGTAATAGTGGTGTCAGAGAGAGTGCCATGGTTGATTACCAAGGGGTAAAACGGGAGAATCCCTGGACTACATCTCCTTTATACATACTTGGTTTATCCAAAAGGAAATGCCAGTGATACTGTAACTTCATTGAATGCAGGTGCTTTTCACTGTTTAGGAAACTTGTCACATCAAAATGCTACTGGGTGATGAGTGAGTTACACTGCCATACATGGGACACATTTGCTTTTGCTTTTCTGCCTCTCTTGATGCTTTTCTTTTGTGATAATTTCCCCAAATAATTTAAGATGTTATCAGTGATATTCAATACAAGATGGAACCTTTGATGAAGTTTTTATAAATTATTTTTAGCAGAAAAATCATAGGATCAGTGAAATATATTTCAATAGCACAAAGGAAAGAAAGTAACATATCAAATCCTATGTTCCTGAGATACTGTTTTTAAAAGCTTGAGGAAGCTTTTTGTACATTACTGGTTTTTTGTCCTATGATATTTGACATTTATTTGGCACGGATAGCAAATAAATGACACACCCACCCCCTAATGCCCTCTCCCTGTTCCAGGACAGACATCACTAAATGATTGCTCTACACTTCCTCACTTGGAGCTGTAGTTTGGGGATGTATGTCAGGCCCCGGCTTCAGACAGCCCTGCCTAGTAGGAGTTGACATGGGAATTGAAACCTATTTTGCATCCTTGATCATCACAATTCATAAAGTATTTTCATAGACACATGCATATGAATTTCACTTGCTCATCAAGGAAATTCTGTAAGAAAAGGATAAGCATTATTGGTCCTAGTTAGCAGACAAAATCCAAGACTCAGTCAGGACTGGACTAAATCAAGGCAGATGGCTGGTGAGGAAGAGTAAACTAGAAGAAGACACAGATATCCTAACTTCTCATTTATTGGCTGCTCTGTCAGGCTTTCATTCTTTGATTCTACAACTATTTACTGAGCACTTCTGATGTGTCAGACACAAAATAATCTGCAATGAGTAAAACAGGCATGGTCTGCCTTTAAGGAATTTTCATTTTGGGGGAGACAGATAATAAACTCACAGAAACATGAGATGATTTCTGGTAACAATGGATACTGAGGAGAAGACTAGAGAGAGCGGCAGTCATTCAGGGAGTTGCACAGAAGTTCTCTTGGAAGACTGGCTTTTGAGCCAAGAGCCAGCAGGAGAAGGAGTCATGCTGAAGACACTAGGAACAGAAGTCAAACAGAAGCAGAGGGAGAGGAGCTGGTATAAAAGGTTGAGGATAGAAGGAGCCCCATGTGTCCAGAGACACTTGAGAGTGAGTCTTGGTCGGGAAAAGAAAGAGGGAGGCTGGGGCCACATCATGCAGAGCCAGGGAAAGAGGTTTAGATTTTAGTCTCCTTTATATTGGACACTCATAAGAGAGCATGAGATCCATCCCAGTGCATGTTGAGCACAGAGTAGAGATACCACATCTGCCCCCCGCCCCAGCAACATCTATGCAATCACTAGACACAATTTTATCTTGAATGCAAACTAGTGGTAACTGTGTCTTGTTGCAGGTGCACATTCCTAATCAATGCTCCCTATCCCCACCTCTTTCCTGCAGCCACAGACTAGAACATATACAAGGACCATAGGGCAGGATACTTGGTAAAGATTCCAATAGAGCAGAAATGAAGAAAAGGTCATTGTGTGCCATATGAACCCTTGAACAATGCACAACTTCCAGAAAGGAGATGGGTGCCTAAGCCTGTTTGAGCCAAAAAGAGAAGGCTTGCCCTTGAGCCACCTTTATTTATTTATTTAGCCAGATGGTAGTTTAATGGCTTTCTTAACACAAATGTGGCATGCACATAAGCTGTCGTCTATTCACTTTCTTCACTGCGCAGCCTGGCGTTGGGATTGGCGATGCTGATGTCCAGCTGGGCTGCTCCTTCCACATAGGCTTTGAGGTTCCTGGAGGAGACATTGTGAGAAATCTTTCAAAGTAAGATTTTTGCATTTCAGTAGCACTTCAAGCTCCTTGACCTATGGAATAGGAGCTTCTGGAAGCCACTGGGCAACATGTGCTTTGTTTTCTTCTTGCTCCTATAACTAATGATGGGCATCAAGATCTAGCACTTGAATCTCCTGTGTACCCTGTTGCCAATGCCTCTGGGTTACTGCCAGTTGCACTTAATTTGGATGTATCGGTCTGACTGGTGCCAGATGAACCTCTTGGTCCTCTTTTGAAAAATCTTGGGCTTCACCAGAGATCTGAGGGGGGCCATGATGCTGGGTAGGAGATGGCTGCCACCTCCACAAGTAGCACCGAGGAAGAGAGGGTCTTCAGCCACCATTTCTAATTGAATGTAGCTCTGTTCTGCATGGCTGGGGCATCTCTTTGACCTTAGTCTTTAATGTACAATTAAACTCACCCTCAGCATCCTGTTCTGGTTTGTTTTTTAATCCCTGTATACTTTCTGAAATAGCATTATTTTATATAAAAATAATAAGACCTGTTATTAGTATTGTCATTAGCAATACTAGCAACTAGCAAGTGTCTGTGCCAGATACTGTGCTGAGCGCTTTAGATCACATTTTCTCCACTTTCTGAGATAGTTACTATTATGATGCCATTTTACAAGTAAGGAAACAGCCACAGAAGGATTAGCTAGTGCTTCCCCAAGGTCATCCAGAGAGGAACTATAACTACATAGACCTTACTCTTCCCCGACAAAAGGACCCTCGGACATACTGTCAAATGAAACAGTGTGTGTGAGTTTTGGAGTAAACTAGGTCTGAGTTGGAGCTGTGTCACAGTTTCTTCAACTGTAATCAGGGGTTATGACAGTGTTGACTTCAAAGGATTTGGTGGGATGCAATGAGATACAAATAAAACATATAGCAGAGGGCCTAGCGCACAATGAATGCTCCACCACCCATGCCACATGGAGACCGGGCCTCAGTGACCTGCCATGCAGGAAAGCAGTAGCTGTCCCACAGGGCTCTCAAGGACATTCCTGCAGGTCATGGGTACAGAGTTCTCAACAAAGTGCCTGGTCTTCCCAACCCCTCCCCCCCATAAATAGCGGTGGCTTCTCGAATGACTCTAAGAACAAATGATATCTGGAATGGGTACCACTCACTGCAAACCAAAGTAGCAACTGGGGAGACCTCTTCTGTGCTTGTCATTCCTAAAACAGGAATGAACTAGGTCACCGACAACATGAGTACCTCTGAAATCAAGTTGTGGTAATGCTAATGGGCTGGCACATTTTTAATTCTGTGTGATACTGTTTCAGAAGCAGCCGTTGGCACTGTAATGGGAAAATTTAGTGCAAGACCTTTGAAGGAAAGTCTGATGTGTGATATTTAGTTGAAGTCAACTTCTGACAACAGTATGTTCTAGAGATTTGCAGATGTTCTCAAATCACATAATATTTCTCTAAAAAACTGCGTGTGATATTTATCTGATAGAGCATCTGGCATGAACGGGGAGTGTGGGTTTCTTTTTTCCTAGTTTAAAAACAACAATGACAATGACACAAATCTCTGGCTGAGCTTATCCGAAACATCCTGCATATGTGGCGGTGAGATTAATGGATTCTGAAACTGTGTCCCCTACTGAAAAGCTCATCAACGGTTCTGTTAATGTGAAATGCAATTGAGAAGTCCTGTGGGCTATATATCTACCTCATCTGTGGGGATTCCACGGGGACCAGGCCAACCCTAAGAGCATTGGAACCTGAATGAGAAACAAAAGAGGATCACTGCCTTCATTGGGCTTGCTCTGGAGCAACAGGTCTTTTTTCCTCTGAAGTTACATCCCCATTAAGGACAAAGAGAGAGAATGGTTTCCCTTTTTCAAATGAGGCAGCAGGCAATAATTTAACACCAAAGGTTTTATCCAGTTGCATCAAATCTTTCCTGTAAAGATCCGTCCCTTAGTTTCACCCAAGGTCATGTAAATTCCGCATTTCCTTAAATTATCCTCTGGCCAAGTTCTCAAGGAAACCTTCCCTGAATTCTTGCAACCACTGTGCTTCTTCTGGTAGGCAGCATGGAAGTGGGGAGGTGAGGGTTTGGTGAGTGCTGGTCTGGAAGCTGGGAGTCTCTGGTTCTCTCTGCCACCAGCCTATGTGACATTGGGCAAGGTTTGGCTCTCATGGTCATCTAAGGCATATGAGGGACTTGAACAAAGCTTCCCTTCATCTGTAACATATGTTAACACTAACTTTGCCCTTCCTCTCTTGAGCCCAACACTTGATCTGCACATTCTTTCTGGCCTGTAATAAAGAAAGGCTGCTTCTTTATTTGACCTGCAAATGTCCCTACTTTGTTTTTAATGATCATCTAAAATAGAGGTTCTTACTCTGGAGTCCCCAGATAGACCCTTAAATAAGATGCAAAAGCTGTAATATAGGTGAAATATTTAAGGGGTCAGGGGAAAGCTTTATGATTTTCATTTGTTTATTCAGTAAATATTGAACACCTATTATCTGCTAGCCACTGAGCTAAGCAAGGGAAATAAAATGGTGATCTGGGGAGATACAGTCCCTGACCTCCCTAAGCCTCCTTTATAATTAATCAGGAAGATTCTAGAAATGAGTAAATGGGCAGTCACAGTGTGGTACGAAAGAGGCATGATGGGGTCATGTGGAACACATGAGTTGCTGTCAGAGCTTGACAGAGGAACTCCTCACTCAGAGACTATACTATTTTCCCAGGACTTCAGACCTAGAAAACAAAAAAGATAGAGCCTCTGAAATAAAGGAAAGGGAATTTGACATGGTGCTAGTATGAGCAATATATGGAGAAAGTGATGACAGATAGACAAATACATGTGAGATGTTAATTCATGGCTAATAAGGCATTCAGCTTTGCAGTGTTTGGCTTAAAAGCTTGAAATAGTCATGGTCATTGTCATCACAATCATAGATAATGTATATTGAGCTCTTAGTATGTACCAGATTCCTGCTAAGCATTTAACATCAGTGATCTGATCTAATCTTCACAAAATGTCTGTGAGGAGGTCATCTAGTCTGGTCTTATCCATGAGAACTCAAGGGCTCATGGATATTAAATTATCTGTTCAAGGTATTCCAGCCAAAAAACAGTAGTATATCTGTGATTTAAATGCAGGTATGAATGATTCATAAGTTTAACACAAGTGCAGATTTTTGGATCACAACGAGGGTGTACCTGGAACCTTCACCTTCCAAATAGCTGGAAAATCACATTTTCTTGAATTGTTTTGCCAAATATGGCCAGGCCTCATATTTAAAAATGAAAATGAAACATCAGTACCATCTGTTCCTCCTCACGGTGGAAGACATTCTCTTCTGGGCAGACTTGGAGAGGCCCTCAATTACTAGCTCAAATTGAGATGGTTTAATACACATGTCTGTGGCCCAAAACCAGTCATAGAGCTCAAAGAAGAAGCAAAGCTCTAAGGGGCTTATTAACAATTTAACATTTCCAAAGCATGTGGGATTGTTAATTCCATTTGCCGCAGACATACTGTCATAATGATTAAGACCTAGTCTCTGTAGGAATGCAGAAATGTGAAATCCATTGTGTGGCTGCACAGTTCCTACTGTCTTATTGTAAGCTACCGTAAGAGCCTCCTTATCTGGCTGGGCGCCTTACTCTTTCTCTTTTACAATTGACCTTGATACCTCCACATCCAGAGTGTCTGTATTCTCTCTTCCTTCTTTTAATGAGAATTTGATCCAAAAGATACAAAGCCCCCTGAAATGGCTTTTGTTGATAGTCTTATTCCCCAAACACCTGAAAATGTCTTGTGGAAATGTCATTGCCCTAAGAAGTATGTTGGTTTATCATTCAACAGGCTTTTACTGAGGGCAGGACCTGCCCTCTAGGGATACAGAAATGAGTCAAAAGCCATGGTCAGCAATCAAACTGCTTGAAAGGAAGGAGGAAGAATTGATTTACTCATGTAACTGAAAAGTTTAATGGTAGAGTTAATTCAGGCATGACTGGATCTGGGGGCACAAGCAGTGTCTCGAAGGGCTTTGTGTTTCTTTACTTCTTTCAGGTAGCTTCTTTCTATGGAAGGTAATGTGAATACCGGCATCTTGAGGCTCATATCCTATTAGTTTAAGCAGAACATTGTTTTTCCCAACAATGCTTAGAAAAAATTTGCACAGAGAACTCTGGCCCAATGAGTTACATGCCATTGATGAGCCAGGAACCATGGCCAGAGGGATAGAGTTCTCTGAGTGACCAGATCTAGATCCTGAGTCCCTGAATAGGGACAGGTAGAAATAAAATCAATTCCATCCCAATCATAAGGAATATAATAGTCTCTTAGAAGAGAGAAAGTTCCATCACAAGAAGGAAAGCTACATGTACAATACACAGAGGGATGGGTATAAAGCATTAATGGAACCCAGAAAAAGTAGGGGAGGAAGCTCAGAAATGCTTTCCTGAGGGGCTGGTATGTGAACAGAGTCACGGGGTGAATAGGAAGTCACAAATAGAAGGGTGACTCAGAGTTTAATCCTGCTTTGCTAATGCTCCAATGTAATGACCTAGGAAAATCATTCGAAAGAAGTTTATAAAGCATCTACCAAACAAGTTAGTGCTGGGGCTGCATTGAGAGACACGTGCTACTTTGCCTCTCGTGGGTCTTACAGTCTAGAGTAGTGACCAGCATTTAATAATTGCACAGATGATAAAACAATTATCCTTTTAGAAGTGCTAGAAGGAAAGATCACTACGCTAGAGTCAAAGTATATGCCCTTGCATTTCAGTTTTCCCAGCAATAAAATGGCAAAGAAAATTATCGTAACCATCTCCCAAAATCAATCAGTAATATATAACACAGTGAGGAAGATAGGTGAATTCACTTACACACACATGTATGCATGCATGCACACAAGAAAAGCAGAAACATCCCGAAATGAGAGGGATATGCCTGTTCCTGTACTTAGCTGGCTCACTGAGTATCATCTTAAAATGCATCATTTCCTTACTGCCCAACTGCCCTTTGTTCTCACCTTTTTAGCATACCCAATTCAGTGCTTACATTTTTACACCCAGGCACTCCAGGTCTTTAAAGCACTGTATCTACAGTCAGTACAAAACACCATCATCTGTCTTTTGTTATTTCCTCCTACCAAGCATTTGGGGATCAACAAACTTTCTTTTTCTTTTTTTTTTTCTTTTTTCTTTCTTTTTCTTTTTCTTTTTTTCTTTTTTTTTTTTTGCATGGAAGCAATGAAAAACTTGGCATGGTGCTTTTACACTACTGATTTTATTATTCAGTAATTTAAATAGATTATACTCTTTTGTAACCATCCCGGTCAAAAAAGAATTCTATTGTAGAAACTCCCCTTGTAGGTATTTCAAGTGGAATTTACCTGTTCATTTATACACACCCGAAAATCACAGTGGAGAGCAGAGATGAGGCTGTACCTGCAGAGGGCACAGCTGTGAGGAAGTGGCTTTTGCAGTGGGAACCTCCGTGAGTGATGGAAAAAGTGTGCCATGCTTGTGCCCATTCACTTGTGCCCAGGGGCTTCGACTCTTTATTAAATGAAAGCCAGATGCTTATGGTTAACATTTTTAATAGGCTCATTCTCCCAGGTAGCTCATAAAACCCCACTAATAAATCAAAGGACCCCTCTAATCAGAATCTTAAAGGATGCTACAACGTTGCTGACGTATTACATGAATTAGAGGCACTGGAAGCCAGATTCATAATTTTTTTGGAAGTCTCCACTCCCTGTCCTCTATATCTATATCTATAAATCTCTGTATCTATATCATCTCTCTATATATACATAAATATAAATATATTTATTAATATATGTATTATATATATATTTTATATGCTTCTCTCTTTCCCCAAGGAAATAAAGACTGGAAAAAGAAGTTGGGGATGAATGTCTCAGTGTCACAGCTAGCACTGTGTCTTCCACAAGACAAAGTGAATTACGAAGAGAAAAATTTCCAAGTGATTTAAAAGATACTATTTAAATTCTATTAGGATTTTTTGAAATAAAAGGCAGCAAGTTAAGTGAGAATAAGATGTAAACCTTCCTGCAATATTTGATTGCTAATGAACAGAAAGTATTAATCTTAGCAGGAGAAAGAGAAAAATGCATAGTGTTTTTCATTAAATCAACTAAATGATTAAATGAGTTAGTCAGTAGAAAACCATTTTAATTTTCTGAATGTGAAATGTGCAGCTTATAACAAATAAATTCAAAGCACCTTTCTAAGCAAGTTTTGCCCATAAAAAATGTGGGTTATAAAGATGTTTGGTATTTTCTTCTTTATAGATAGTCAATATTTTAATGCAGTGACATTAATTGTGCAGAATGAAATGCCCCTACTATCTGGGCTTAAAAAAAAGTTGGCATCCAGTTCAACGTCCCTAATGGATCTTCAACACTATTACAAAATGATTGATTGTTGTCATACTCATTTTAGCAGCTTTCAGAGCTGTTATATTTTTAATTAAATTGGCTGTGAATTTTGTAAGTGGCAAAGGTTGATAAACTATCGCTCGACACAATATTACTATTCTTCTTAGCGTGGCTGTCATAGTTGGTACATTTATGTGCATAATCTTAACATTCCATAAGTCTCTTTAGTCTCAGGCATTGATCTGCAAGATGACTTGTTGTTTGGAGATGAGGGAAAAAACATAAAAATTAACTCAGCAAAGCACATGATCCTGAGACGTGACTTGTTAAACAGAGAGGAGATCTAGCCTCCGTACATTGGCTTACCATCCTCCCTTCTTGCACCTTATCAACAAAGGAAAGCAGCCGTGCTTAGTAGGTCACGATGCCAATTTTTCCACCAACAGGTTTTGAGAGGCTCCTTTGAGCCAGACCTAAGGCTGAGTATTGGGAATACAAATGTGAGTCTTGTGGGAGACCCAGGCACTGATCCAGCTGAACAAATATGGACCAACCCAGAGAAGTGCTCTGAAGGAAAGGGTCAATCTGGGATGAAGGAGGCTACTAAGTCCAGGGTTCAGACAAGGCTTCTCTCAACAGATGGCCCTGGAACTGAGTTCTGAAGGTAGGACAGCAGCCAGTTTGGGGGCAGCAAGTACCTAGGCTTTGGGGTACCAGGGAACCATTTGAACACCTGAAAGAAGACCAGTTGCCTGGAGCCTAGAGTGGCAGTAAGGTGGGAAGGGAAGTACTTTCAGTCATGGATACAGTGTCTGTATTTTCAGGAAGCCCTGGGGAGATGACTGACAACCATAGATGCTAAAATGGTTCCATCAAGGCAAAATGCCCCACTTTTATGTAAATGACTCCTATTGGCCATGAGAAAACCTGGGTTTGTATCCCAACTGAGTTGACTGACCCTGGTAAGATACATAATCTCTGAACCTCGGTTCTCACACCTGTCCAATGGGAGTAATGGTAGTGCCTCTATTACTGGGTTGCAAGGATTATATTATCATTTGTGCAGAGGTTTCATGTGATTTCTGTCATGTAGAAAGTACCTAATCCATGATAACTATTATTATCTTAGAATAAGGGAAGTAATCAGTATATAGTAAATTAATTCTCATACTGTGCCTTTGCAGAAAATAAAAATGGGGTTTCACTTTGCATAAAGAGGCAGATGCCTTTGAAATAGGCTTGAATTTTCTTCTTCGACTACTGGGTCATCTTTTGTGCTTGAGAAATTTCTCATTATGCTACTGACTCTTCATGAGTAAGTATCCTCCCATTGGTTCATGTATCTTGCTAGTTATGAGTTCGTGACAACCAACAAATCATGTTCAAAGCCCATAGATAGTGAAGGTTTGACCACAAGTCATGGAAGGAAGGGTTCTGGCTTTAATTCAACATTGTTCATCATGGGAAAAAAAAAATCAAGCTTTGGAATCCCACAGACCTGGAGCTCAGTCCTGGCTGGGACACTTAATGTCTGTGAGACCTTGAATGCATTATCCTTTCTGAGCCTCATTTTTCTCAACAGCAAAATGAGGATAATTCTATTCTTTATATAGTATGCTATTTACCTGAAAGAAAGAAAAATGTCTGCTATATAGTAAAAGCCCCACATTTGTGGCTCTTCTAATTAACACAGCTCAATCCCCTGATAATTCCTATTATGTATGGTGGTTGGGGGATTGTGGGGACTAAATCCCCTTCAGTTATGCAGTCTTAATATCTAAGGTGGACAAAGTGGATGTCATTCTCAGCACTGCACAAATGACCTCCACACTATTCTGTAACAAGCTTTTGGATTTGGGTACACGATTACTTCAATGAGACATTCAAACCAGCAACTATGGAACAGCTTAGGGTGTCCTGGGAACCTCAGAAGATGGATGACTACATGGGAATATTGTATTTATTAGTAAAAATTGTGCATGGAGTAAACATGGCAGTTACTTTCAGTGGGGTAATCTCCATAGTTTCCAACAAGAGGCAGTGCAAATTGCAAAGGAGGGAAAAGAATATCTCAGTTTTCCTTACAGATGAGCCACAGAGCTACCATTTGTATTTGCAGGCGATTTCAATCATTCTGCATGCATGCTCACCCTGGCAACATTTCAAAGCATTATTCCACGTTATTGTAGTATTTTATCACACGTCACAAGTCTGACACAGTTCTCTCTTTGGCAAGAAAGTGCTCGAGGCTAAGTATCAGATTTTGTCAGTCAATAGGAAAAAGGAATTGTTACAATCCAGAAGTGGCTAGGGAAACATACCTTCAAGTACTACAGATTTGTAAAGGTAAAGCTCCAGTAGAAAGCAAGACTAGGGACCACAAGCTTATGTCTTGTTGGTTTCTGTGTATTCTTGGCTGTGCTCCCCTACAAGTTGGATCTACAAGATCCAACCAAGCCAAGCCACAAGAGTGTTTCAGTGACCAGTGGAGGTCAAATTCTGATGCTCAAAATGGAGGGGGAAATGGAAGTTGTATGAGGAGTAATTTACATCATCAGGTCTTCTGTATCTGTCATCCAGGGAAGTAGATTAACATCCTCACTGACATGGATTACCTGGTCACCTCATTTTGCCTTTCTCTTGGTGAGGCCCAGAGTTGGCTGAAAAGGACTTTATGCTTCTCTCCATTTCCTTCCTCCAACCAAGGTATATTTATTTGGCATCTTGTCTCTGCCAACCTTTGTACCAGATCCTGGAAACCACAGTGAACATAAGAGATTTGGACCCAGAGCTCAGGGGTGCCATGTCAGAGCCTTTGAGTGCTGTCCAGGGTGCTAGCAGTACACATAGGTAGGTCATTGACTCAGATTTTGGTGAGGTAACGACTACATCAAGTTCCAAAAGGCACATGAATAATTACAAGAAGCAATCCAGTTCTTCCTGCCCCTGCCTTCTCCCTGTTCTGAGCCTGTCTGAGGGATAGGCAAGATTGGGATATGAAAGAGCAAGGCCCAAATTCAAGCAACTCCTCATTTCCCAAATATCAATCATTAATTACAGTCTCTGCTGTATCTAGGAACCACTTCTACTGCCATTGATGCTTCTTCAAATCAACTTCCTTTCTCACCTGAAAACAGTCATGGAGAAAAGCAAGATTATAACATTCTTGTAACAGAAAAGTAGTACAATGTGCTATAAATAGAAGGCAACTATAAAAGTAAATATAATGAAAAAATAAAATGGTGTTATTAAATTTCACCTGGATGCTGTTGTATGAGCCTGAGGCCTGTTCTTTTCTGGTACAAAATGGGAGATTGTCAAGCCTTAGAGCAATGTGAGGGACAAAGGAACACCAAACTCAGCATGTTCCTGGAGAGAACACAAGGAGAAAGGGATATTGAAACTAAACAATCACTATGAGATTCTGCATTCTTGAAGGTCATGACTCTACTACCTATAACCACCTGTGTCCCTACAGAGGAATGTGTCCCATGAGAGGTCCAAGAGAGTGGGGACATGGAGTAGCAGGTAATGCAGGGACAGAGGTAATGAAATGCGTGGCTTCGTAGTCCTTGTTAAGGAGTTTGGATTTTATTCTGAAAGGTTAGAAAGCTGAGGAAGTAAGCCGATGGCTGGCTGGCCTGATCTGCCTTGATTTCAGAAAGCCCAAGCACCTGCGGGGGGTGGGGGCCGAGGATGGATAATGATCAAACCTGGAAGAAAGGACTTGCAGGAAGGCTCTGGAAGAACCCAGGGGAAGGAAGATAGTGGCAAAAACTAGAAGAGTGAATGTGGAGAGGGAGAGAAGGGGAAAAAAATCTATCAAGCTTCTTGATCGATTGGGTAAAATACATAGTATGTACTTGAAATGTTTTCTAAATGATATGGCTCTAGATCTTTAGGGAGAACCAGGTCAGTCCAGCTGTTCTTATACCAGGTTTTGGCCAAGAATCCATTCTCTCTCAACTCACCCCTACTGCCCTCACCAGACCTTCTCCCTACATCCTGTTTGTGGGTCTCTGGACCATTGAGATTCCTCAGCAGTGAGGTCTCGCAAACCAGGCCTGAGATTTGATAATGATGGAATCCCTTTGGGCTCCTTATGGGGGTGGGGAAGTTCTCAGTTTCTCCCATTAGTTCTCATTTGTGGCAAGGCACTGGTTTTAACTGGGATAATTTTATGCCCAGGGGACATTTGGCAATGTATGGAGACATTTCTGGATGTCACAAGTGGTAAGGAGGGGTATGCTAGCCACAGTGGGTAGGTAGAGACCAAGGATGCTGCTAAGCATTCTAAAATGCTCAAAACCACCTCCCACAACTGAGAATTAACCAAGTCTGAAAATGTCAATAATGTCTGAGTTTGAGAAACTCTGGCAGGACAATGGGAATGTCACTAAGTGTTGCATGAGGACAGAGAAAGAAGGCTATGGAGGGGCAGGTACTTCTATCAGGACACTATTATCTGCAGTACAGGTGGGTGAGTTGGGGGAGGGAGAGAGTTTGAAGGTTGGGGGCACCACTTTCTCTGAGTTTTCCAGGATTAGGGTTAGACCAAGGCCAGGAAGCCAGTTGGAAGAGGCAGTAGCTGTAAACAAGCCCCGTACTCTCAAGCACCCAGGGCTGCCATAGTGGTCCCCATGAGGAAGGGAGAGGCTGTGGACTGACTCTCCAGGCAGATCAGGTGCATCTGCAGTAGGAGCTCACACAGTCCAGCACCCCAGCATGTGTGTTGAAATTCCAGGAGTCTTCACATTGCCTTGGCTAGACTCCAAGCCTGCCCAGAAAACAAGCATCTCTGTTTTCAGAGGATGGTAGCAATAATTACTTTGTCCTGGGGGAAAAAATGGCAGAAAGAGAAATACTTTGTAAATCTCTGCATGTCTCCTGCCTGCAAGCTTTGAGTCTATTTGTGAAACATTTATCTCCTTGTATACTCGTCCCCCACCCAAATAATTATCATTTAGTTCATAAACCTAATAGCCTGAGGTATGCCAATCAATAAGAAAGAATGCAGGAAGCTGAATCCGAGGCATCATGGTATTGAACTGTCTGCAGAAAGCTATGAGACCTTCCTCTAAAATGAGCATGTTTCCAGGCCACTGAGATATTGAGAGGTGCCCATATGTTCTCCAAGTGTTTGGGAAGTTAGAGAAATGACTTATGCATTCTGTTCTGATTCATGAATGAGATGGACATTGAATTTCTCTTTATTTAATGAATGTAGAGACTGCAGATAGGAATGAATTGACTTTCATGCAAACAGGCAGGGGCGGGGGCTCTGTTTTCACTTCTGTGGACAGGAGCAACTCTGTCTTCATGATATGCACACAACAATCCAGGAGCTGACTACATAAACAAAAATTTGAGGAAAAAACTCCTCTGATTAAATATATAGGCATAGTGAAAGACTTTTATATACTTCTTTAGGAATCAGGCAGGACTGGTAGACAAAATAAGTCAGGATATGTGAGAAGTAAACAACTTTACAGTCCTATTCTTCACTTCAAATTGGAAAAGGCTGATTTTCTCTCCATTATTCCCCTCCACATTGCCTCTCCAAGTGTTGCTAGGATGTCTCTGAAAGCTGGGTATGAGATATAAGCAGATCTGGAGCACATGTGCTTATACTAAAGATATCCCACTTGGTTTGGGCAGCAAAGTCCACTGATGGGCTTATCATTCCTATCATAACCTTGGAAGTAAGTGACAACTCCCAAAGGACCCCCTCTCATGGACTGCATCTTTTTCCTAGGGTTTAGCTTCCAATAAAGCATGGGGAGAATCCTCATTTGGGAGCAGAGGAAGGTAAAGAAACACCCTGGGTTCAATGTCCAGCAAAGGCATCCAGGCCAACTTCACTGATCAATAACACACAATGAGAATATCACTAAAATTCATTAGCAGGACTGAATCCATAACTTCTGCCCTCCCTGAGACCACTGAGACTCCTTCCTTTGTGAACTCTTGGGCCAGGGATTATCCTTTCCTTGAATTATAGTGAAATCTGTCTTAAGTGATCACCCAGGGACCATCCAAAATTGGTAACTTGGTAGAGGTTGAACTTTAGCTAAAGGTCAAACAAAATTCTCTGGAAACCTTAGGGGTTGCTTAAAGGTGAAAGAAAAAGTTGAAATGAAAATTGACTTAATCCCTGGTTTATGAACCAAGTAGCACAGCTAAGCAAGCTGAGGGATGCATTCAGCTCATAAATGTATCTTGACTTATGTTTCTGAAATGCCTCATCCTTTTTGTCAAGTACCTTGGCCTTTCTGGCTTGTTAATCACATGCCTTGAAATGATTTTATTTTCCAAGGCTGCCCATACATTTTGAAGACCTTTGGCCGTATGTTTGTGACCCGTGGAAGGGGTAATGCTATATTCCATTCTAGGTCAGGCTCTGCTCATCACCCAGAGAATGGGGCCCACAAAATGTCTTGAAGATCCTAAGTGTCTTTACCTGGGAAGTAGAAATTGGCTTAACTATCAGAACATCCATTCAGTATAGGAAGGACTTTTTAGAGGAAGAGATCTGTATTCTGTCATACAAAGAATTATCTTTATGTCATATCATAGAGACCTAGCATAGAAAATAAAATAGGTATGTAATCCATTTTCTGATCCTCTCTGAAGCGCTCAGAGTAGAATTTGTAGGAATCTTGAGGTATATCTGGATTTCCTGGGGTTAAAGCTAAGAGGGCAAAGAACAGAGGGAGGTGGAACCAGTATACTTTTCTTATTCCTTCCTGTAAATAGAGAAAGAACTAGACACATTTGGTCTAAATCCTAATTGTGACACATTTTGTATCTTGGATTGATCACTGCAACCTACTCAATCTCTATTTCTTCATCTGTAACAGGACAAGCAATAATAATCCCTAAAGTTGCCATCTACGGAACACTTATGTATCACATCGTAGGCTGGATAAAGACTTTATTTATATACTCTATCTCAGTGAATCCCCACCATAGCATTTGTGTGAGTGATGGTATCTCCATTGGAAGTGGTAAGAGGGTCCATGAAATATTGGTCAAAAGCCCATACTTTTCAGGGATGCTGAGGACATTCAGTGACATGGTGCCTGCTGCATAAGAGTATCTCCATGAAAGTTGATTTTATTCCTCTTTCTATAGAGATGGGCATTATAAAGTAAAAATGCATTTTAGAATTTCTGTACTCTGATGGGATGGGATTTTTCCCTTTGTTTATTCTTCACATATTTATTTGAACAGTGCTAAGTGCTGGGAGCACAGTAAGCAACTGAACAGATGTGTTCTGTGCTGGTCGAGTGAGGGTCATGGGCCCTGTTGTGCACTCCAGCTCCAATTGAAACAGGGGTAGAGGAAAAGCAATTAGGGAAGTTGCCCTCTTGGGATAGGCACACTGACTTGAGGCTTTTTGGTATTGAAGCAAGTGTGCCCAGTTCAGTATATTGAGGCTTTCTTGATATACTGTATTAATGTTAATGTTACTTGGACATTCGAGTTAGTTCCTATACATAGGAAACTGGCGTTCTGAAAAAAAAGGTGTTTTCATGAAGTGAAGCCCTCAAACATACTCTCTGCGCCTTCCCCCTGTAACTAAAGACTTATTTGTGTTACTGGTAATGGAGCCAATGCAGCGCAAAGGTCTAAATCAGCTCAGCTCAGTAGCCTAATTGAAGGCTCCCTGGAAACCAGGCAGACAACCACCACAAAGGCGAGCTGTGGCAATAGTCCAGAAATGGCTTATGTACCTGAAGGTTTGATCCTGTCGTCTGCAGCTTCCCAGACCCTGGCTGATGGTATCTATCCAGAGCAACCATCCCTCTTCCCTGAAAAATATTTACTTTTCTGATCACAGCTGTTGTTTCCAAAAGCACCCCAGAGCAAGAACAGCACACAATGATGCCATCTTCTTTCTAGAAATCCTTTCTTATGTCCAAGCTAATGAGCCAATAACTAAATGGCAAATGCTTCATGAAGGCCTGCATACTTGGCCACAGCTTTTCTCCCTGACTGAAGTCATAGTGATGCCAAGCTATTAGCTTAACCTGGGATCAGTATGACCAAGCAGAAGTCCCCATCCCTCTCCTCTGTAACAGGGGAGATGCTGGGACTCCTATGGTCTCCCAGTGCTGGCAAGTCCTTAGCCATTTTCAGTTATTCTTCATCAGGGTAAGCACATTCAACTCCATATGATTGTGCAGTTTCTTATAAAAGCTGGTTGATTCATGGACTGACACAAAGACTAACAGGAACTTCAGATCCACTGCTCAGGCTGAATCAGTATCTTTTAAGAGCTTTAGAGGGGATTTAAGGTAAATAATGAACCTAGATGTTTCTATAAGAGACCCTGGTTATTCCAAAGCCTACTTTTCTGTGTGATAGGCCTCAAGAACTTCGTACTAAAGCAGAGTCAGTCCCAGGGTTTATCAAATCATAGCCTACATGCTAAATCAGACCTGCTGCTTGCTTTTGTAAACAAAGTTTTATTTGAACATAGCCATGATTTTGTGTTGTCTGGAGCTACTTTTGCACTATAACAGCAGAGTTAGTGTTTGCGACACAAATTGTATGCCTACAGAGCCTAAAATATTTACTATATGGCTCTTTATGTCAGATAGATAGGTAGATGATAGATAGATGGATAGATATAAATTGCTTCCCCCTGACCTATCCTAAAATGGGGACAAAGGGTTTAAACAACATAAGCGCTGTGAGGACAGAGCCTGTGGTGGTCTATTCACCTATGTAGCTCCAGGGTCTCATAGGTAACAGTTACAACAAAGGAAACACATTAGACTTTTTCCCAGTCTCTAGAAGTTCCCTTTACTTTGGTTCTTTATCCACTCTCCATCTTCACTGATTGTGGGAGTCGCAGCATCATCATCTGTCTTCAATCTTACAGCCTCCATTTGCACTTTGTTAAGCTTGTAATCACATGGTGTTCTTTATTGGACAAATACTCTTGATACCGCCTTAAAGTTCTGGGCACCAGGAGGATACTGTGGTGAACAATCTAGCTCATTCCATGTCCTCAAAGAAATTACCCTTGTGGGCAAGACAGACAAAAACGAGTAAACATGCAAATGTTGGATGCAATTCCAACAGTGTTGGAGCAAATGAATGTAGATAGAGGTATCAGAAAAGCTTTGCCAAGGAGAGAACTTTGCAGCTGATAACAAATGGAAAAAGGCACAGAGAATTTTCTAGGCAGAGTAAATATTGATGGCAAAAGCCATGGGTCTAAGATGAGCTCGGCATGCAAGTAGAAGGAGCTGTGGTTATACAAGCAGGCGGCGGCCCAGAGGTCTTACCGGTTAGAGTTGTAGGGTCTTAGAGGAGGAAATGTCATGACCGAAGTTGTATAAAGATCACTCTGGCTGGGTTGAAAGAAGGTGAAGGTGTAAGCCAGGGGGCCAATTAGGAGGTTATCACAGTAGTTTATGATAGATCATGGTACAGTGGAGGTGAAGAGAAGTAGCCCATTTAGCAGTATGACTCCGAAATACGGGAGGTTGAGGGCACCTGGGTGGCTCAAGCAGTCGGGCATCTGCCTTCAGCTCAGATCATGATCCTGGGGCCCTGAGATCGTGCCTTGCATCAGGCTCCCTGCTCAGTGGGGAGTCAGCTTCTCCCTCTCCCTCTGTTCCTCCCCCTTGCTCTCTGTCTCTCTCTCAAATAAATAAATCTTTAAAAATAAATCTTAAAAAAAAATACAGCTGGTCGATTTTGTTAATGGAGTTGACTATGAGGACTTAGAGACTAAGAATTCCTAGTATTTGGCTTGAGTAACCAGCTGGATGACTAGTGATATTTCCTGGAAAGACTGACACAGACATAGGATAGGGAAGCTACAAGTTAGGTGGTTGGTTATAAGAAATAGGAAGTTTTTGCCGTACATGCAAGAGCAATCATCGGGAAACCTGTTGATACACATGCTTGGAACTCATTAGAGAGTTCCAGGCTAGAAACAAATTTGGGAGCCACAGAGATGATGTTTGGAGCCATGGCTTTGAATGAGATCACCTGGGTGGGAAGGGAGTCAATTAAATTGCTGAGAATCAGAGTCAGGTTGATGTTTCCAGGTTGGGTATGAGAAAGTGGGAACACTTTCCAGACAGAGGGCACTACAAATGCAAAGGACCTGAGGTGAACCATACTCGGAATACTTAGAGAATGTGGTTGGAGTACAGGGAGCATGGGAAAGATTAGAGCAAGATGAGGTCAGAGGGGGGCTTAGATCCTATTCCATATGTGATGGGAGGAAAGGGGCCAAAGAACACCAGTTACTGGGCTTTAGAATCTGAGCTCTAGAGAAAGGATGCCCGAAATTTTCTATCAGTTCTGCTACTTGCTGGACCAGGCAAACTCCTCGTGCTGCCATTTTCTCATCTGTAATATAGGGATGATACCAGTACCCACCGCACAGGGCTGTTTCAAAGATTAAGTGGAAAAAAAAAAAGATTAAGTGAAATAATGTATGAAATGTGCTTAGATCAAGTGCCGAGCATACAGTAAGCGCTCAGTAAATGTCAGCTCTGATTGTTACTGGAGAGAGTCACATGATCTGACTTCTCAGTGATGCTGGACTATAGCAGTTCAAGAGTAGAAGCAAGGAGACATTTAGGAGGTGGTTGTGGTCACCCAGGGGAGAGATGGGCCTTTCTCCAAGTCCTGTGGAGGCCTGCCTCTTTCCGTGACTTTCCCCTGAGAGACCACCGCTGTTTCTGCCTCGTTCTCTGAGCTGTCAGAGCCCATCCTCCCAGCACTTTGCACCTAGCCTGTGAACCGTGCTGCTCTTCTCTCACCTCTCTGTGACTGGGGCATGAGCTCCTCAAGAAAAGGGCCCTGTCCCCAATCAGCATGCAGTGGTGATAGCGTGTGGCCATCACCCCCGGCGAAGAGAACAACAGTAGTGTGTGTCAGCATGTAGCATTGGGAACGCGTGCAAACCACAGCACATCTCCTAGGACAGGTCCAAGTCGTAGAACAGAAGGAACAGAAAAGCTGTGGGGCTCCAGCTTGAGCACCTGGAGCCAGGAGCCAGGAGGTAGGCTCACTCCCTGAGCGGAGTGGTGGTGGTGGTGGTAGGAGGGGTGCTTCCAGCCCATGGGCAGGGGCAGCACCTCAGCAGGCATGGGGTTTTCAGGCTCATTTATATCCCGTGGGTATGTGCGAAGAGCTGGGCAGGCAATTCAAATGCATTCTCGAGGTCACAGCACCAAACTCGGGCTGCCTTAGCTCCCAGAACCATTAGCAGGGTAATGTGTTCTCTCATTGTGAGTGGGAATCAGAAGGACTGTAATGGGGCTTCATTAGATCCATCTGTCCATCCATCACATCGTCTCCATCCCTCACTACTTGACTGGAGAGACGGGAACACCCCTAGCTAATTAGATTTATCCTAATCTCCTTTCTGCCTCGTCAGTCCTCTCAGAGGCCATCTGTGGGTTTAGAGTTCAGACCCTTAAGAATTATGCTAATCAGTCTTCTGCTAATTTCAAGTGTTCATCTGATGACCACAATTTGAAACTTCTTGCTGTGACAAATGGGAACCCACTGTAAGATTCTGTGCTAATTTTAAACACCCTCATCCAATGAAGTGCCACATAATGGACCATTTCTAAGAAAATAGTGAGGTGAAGAGCATGTAGTTGTGGACAGTAAGTAAGAAAACCAGAGTCAGGGCGGAAAGAATTTTAATTTTTTTTTTAATATGAGTAGGAGATGATTTGCTTTCATTTGTAGACTCAAGAGGAAGGTGCCTGAGCTATTAAATGTGGCATGGATTGTTTATTTTGGTGGTGCAACCGCTGGTGTGTAAAATGCAGAGGGGAAGGAATTCACTGAGGTAGGTACCCCAAGGGAAATGACTTAGGAGTAGATTTTCAGACCCCGCTGCATCCACTAGAGCCTGTAGCCTGGTCAGTAGAGGCTGGTATGGAATGTTAAGCAGATTTCTGTGCAGAGAGGTCACCCCAGCATTGCAGTGGTTTGAACCTGGCAGGAGAAAGGGCACTTTCTGACATGGCGCAGTGACATTTACCACAGGACCTAAATGCCCCCAGGCCCCCGGTAGGGTGAATACAAATCATCAGCTCTGGTCTTAGGGGGCCCCCACAGGGGACTCAGTGGAAAGATTGATACTACATTAATTATTTGGTTGAGGAGAAAGAGAGTCTTTACTGGGAATTATAGCCCAGAGTGGCACTTCCCAAACTTAAGTGTGCCGATGAATCTCTTGGACATTCTTGGATCTTGTTAAAATGGTTTTTGATTCAACAGGCCTGGGATGGAGCTTAAGAATACGCATTTCTAGCAAGCTCCTGGGTGACAATGACTGCTGGTTTAGAGACCACACTTGGTGGTGGCAGGAGAGGTTAAGAGTTTGAGGAACAGAAGGAATCAGGTTCAAGTCCTGGCAATTTACTGATCAGGCAGCCTTAGGCAAAGTACCTGCCTCTGTAACTAATACTTCCTGAATTTCTACTATGCGCCAGAAACTGTGCTCAGTGAAATAGCTGGATCAAGATAGAGAAAATATCCCTGCTCCCCTGGGGTTTTTAATCTGCTAGAGCAACGCATAAGAACAAAGGTAACAGGGGCACTTGGATGGTTCAGTCGATTGAGCATCTGCCTTTGGTTCAGGTTGTGATCCCAGGGTCCTGGGATTGAGCCCCATGTTGGGCTCTCCACTCAGTTGGGAACCTCTGCCTGTCGCTCGGTCTGCTTATGCTCTTGCTCTCTCTCTCAAATAAACAACAACAAAAAAAAGGTAACAAAACACAAAATGTGTAATTGTAATTATAGCCTGTGATCATTGCTAGTAGTGACAGCAAAGGTGGTTAATGTTTACTGAGAACCTAGTAGGTACAAAGCCTTAAAGAATTTCACA
Source organism: Vulpes lagopus (assembly GCF_018345385.1). Classification (NCBI taxonomy): domain Eukaryota; kingdom Metazoa; phylum Chordata; class Mammalia; order Carnivora; family Canidae; genus Vulpes; species Vulpes lagopus. The sequence continues at coordinate 27,160,418 of NC_054830.1, read as the reverse complement.
TACACCCACTGATTGAATCATTATAACTGCTCTGTACGATTGGTACTCCTGTCCCTGATTCAGACGCAGACATTGAGGCTCAGACATGAAATATCTTGCCCAGCCTCATGTACTGAAAGGTGGTAGTGACCTGATCGAGAGGCAGGCCGTCCATCTCTGGAACTAGTGCTCTTGAGTACAGCCCACAAACTTTTCCTGTAAAGGGCCAGGTAGTAAATATTTTAGGTTCTACAGCCATTCGGTTTTTGTCACACCTACCTAATTCCGCCCTTGGAACACAGAAATTGTCACGACAGTGCATGAGGAGGAAGAGCAGCCGTGTCCCCATGAAAGAGCATGTGCCGGCGTAGGTGGCACTGGCCCTGATTTGACCCGTCCGCTATAGTTTGCCAACACCGGTTCCTGATTATTATCCTTGACTAGCTTTTCACATTTTTAAAGCAGCCTCATATGACAGAAATAGAATGTGAGCTACATATGTAATATAAACCCTTAAAGTAGTCACGTTTAAAAAAAAAGATAAAATTTTAATAGATTTTATTTAACCTGAAATATACAAAATATTATTTCCACAGGTAGCCAGTATAAAGTAATTATCGAGATATTTCATGTTCTTTTTTGCATGAAGTCTTCTAAAGCCAGTATGTGTTTCACATGTATAGTAGATCTCAGCTCAGAGTAGCCATGTTTCAAGTGCATGGGAGCCACATGGGGGTAGGGGCACCGTGCTGGACAGGGCAGCTGGACAGAGCTTACGATTCATCCAGGCTGGAGCTGAAGATTCTATATTTCTAAGACCCCAGATGATCCTTATCAGCAGTCCACACTTGGGGAAGGAAGGCTGCAGATTGCCACCCTCTGAAGGACATGCACTGTGATGGACCTGAGGGGGTAGGTGATGAAAGGTAGGTCCCAATGGCTCTTAAAAGAGGTTATGTTCAAATTGAAACCCCCAGAGGATGAGGAGGACTGAGAAGAACAGTGGGAAAAGATGCTCTACTCAAGTTCTAGATTTTTTAGAGTAATTGAGTTAAGCATGCAGGCACTGAGCTCAGCATGGTATCTGGGGTTTTTGTTCTGATAAAGGCAAGCCCCTGCATACCACTCTTCCCCCAGCCCAGATTCATTTCCTCTTTGGTGCTCCAACAGTTGCCCAGATTTCCCTCATCACCGCACATCCCGTACTTTCTGTAGGTGCCAGATTATTTTCTGGGTGGCCCACCAGTGTTGTGAGTCCTGAGAGGGCAGGCTTGGGGCTTGGCCACTGCTCTGTCTCCAGCCTGTACATCAGCTGCAGTCATTTGACTGCTTGGCAGTGAAGATTGGGCCTTAGGGAGTATTTGGAATTCCATCCAAGGTACATCTGGGCATGGACTGCTTGAAAACTTTATAGGCAGGAACTCTCTGACTAAAGATCAGAGGAGGGAAGTCTTTTGTCTGTAACAGGAAAGAAAGGACTTTGCATGGTGTGTCACATGCTCAGTGGCCACAGGCAGGTGAGTCACAATCTGAATGGCCTGCAGGTGTATTAACAGGGTCACCACAGTAAGTCTGGGTGAATCTAACAGATTTTAGAAGGAGCCTTGGCTCTCCACTCTACGGTAACCAACCTACCCCAGTGTCCAGCCTGAGGCTGCTGCTTTCCTTCCTTGATATCTGCCTCACATCCACCCAGGGCTGAAATCACTATTCTGGGTGCCAGGGGAGCATAAGAGGAAAGACCAGGTGTTTCTCATTCACAGAAGAGCTACCTCACAGGTCAGGCTGGCTCTACCAGAGGAGGCCAGGTTTGTTAATGTGGCTTGAGATGCCAACTGGTTGGGATCATAACACTGAGCTCTTCCAGTGGTCTTACCATAGAGCCTTCCAAAATTCACCTCTACCCAAGCTCTGCTATGTTAATAAAGGGCCATCTTGCCTTCTTGTCCTAACAGTTTCTGACATGTGTATGGCATGGCCTAGTCTAGAAAGAGACATAATGGACAGTGGTCAGGAGGGCTGATGTGGGCACTGGCTGCCTGTGTTTGCATCCCAGTCTTGTGCCTGATTATGCCAGTCCCCAGATCTCTTTGGGCCCAGCTTCCTCCTGCATTCAATGAAGATAGTGTAGGGCCACCCTCCCAGGATAGTTGTGAGGATTAATGAAGACGAGAGAGTTTGCATACAATAGGTGCTTGCTGTTGCTATCAGAAATGGCCTTCACTTGTATTATTGCACATAGCAGGGCTGCTGGTGGTATGATTTCCACTTAATAGTATAGGTGATGAAAGTGAGAGTCGAGGAGGGGAAGCAATGTGAGTCAGAGGGAGTGCTATACCTCCAGTTGAGGCCTTCTAAAAATTTACTTAACATTTACTTGATACTTACTGGGGGAGGGGGGGATGTTGTGGGGACTGGACTGACATGCCAGGTGAATAAAGGTGAAGGAAGCACAGTAGAGCTCCCAGCAGTGGTGGAAACAGGTATGCTGAGGAAATACAAGCCAGGGATTGAGGAGAGGAATTTTCCCCATCAAAGTGTGCAATGGCACACTATGTGTTGTTGTGACATCGTGTCATTGCTGGGGTCCTTAGAGAAATAAGTATCTTTTCTGGGTTTTAAAGCTGTGACCCGTGATCCCCCCCAAGGAAGTTTCATGTGAGAGGATGTATTTGTATGCACATTTTTTCCCAAGGGGAAGGAGTCATAATTTTGATCAGAGTCTCAAATGTCCTGACATGCCCCCAAATGGTCAGAACCCCTGTTCTAGAGGAACTTGGATGTAATTTGTGAAAATTCTCAATAGTGAGTAGCCCATGTTTTAAGTGTAAGCTTATACACATACCAAAAGATACCTCAACACTACTGTTCTAGGAGAAAGGCAGCTCTCCCAAAGACTCTGCCTCAGTGTCTCTAATACAGTCCTTTTGCGTTGTTCTTCCACATAGGCATCCCAGTGATTTGCTGGTTGACTTTGGGCTATTTCACCACTTGGAGCCCCTATTTATGGTCATGTGGGGGTGCCAGCTTCTAGCTCACAGATTCCTGGGGGGATTTGGATGGTTTTACTGTCTTGCAACAGATGTAACACGCTCAGTGCACATGAAGCTACCTTCCGTTGCCTGGTGTCAAACTTTCTGTTGGATCATTCCAGTAGACATTCTTAGGGAAGTGTCTTTTTTTTTTTTCTTTCTTCACATCCCTGTGCTTCCCTTCCTTGGATCAAGGTTGTATCTCTTCCCAAGAATTATTCTTATTCCCTGTCAGTGATCTTTATGGAGCAGGTTTGTTAACTCTTGCTCTCTCCGTCCACTATGACATATTGGGAAAACCTATCTGTCCTTTCCTCTCTGATTCTGTGGATTGAATAGAGTGGCTACTTCATTTGTTGTTTCCTCCTATGCCTTACATAATTGACAACTGATCTTTTGGCCTATTATTCTCTCCTGTTACAAGTGGGAAGAGAACAAAACTGCGCCATTGCCATCACTATGAGCAAAGGTACATTCTGTTTTGTTGCCCTCAGAATCTAGGAAGCAGGGATTTCCAGCATTCATTTTTTTAAAAATAAAGGCAGCTGTGTATAAACGTGGAAACAAGCACCATCTCAGTCTTACTCTTAATTAAGAAGCAATAAAATGATCACAGCATATCAGCCACTTCCAGGATTTGTTGCACTGCTTCTCTGCCCCCTCCTAGGCAGTAGCTCCATGGCTAGGGTGTGGGTAAGGTCAAGAACATGAGCTTGGGAGTCAGGCCCCATTGTGGACTCCACCCCTGCCGTGCAACAGCTATGTGGCCCTAGACACACCACATAGCTTTTCTGAGCTTTGGCATCTGTAAGATGGGGAGTGGGGTCATGCATACTGTATTCATTTGCTAGGGCTGTAATAGCAAAGGAACACAAAGTGGGTGGCAACTGTGTTTTATCACAATTCTGGAAATTAGAAGTCTGAAATCAACATGTCAGCAGGGTTAGTTCCTTCTGAGGACCTTGAGCGAGAATTTGTCTCATGACTGTCTTGGCTTGGGGTTTGCTAGCAATCTCTGGCATTTTCTGGCTTATAGACTCATCATCCCAGTCTCTGCCTTCATGTTCATATGGCATTCTCCCTGTGTGCATGGCTGTCTGTGTCCAAACTTTCCCACTGAATTAGGAGGTCAGTCTTTCTGCATGATTGTCTACTCTGGTGGCTTTATTTCAACTTGATTCCCTCTGTAAAGATCCAAGGTTACATTCTGACACACTAGGGGTTAGAGATTGAACACAGCTTGGGGGTAGGGACACAATTCAATCTGTAACACATACCTACCACATAGGGTTACTGGATGATTAGATGAGATAATCCACAAAAAGGGTTTTTAACTCAGTGCCTGGCATGTAGCAAGCCCTCAGTATATTGTTTATTGTTCGTCAGGGAATTTATCATCCCCTAATTTCTCACCTGTATGTCCTGGAGGCTTTCCATTTCTTTTGCCTCTCCTTTTCTCTCGTTTTTTTGTCAACTAGAAGGCAAATAAATGTAACGGGAAAAGGGAAAGCATAGACCATTTGAAACATGGAAAGTTCTGCCGTTTGACCATCAGAACTTTTTATACTTTAGTATTTCCTCAGCCTGAGTTTATATTAGTAAAAAAAAAAAAACAGATTTGTATGTGTAAAAATATACAGAAACCTATTTTAGTCTGGTCTGCATTAATTATTTGAGAAGCTTGTCTTAAATAGCACAATGATTTTGTTTGAGGGAAAACTTTGAAACCTAAATAATTATCAGATGGCCATTAAAAAAAATCAAAACTAACCCACTGTCTGAGAAAACATGTTATTGGAATCAAATAAGCTGGCGGCATAATCTGCAAATTCTGTGTGTACTGCTATGGTATCTGAAACATAATTATCAAGCTTAAGTTAATTAGACTAATGCTCAGAAAATCTGGCCTGGCAGCTTGTGGTAAGTAATTATATATACTGATTAAAAATGTAATATGCAGTGAATAGAGGCGATGGAAACTCCATTTGACACAGTGTGTGCGCATGTACAATTAAGAAGCCACGTAGAAGAATGCCCACAATGAGAAGGAACGTTGGAGAAACTGACAGGCATCCTACCAAGTCTTCTTCGAGATGTTCCCTTACCCCAGTGGGAGAAGGGTGGGTGTCACCAGAGGGCTGGCTCAGGAACGGGATGTGGCCACAGGTTCTCACTGACCACCCAGAGCATACTCCAGACCACAGCCTCTGCTCTTCCATGTTTCCATTTCTCTCAAGCTTCTCCTTCAAGGGATGATTAGCTGTGAGATAACTGAGGTCCACTTCCTTGGTGATCTTCCAGGCTCTGAAACAAGGAAATTGTCATTCATCATGGGTCACAAATAAGGGTAGGATGCTGCCCTCTGTGCAGGCATAAACCCTTTAATTTGCCCTTCTGCTTGCTACTTAGCTTTTTCTCATTATTTTTGAAAGAGGGAAGAAGATGGCACTAGGCAATCCATGAGCAAAGACTAAGGACACTCAACATTTGGCTGTCTACTTAGGTCCATCATCAATTTATTGCATCATAAATTTTTGGATCAAGTAAATATAAATTTCAGATTTATGGGGGCTATAAAGAAATATTTTTTGTTCTGTATCATTCTTAGAGTGTGTCTGTGTCCCTGCATCAGTATTATGTGTTTGGAAGAACAGAATGAAACCCGTTTTTGAGGACTGAGGATGGCTATAACTGTGTCGCCCTTCTGAGATGGTTGGTTGATTTGGGCAAGAAGTATTTAGTGAACACCCAGTATGTACTGAACTCTGGTTTTGTAAGGTCTTCACTAAGGTATTAGATTGAACCATGAGACGTTGTTTTGACAGTTAAAGGAAGATGGAATATTGCTAATAGACATGGTTTTGCCCTCATAAGACCTATAAATTAGCGGGTAAGATATTTATAACACAGTCACGTCCCAAAACGGAACACATCAAAGGGCCACCTGGTCTAGCCTGGGGAAAACAGGGGAAGAAATGTATCCCTTGGAGAGGACAGTATGTGCAGAGGACAAGTGGTAAAACAAGGCAGGTTGTTGAAAGAGCCACTCCTACTTAAACAGGGTAGGCACAGAGAGGGTTGAGAGATGGAGTGAAATGGTAAGTAAGGGCCTATCATGCCAAGAAAGTCATGTCAAAGGCCAATAACTCAAGACCAGAGCATTTGATAGCAAGAGTTGGGAGACTGTTGTGGGCCACTATCTAGAACTTAATTTAAACTTTTTAAATGAGAGAGGCCCCACTATACAGTCCTCCTGCTGTGATGTTCTGCTTCAAAATCTAGATTCAGGCCACTTCTCTTAGATTTCATTGAGGCTCCTTTTTAGTAGAGAAACATGCCGAGGCTTCTAGTCTAAGACTGCAGAAAAGACCCCACAACCCACTTAATGTCCCTGGGTCTTTGTTTCCTTTTCTGTAAAATGGGGATGAGAATACTATGCCTCTACCTACCCCAGAGTTGATCCAATGAAATTCTGCATGCAGAAGTGCTTTAATTTAGACACCTGAACTTAGTCTCCATGGTTTAGCAGATTCCGGATGCTGTTCTATGAGAACAGTAAATCAGCAGGGGTTTGTGTTTTTTTTTTTTTTGGGGGGGGGTGGTTTTTTGCTTTTGGTTTTCTTCTGGAATACCAAAAATCAAGTTGTCCTGATTTTTAAATTTTTAAATTTTGGCATCTGGTAGACAAAATCTGAGTAACCATGTAGGAACTCACAGATCTTGGACTGATAACTTGGCTACTGGGCTTCAATCTAGTATCAATGAACTAGAGTCAGTTACTGCCAAAATCAAAAATTAAAGAGGGAGAGGAGCAAAATAGCTTGGCAATTAATGGTTTTTTTTTTTTTCAACAGCTTGTCTGTGTTTCCTACTCAAGTAGCAATCAGCTTACTGCTTTTTGCCCCCAGTGTGGGAAACAGCATAAGGCTGCAAAGTCCTTCAAATACAGTCTTGGTCTGAGAATCAGTATGAAGAAAAGGACTAAAAGAGATAATGAAATGTAGAAAGCATGTGAAATTTATATTACCACTGAAGACATGTTTATTAAAATCCAGGCGAGTATTACTTTTGCTTCGGAAATAGGACATAAGAGGAAATTTATGGAGAGGAGAATGTTTGGATGACTATCTCACAGACATAAAGCTCTTAAGGCAGAGCAGTTTTAATTAAGAACAGCATCCTGTGTGAAGTGTTATACCCAAAATAGATCCTAGGGGGGATTCAGTGAAGGGATACATCAATTTCAGACATCTGGAATCCAATTAATAACTTCAGTGCTCTTACATCGCAAATGCCACTATGTTGTGTTCTTATGGAGCTTCTCCGAATGGGAGCTGGATTTCCATAGGGAGGGAAATTGTGGTGATCCTATGCTGTAAACTGCATGTTGCCCAGGGATGGCTATGTTTGTTTTCATTCATGGCCTGCTTTGACGGGAGTTATGTTGAATGACTAATTGAGTATCTGCAAGCCCATCAGCACAAAAGCTATGATTTTTGACACTACCCTATACCTAGCCATAGGATAGGCCAACACCCCACCCTTCTCCTTGTGCCCTGTCACAGAGTTATCTATCACCCTGAATCTCATGATCCCATTGCTTCACTTCTTTTTACATAGTTTTAGGCATTTCTGTGCATGTTTTAAAAAGGATGTATTTTTAAGTTGTTTTCTCACTTTATAAAAAAGCATCATCCCACAATTATCTTTTAAAAATTATTTTTTCCTCCATAATATGTTAAGATTTGTCCATTTGGACTAATTGTCTCTGTCAAACAATTCTTTTGACCACTGTGTCATATTGTATGATGTGAATATATCAGTTTATTCATCGACTTTTTGAAGAACATTGGTCACTTCAAGGTTTTTGTGGGTTTTAATTAGAGCTGCTTTGAACATTCTCATATATATGAGAAAATTTTCTTTCAGATATATACCTGGAGAGTATTGCCAGGTCACAGTGTGTTGTGAATGTCAGCTTTAGGAGATCATGCCAAACCATAATCCAAAACGGGTGCTCCAATATATCCTCTCCAGACCATGGACTTGCCAGATTTAGGTGTAGTTCAAATCCATCAGCATTGGAAAGTGGTATTTGTATGTGAAGTTGATCTCATGCTGTGTGACCCTCAGAGCTTATGCATAGGGATTGGGGAAGGGAGGGTCAGATTTAGGATGAGGACAGATGGCTTCCTGGCGCTGCTTATCAGGGTCCCATTGTCTCAGGGAAGGGTAAGATCTCAAGACAGTACATGAGTGCCCCTGGGATGCTTGGACTGGAGAACTGTAAATATAGGTTTTGTCCCTCATTCTTGGAACAAGCATCTTTCAAACAGTTTTTTCTGGGACTTTAAATAGATACCTGAAATTGTAGGAAGCTACTTTAAATCATTTTGATCTTTTATCCTTTAAAAAGCAACCAAACTCCTTTAAACCCCTGAGCAGCACTGAGGTGAGATTAATTAAAAGATTAAGATTCTTAAAAGATTTTTATGGGTTTTTCATTCATGAAGTTATAACTTACATTGTTGTGAGTTATATATCTTAAAATTAAGCTATACACACACACTCAACTATATATATACACTCATATACATATATATATGAGTCAAGCGTAGATTTTCATGTATAATTTATATTTATTGATATACTATTTATATAAGTATAAATCCCAGGCTTGGCTCTTTCTACAGTGCTTCTTGAGCATCTTAGTAATAAATAAATGAGAGAGGTTAGATGCACAGTAGGAAGCCTAAAAAGGTGAAGGTATCTCTTTTCTAGCCTGATGCTTCGAAATAATCACAAGCCTAGTATTGCATTTTAAGTGTTCACTGTGGTGAAGCTGTATGTGTATATGTTTACAGTTGGCTTACATCTGTTTTCAGTGCTGATTTCTGGATTATGGTCACTTATAGGGTATATAAAATGAGCAGTTGAGCCTATAACAAGGAAATCTTAGTTTCTTTCAAGTATTTTTTTTTTAAGGCGTTTGAAATCCTTTGTGACAAAAATCTGCTGTCACGCATGGTAAGCTTAGCGTTTCAGCTGTATCCAAGGCTTTATGGCTTCATTAAAGAAGATTTTTAAATGAAATAAAGGCATTCGGGAAAGGTTGGCTTCTTCTAATTTATTTGTGCAACTCACAGGACCAGGCTTTGAAGGGCACTGGCACAGCTCCATCAGAAGTCAATGAGTCTGTGAATAACAGAGGGCATGTTACTTGAAGTGGGTGTGTAGCAGCTTCATGGGATGTGGCTTCATAACAGAGGCAGAACGATTGTCTTATAAAAGGAAGAAATTCATGACCAATCCAGGGGAGTGGTGAATACTCTTGGCATATAGATTTTATGTTAGTCATTTTTCATCTGCCAATATGGGGGTCCTGGTGCCAGGCACCTGGCCAGATGGTGTGGGGTAGCTCTTTTAGCTCTGCCAAACATATGGCGAACGCTTGTGAGGTCAGCCTGTGTCCTTGCTGCCCTATGCTGGTAACCACTTGTGCAAATAGCTTGCTGCTCACTTGCTTTTCTGTGAAAGATTTCCTATCAGGAGGGCCTGGTATTAAGGAGGGACAGAGGACCAGAAGGCAAAAAGTCAAGCCACAAAGTGGCATTGGCCTATCTCAGAGGCAAAGCTGGGCCTAGCTGTTCCATCTCACCTCTCCACCTTCAGCTCATGGAGTCTGGATATTCTTTGGAGCCCAGCAAGAAGTAGGTGCTCAACAAGAGTGATGTGACTGAGTCATCCAATTCTTCTTCTAGCACTTGTGCCTCTAGCACTAAAGAAAGGGAAGGCACAGACCATGAAGTACCTCAGCTCTTCTTCTGTGTATGACACACTTGATGATCCCTCTCAGCCTCCTTGTCACCTCCTCAGAGCAGTCTACCCTGTCTGCATGGTCTACTGTACTTCTGTTATTCCCTGGAATGGTAGTAACTGATTTGATTACTTGCTAATTATCTTTTCTCCTCAAATATATGCCTCCTGAGCCCTAAACCTTGTCCAGCTTACTCACCATTGCACAGAATAATACAATGTAGTAGATATATTACTATTATTTGTTGAATAATTGAATGAGTTCTGCAGAGAAATGAGCTTCCAATGCTTGGGAGACCTGGATTGTGCAACCCCCACACACCCCTTATTCAACTTCTCCAAATGGGTTTTATCTTGAGAGTTTAGTTGTTGCTGCCTCCAACATTATGTTGAATAGGAAGGATTCTGAGGCTATGTCTATGGTGGCGTGTTTCTGGTTGTGTGTTTGCTTAGCTTCTTGCAGTACAGATGTTCCAATCTCCTCAAGGAGAGCTCTCTTGCCTGGGCTGTTCTTCTAAAGATTTTTTAAAGGGCCTTTAGAAATAGAAGCCATATTGTAGTAGGAGCAAATATGAAACAAAATGTTCAGGAGGTTCAAAAGAAACCAGAATTTGGCCCCTTGCCTTTTCTTTTTCCTCATTCTGAGTACCAAACTTGACATCACTCTGGGAATAAAGGGAAACACTCTCTCTCAAACACCAATATCCAAGACACGGTGGGGGGAAGGCTTGCGGAACATGGCTTGCCAAGGAAATTGCCTTTTTTTTTTTTTAAGGAAATTGCTTTCTGAATAAATGTTTCCTTTTCCAAAGTTTGGTCCATCATGAAACTCCTTTTCAGAAAGAGTTTCATTTCATTTCTCGGTGAGCATGTTTCTAGAAACAGGAGGCCTAAGGAAATCAAACTGGTAGAAATCTCTAATCCCCGTTGCTTCACCAGTTTCTTTCCCATTAAAAAGCCAGTAAAGCTCAGATATGATGGAGCCTAGGGTGAGGTGTCAGAGATCAGCGATTATTTACTGAAAACTTGCCTGAGATGCAATTGTGCCCTTCGAGGAGACTCCCTCGGCTGATCCCAGCTTGGAGGTAGACCTCTTCTCCAAGCTGCTCTACCACCTATGCTCTCAAAAATGTTAACCACAGAAAAGTTGCCGAGAATTTACAGAATAGATCCAAGAGTCCACTAAGAGCCTGCAAACTATATTTCTTGTTCCTCATTAGCCATGTTGGTTGAGTGATTCAAGTGTCTAGGAGACTTAGATGTTTCATCTGGAAAATGGGAACGATGAACTTGTACAGCCACTAAGTTGGGAGGCAAATCACCCTTAAAACACACTGTGCTTCTTGAAAATACAGTGGGTGTCAAACCCAGCAAGCAGTAAAGAGACATTGATGAATGTTACTGTAATTTGGTGATTTCTATCAGACATACAAGAACTAGACAGGAGGCTTTCTACCACATTAACAATTGTTGAGGGCATATTATAATGGAAATACCAAAAACTGCTGGGTGAGCACAATTGATTTCTCTACAAAGCCCTGGTAACCACTACTACTATCGTGGGATTTTCATCTGAAATTCTAAGCCCAACTGTTGGGGAGGATCACACGAGGCTCACTGTGGTACACTCTGAGGAAGATTTTAGCCATGGGGTGTCCTCAAAATAAGTCAAGTTTGTGTTTTACCCTGTCTGTGCTAATGATTCTCAAATGTAGTGACTCCAATCTCAACACCCCCAGCAAGCCCCTCACAGTCCAGTTCTTGAGCCTGGTTCCTCAACAGCCCTGATGCCATGTTGTGAAAAAGTTCTAAATGGTGGCTGGCCAGGAGGCATCATGGCAGATCCAGGAATCCCTGTCTGGGGTTACCGTTCTCAAATACACATTTCAGACTAAGCCTTGCTGATTGGTCCTCTGACAAGAAGTGACTACTTGGTTGTTTTCATTGAAACCAACTGCGTGAGACCAGGGACGGAAGCCTCCCTTTGTTGAACTGCTCCTAATAAGCTTCTGATGGGACACTACAGATTGCAATGCCTAACACATGAAAGCAATTTTATGATAGCAGGCATGTACTCCACCAAACCTGACTGTCCACCTGGTTTGTACAGGTTTTATAGGATGCCTGGGATACTCCGAAGACCATTCACAGTACAGCCAATTGAGTAATAGCTGGTCCAAATTGTGACGCTGGTAAAGTCTCATTTGCTGCTTTGGCAATTGGCTTGACAATGTGATACTTTAATGTATAATTGGATAAGCAATTGGGTTCTGTTATAGTACAGTGGTTTGGCATAATTATTTTCCAGTGCTGTGATTTTCTAGTTAATAAATACTTTTGGGGGTTACAAATTCTTAAACATCAACACTCTATACTCCTTGAAAGTAGGATGCCATTAATTAATATAAGAGCTTATTTCAGCATTTTGGCCTCATTGGCAGCATACACACACACACAAAAAAACTTTTGCTTTAACTCAAGCAAGTTAGGCTTAAGCCAAAGCTTGGGCAACTAATCAAATGATGAATGCACTGTTGATTACCTGGATTTCTCTCCATATAGGCTATAAACTAGGCTTTAGAAATTTCACAGTGAACAAGGCACTAGAGGTCATTTGTTTTCACTTAAAGGTCTCACAATGTAGCCATCAGTCTAGAGTTCCAGCTCACATAGAGAGTAAGTAGGGAGGCAGTTAACATATTTTTGCATCAAGTAATATCTGAAGAACCTCGGGGTTCTAAGATAACACAAGTGGCTGCCCAAGGTTGGTGGCACAGACTTATTATTTTGTATCAAATGAAAGCAAGAGGTGATTCATTCGGACACCAAGAAAGGCCTAAGTGAGTGACCATGTGCTCAATAACCAGCATGTAGAGAAGAGGTGTTTGGTGTTTGGGGGAGGAAATGTGTGCTCAAAGGATGCTGGCTGTGTGTTTGGGACAGAGCGAGACAACATCCAGTCATGAAATATAACCCAATTCTATCTAAATGGTCCAGAAAGGCTTCTTGGGGGGTTTGGGAAGCGTGTGTCTGAAGAGAGGCACATACTGGGCAGGACAGTGGTGATTTTCATACCGTCCTGTTTTGGAGCAGCCGTAAGCAGGGGAGCCGGCATCCGTGTGTGCTCTACAAAGGGCCCAGAAGGAAGCTGTCTGGGCTTTCCCATGTCTGGGCTTTCTCTGCCTACCATGGGGAGGCACTGAGCCCCAGTCTCTAACTGCACATATAGCCACTAAGTCACCACTACACTAGCGTCTGAGCTCCCCTTCATCCCGAGGGCCCCCCTTCGTCCAAGCCTATGCCTGCCCAGCTCCCATCATTTCTGGTCTGGCTGCTGCAGGAGCCAGAATCTCTCTCTAACTCATTCTCCAGCCAGGATGCTCTACAAAAAAAAAAAAAAAAAAATTATTCTAAGCTTTTAACTTCCCCGCTTCGAACCCTTTAATGTCTTCTTTGCACCAAAAATAAAACCCACATTTTTCAGCCATCCCCACAGGCTGCAAATGATCCACCATGTCCCTTCCTTTTCTAGTCAGTTACTCAACCAAGACTCCTTTTTCCTCAATGCTCTGCACTTCTGCTCCCTCTGTGTGAAATATCCTTTTTCTTTCCTCTTTGCTTAAGAGATTTCTAGCCATTGTTCACACCTCAGCTTAAGCAGAACTTCTGTGGGGAGGTCTTCCTCCCAATCCCCCTCCCCACCACTCTACCGTCCCTACAGATCATGATACACTGGTTGTTCTTCAGAGCTATTATACTGTTAAATCATTTTGACTTTCAAATTCTGTTAAAACTAACAAATTCTGAAACCTTTTCTAGTTCAGTCCAATAGAAACAATCACATCCACATTCTAGAAAGCCCACACTTTAGCCTCACATTTTCAGTGACTTCCCTCACCTCACTGAACTTCCCACCTCTGGACCATCTTTCAAGGTTCATGCCAGGCTTAATGCTATATTTCTGATACTGTCATACTTCATCTATTTTCAAAATTGACTCTTTACCTTAAATAAATTTACTTTAACAGGAACTTTGAGATGACATCATAAATGGGAGATAACTCTCAAAATAAATATGATCTCAACTCTCAACAAAACAAGCTTATTAAATTCTAGCTAGAGTCTGGATGACTCCCCTGGTTCTGTTGAAGGTCATGTTGGTACCATGTTAAGGAGATGCTAGTCCTTTCTTTGCGATTGCTCAGAAGGACTAGGGCAAGACTGAAAGTGGAATGACTCTCTCTCAGTAGGATTCAGAGCTGTTCATGGCTTTGAGTCATAGACTAGAGGCCATCTCTGGGTCATTGAAATGTCTACCCCATATTTAAAAAATGAAATGTTAAGACTTCTTAAAATGGCAAGTAAATTTCAGTTCTCTTGACCCCTCTGATAGATGGTCAGGCTTACCCACGTCAGGACTCCTCGGGAAAGAGGGATGCAAGCAGTTGGTGAAGCCAGCCATGGCACAAATTGCAGGAGAGCTGGCACACACATCATGTGTCTGCTGAAGCTGTTCCCATTGCCTAGAATACCCTTGTCCTTAAAATCCCACCACCATCTTTTAAGCCTAGGGCAAATCCTAATTTTGTAAAATCAACCCAAGACCCCATCCTGGGAAAAATTACTCTCTCCCTCAGATATTTTGAGAGTGCTATGATAGAACTTCTAGCCCAGCCCAGTCCTTATGCCTGACTTGGATTAAATTACATATGTATAAATCTGTTTGCCCTGTCAGGTGGTGAGCCTTCAGAAGGCACAGATTTCTGATTTATTCATCTTTATCGCTATCATAAGACCTAGAACAGTGCCTGGAATATATCATAAGATCAACAAATGCTTGTTGGGTAAATTGAAAGTAGAGGCAGAGAATCATATATATATATATTATGGATTTACTTCTCTATTCCTGGATATTATTTCCCTTTCAAGATTTTATATAAACACCTGTCTCAACAAAGCCATCAACCCATAAGAAATAGTTTAAGCTGTCTGCTCTTTGTGTTGTTTTACAAAACTAATAACAATGAAATATATTAATGTACTTTATAACAACACCCAAGTTTATATTCAGCCACTTGCTTCTTTAAGAAGTGGTATTAAATTGTTTCTCTCCCCCTACCCCCACCCTTGGAAGACCGTTTGGCATTTTACTACAGGTTAGTTCCAAATTCTGAAAAACATTTAAATTATTGTGAATCATTCTTCCTACTGTATTCCATTACAGAGCTATAAAAAAGTCAATAGCCAAGGAAGTTTGAGCATTACATCAGGGAATTAATCTTTACCCCACATACCTCCTGATAGCACGCTCAATGCCCAGGAAGGAGCGGAATGTCAAAATCGACACATATCAGTACTTCAGTCAGAAATCCTGTTAACACTACCTTCCCCAAAATCATTTCAGGCAGATAAAGTGGAATGACTGCAGATACATTTTTTTAATCTCTTTTCAAAGCTATATAGAAATGGAATACTCTTCCAGGAACCATCACAGACTTCACTCTGTTGAATGTGAATAAAGACTTTTTGGTTCAAATTTTTGCAAACTTTGTTACTTTGGTGAGCACTTTCCTCTAAAGAACCAAGTACCTGTGAAAACAGTGTCAACTGTTCCAAAGTTTCACTGTTGCATAGAGAGGAGGGGAGGAATGTGCTGTGGTGCTGAGCATTTTCATGGCCATTTAACTTATGTGATGTAATTATCAGGAGGAAAGATGGAGCATTGCAGTGTGCTGAATCCCAGATAGTTACCTAGAAGAACTGTTCTTTTATGTACTACTAACAAAGAAAAACACCGCCAATTAAATCATGACACACCATTGATAGTGGAACACACTTTGATTTCAGAGATGTGAAAAAGTTTGCACTTGAAAAGTGATAGCTAGGAGATTTGAAGAGAACTGGTGATTTATTCTTTGTTTCATGCAATAATAAGCCTTAGAGTGCACCAAATGCTGGCCTTGAATTTGTTCATCCTTTGGACAGCTTGTATCTTTTCCAGAATTTCACAGCTCAGCAGGTGTGGGAATAACCCAAGTACTTGGTGTGGGCTTTTTCAAAGAGGTCTCCTGGACTGAGTTACCAGACAAAATACAGGAAAAAGCTCATTTAAGTTTGAATTGCAGATAAAGAAATAATACTTTTTAGTAAGAATATGTCCCAGATACTTCATGAGATAAATGAAACAAACTGATTTCATTTGTTTTAGTATTTTTATTTGCCAACTCTAGCAGCCACGCTCCTATGGTAATTTTGACTGTATTTGACCATTACCACATGCTTTTGTACTCTAGAACCTTGACTTTTACCTGTGAGAAGCCTCCATTAATACCTTTTTCACTGCTTGCAACAACCCTGCTTGTTAGGGGATTATTGTAAGTCATTTTAGAGCTGGAGGGGCTTAATTTCCTCCTTCGACTGAATGTGTCAGTAGATTTGCTGATATGGGCCTGAATTTTGACCACAGCTCTTAATACTTTTACAGGATATTTAAGGTCCAAAAGACACATGTCATTGGGGAACCATGAAGATAGGAAAGGCACTTCTACTCCTGGATATAACATCACTGGGCTGGTCAGTGGTCACTGTCAGGGGGACAGTATATCTAGCCTAGTAATTAAAAGTAGTCAGTGGTAATATTTGCTGTTGCTGTTACTACTACTATGTGCCATGCACATAACTACTCACAACTCTCACTGCCCCCTTTCTACAGAGGGAAAAACTAAGGCACAAAGAGTTAAGGAATTTGCATCTCTCATTGTCAAAGTCTGGCCCTAATCTCATCTTCTTGGAGAGATATTGCTCGATGTTCCTTAGATAACTCCCTCTTCCCCATCACTCTTTATTATAGCACTCTGTTTCTTTACCAAACTAAACTGATTCTCAAAAGCCTTTCGAACTAGGTCATGCCTTCCTAGCAGCAGCCCTATCATTTGGAGATGCCCCTCTCGTTCATAATTAACCATTTGGTGTCTACTCCCCCTACCTGGAAACCCCCTGAAGACGGATAAAGGGCCTGTTTCGGTGTTCTAGTGCCAGGGCCAGCCCCTAGCATTGCAGGGACAGAATAAATATCTTTTACATTAATAAGTAGTCATTGCCTTTCCTGGGGACAGCCTAAATTAATCTGGAAGGTTCATCTGAAGTGAACTCCCCCACCATTAAAGCTTCCTCAAGGCATGTAGTACCCGCTGGATAAACTGTTGTTTGAGGTCATTAGAGTTGATCTCTGCTAGCCTGTGATGGCTTGCAGCTACCAGGTTCTTGGTTTGCCTCAGGGAAGCAGAAATTTACTCCAAACTATAGCATGCTTAATTTTCAAGTAACCTGGGGGCTCTTCTAAAACACAAGTCTTGTTCATCAGGATGGTTCCTGGGCTCCCTATTTCTGCAGACACTGAAAATTCATTCAAAGGCTCCTGAACTAGACAAGCAACCTAGAGTTGCTGGGACAAGCCCCATGGTCCACACACCTCTTGGAGAGAATGAGAATCGAAGGAAAGCAGTTCTAGAGCAGAGTTTGCAAAGCACTCTATCTATTCTGTTGATAGAGTGACAAGCAATGGGTTTACAGGAAAATGTTTTATTTCTGTATATACACGGGTTCTACCCATACACATATGCATTTCTCCCAAACTCAGTGCTTCTCAACCATAAGTGTACCTTAGAATTAGGTGAGAAGTTTGGAAAAAAATGCCAAATGCAGGCTGTCCCCAGACAAATTAAATCAGGATCCCTGGGTTGACCCAGGCAATAGTATTTTTTTTAAGTTCTGCAGGTGATTCCAGTGGGCAGCCAGCACTGAACACTGCTGTTCTAAAAGGAAGCCACATGCTTCCATATGGGACTTTAGGAGGGAAACCTCTACGTTTTAAAAACCATATACAACAGAGCTTTGCAAATATGATTAGTTTTTGTTTTATTTATTTCCTACCTCGCATAAACAACTTCGAAGTGTCGACACAACGTTGCCATCTGTAAGGCATATGACAATAACAGACGGTCGCCTAATAACCAGGGAGGCATTAACGTTCACAGGCTCTAAATTATTTCAATTCATCTGGTATGATCTGTGGTGATGAAGCCACTTAATGCTTGATTTCTGTGTCTTTTCAATGGCAGCACCAGAAGTGGGGAAGGCTATATTTTCTGGGCTGTATATATTATTCTTTGTCATCCTATTGAATTGTTACAAGATGGATTTATAACAGACCTAAAGCTAGTATCAAAATGAAAATTAGTTCTTGAGTAGAAAAATAGCAATCCCGTTTGCCTCGCCTGTAGCAGTTGCGTCATATCTGCCTCCGCAAGGAAGGAAATGACTTCTTAATGTGGTTTTCTTCCACTAAGGAGAATTAAATCTATGTGGCAAAATGTAAAACCAGAGCGCTGGCAGCCAAATTCTGAACGGAAGATCCATGACCCTCATCAACAGATTTGTGGCCCAGTTATATGCTGATGAACCTCATTTAGGCTCAAACTTCCCCCAAGTGGAAATACAGCCCAGCTGGAGAGCCAGGCTATGCACTGTTTTGCCTTGTGTGTCAAAGTTCGTTCTAAACCACTGGTGAAATTTCTCCATCTGCTGCAAAGGGCCACAGAGGTGGAGGGTGAGGGGCATGGGACGTCTCTGGGTTAGATTTACAGTAATTTGGGCCTGAGATAGGAAACTCCACTATGGTAGTAAAGAGACTTTTTGCTGAGGCAGCAAGATCCTTTTCAAGGATCTGCCTTTTTAGGGGAATGCACCTGGTGGGTGGAGCTGGCCATTCTTTGGTGGCATGGCAGTTTCTCCAGGATAGATAAAAAGGCAGATATCATTGGGAACAATTCTGCCACTGTCTAGCTGGATGATCTTTGACAAGCAAATGAACATCCTCAGATCTCAATTTCCTCCTTGTTAAAATGGAGCTAAGTAGTGTCTGCCTTGTGTATGGATTATGGTACAGATTCAATGAAATGATTCGGGATGGAATAACACACATGAAAGAAACTACCCATTCATATCATAAATACCAGCCACCATTGATGCTGTTAAATCATTTACCTCAATCTCTTCCAATGACTTACAAAACAGTACACTGCGCATCCTATGAATTTATACCTTTAGCATTTTACAGTAGATAAAGCCCCACACAGGAATAACAAATCTAGTTAATAAAACTGAATTGCAACAGGAGATTAAGGGGGAAAATTGAGCTCTTCTAATGAAATGTTCTAAGAACACCCTCTCTCTGATAGAATTGAAATTTTATTTACTCTATCTAAATCTGAGACATATATAAGATGCTTTAAAAAATAAATGTATTTGAAAATTTTTAAATGATTCGGTTGACTTAGAGCAATTGTTAATTTTTTGATGTTTCTTAATTTTTTTTAACCATTTGCCTACTTAGCCCCCTTTTAATGGATATGCTCTTATTTCCTACTCAGTACTCATGGCTCTTGTATTATTATCACAGATTTGCATGGGCTATTTTGGCTCACTGAACAAAACTGCTCAGAGCTCATATAAGAGAGACTAAGCCAAAGAAAATAGTAGGTAAACCACAGGCCAACTTGGAGGAATGATCATGGGTAGGCACCAAACCCATGCCTTTAGTATCCAATGAGTAAAATAAATAAATGATGCCAGCAGAGCATAAGATCAGAGAGTGGTGGAGATTACGGAAAATGGGAAGATGCTCCCTAGTCTTTGACTCCCACTCACAGCCTCTGCAGACAAGACAAAGCATGAAACAGGCCACAGGATAGTCTAATCTGGTAATTTTATTAGAAAAGCTGGAAATGTGATTCTTATGGGATACCTCCCCATTTTCAAATCTGGGCAACCAATGCAATGAAGAGACACAAATTTCCAGCCTCTGATTTTCAAATTGTGTTCAGCCCATAACACTTGTTCAGGATCCCAAGGACCCACTAATGAGCCTTTTCCATTGTTTTCTCTAAAGCTCCAGAAGCATGACAAGGAAGAGGAAGACTCCCCGACCTTGTGGAGATCCGAGGAGGAAATGGCAGCAGAAGCCTCAGCCCTGCGGGCCTACTTTCAGTGACTTTACAGGTACTGGGCACTTCATCATCACTCACACCTTCCATGGGGCTTTACAAGGAAGCTCTTTGCCCAGGGAGGGGACACTGACAAGCAAATGCAGGAGGGTTCAAAAGACAAAAGCCAGAATGGAGAAAACTCTGACTCTTGAGACACGGATTCCTACCTCTGGGTATCCTCTGCCTCCCTGCCACCTTCCATATGACCCTTCTGTCTGTTTACTTCCTTCCAACCCCCTCCCCCTGACTACCTCAAGTCAGTGTCCTGCTGTCCTGCCTTCCTCCAATCCAACCTCACCAAGCAGCCCAAGATAGTTTGCAATGCAAACCTGACCATTTAAAAAGCCAAACCCTTCAAGAGATCAAGTGTCAAATTCCCACCTTAGTCTGCAAGGTGCTGTGAGCCAGCTCACCACCTCATATCCAGATCAGCCTGCCTTCTACTTGAGTCTCTTCTTATCTCTTTGGTAAATGGCCTTTTTTTTTTTTTTAAAGATTAATGGATTGGTTAGTTGGTTGAAGAGAGGAAGGGGAGAGGCAGAGAGAGAGGGACAGAGAGAATCTAGGGAAGACTGCACAGAGCCTGATGCAGGGCTCAGTCTCATAACCCTAAGATCATAACCTGAGCCAAAATCAAGAGTCAGACACTCAACTGACTGAGCCACCTGGATGGCTTTGTGTTTCCCTCTAGTTTTGGCTACTGGGAAGCTCAGAGGCACAGAGAAAGATCAGACATGATACAACTATTTCTTTGCATTAGTGACTACTTAACTGTTGAGAGATCACAGATTTAAGGTTCTGGTAGAAAGCTATAGCCAGTCTCCTTCTTCAAAATGTGTGTACACACCAAATTTTTATACAATGTCCAGGGGCTCATGGATCTTCTGAAATGTTCAAATAAATGGGGTTGCCATGAAAAATGGGGGCATTCCTGGACTAAAAAATACCGTGTATCCTGCATTTTAATAAACCTCCTTTCATGGACCTTGGATAAAGCACCTCTCCCCTGAATAATTTATTTTTCCTTTTTGGAATTGCCTGCTTCATGTAGTCTTGTGTTTATATTAAAAGCTACTAAAGTAGATCAGACAAAATTAAAACCCCAATTAGTGAATACTGGTAGCAATTGAATTATATAAAATTATATCTGCCACTTAGTGATCATGATTTTTAGGTAGAAAACACATTCATTGTATTGTTTTCACTTTGAAATAGAAATCTTTTTAAGTTAGTTTTTAATACCTTTGCATTTCTTGGGCATTCTCTCTCCAGCCTCCTTTTTAAAGTATTCTAATTACTTAAAGACCCAGTATCAACTACCCATCCCCCATTATTGTTCAGTGTGTCGTAGTGCTCAGGCACATGCTTTCTAGAACGCTTATTTCATTGGAGAATGACACTGGAGGATGTCATTAGTTTGTCAGCTTTGCATTCAGTTGCCAGAAAGGATAGTGTGGTGCTAGCAGATGCTGTCTTTGATCATTTATTCTGAACCTTTTCCACTGTTCACCTTCTCATTTCTCTCCTTCTTTCCTCTCTCCCTTTCTCCCTCCTTCCTCCTTTTCCTTTCTTTCCTTCCTTCCTTCCTTCCTCTGGATCAAGTTAGTCTGCCTAAGAACACAGACCTACAGGCATGACTGCAGACCTCTTTCTATTCCTCTTATGAAAGCCACTGTGTCATTTTGGAATGTTCCATTCAAATGGAGTCACTGTTTCTCAGACTCAACTTACCAGGCTGTTTCAAATAGAGGCAAGAAAGCTTTAGGCTTTTCCTGACGCTTGCTGAATTATAGGACTCTGTGATAGAATACATTTTCTAGGCATCTGAAGAGGATTTAAACTTACTACCCAAGTTTCTTGTATGCTTTGCTTTGCCAGTTTTTGCTTCTGTCCTGCCTTGAAGCCTAGGGTGAATCAACTGATTTTGTAAATCCTGCCAAAAGGATAGGTATCCCAACTTGCTGTATGAGCTATTGCCACAGTGCTTATTTTTTTTTAATAATTAACTATCATTAATATCTCCTTAAAGGTCTTTGGTTATGAACCAAACAAATCACCTTCAGTTTTCCCAGCGGTCAGATGTGGGAACGGAGAAAAGGAGGGATGATGTGGGTTGCCAAATAGCATAGCTAGTAACTTGGAGGGGAGGAACTTACCTGTAGGGTTCTAGGATTTTACCAAGAGCATCCACAGCTTTGTAGCATAAAGGGACCAAAGGGGCACCTAGGTGGCACAGTCAGTGAAGTGTCAGACTCTTGGTTTTGGCTCTGGTCCTGATCTCAGGATTTTGAGATTGAGCCCTGAGGGAGGCCGTGTGCTCAGTGGGGTTTGAGATTTTTGAGATTCTCTCTCCCACTCCCTCTCTAAAAATAAATAAATAAAGATATCGGTAAAGGGACTATATATATATATATTTCCCCCCCCCCCTTTAGAGACAAAGGGGAAAGGGAACATTCTTTACCAGAAACTTGATCATTAAACTGGCCCACCTGGTTCTTTGACACCCACCCCCCTTCCTTTTCAAAATGCATCTACACACCAAATGTTTATACAATGGTAAGGGGCTCATAGAACTTCTGAAATTTCATTAAATAGATAGAGCTATCATGCAATATTTGAGTATACCTAGACCTAAAGAATTATTCATTGTTTATCTGAACATTAGATACACTTGGCCTCTCCAAGGTCTCCCCATTATGCTGTCAGCAGCAAGTCAGTCTTAGGCAGAGCCTAAGATGCCGATGTTGCTCACTCAGCAAGACTGTACAATTCACAACATGTGCAAAGGCAGAGACACTGTAGCCCTGGAATTGATAATAATAGCCAGCATTACCAAATTTCTAAGACACGGGTTCTATAGTCACGTCTTGCAGATGATGAGAAAACCAGGACTCAGTGACATTATGTTATTCCAAGGTAAATAGCTGCGGGTGATGGAGCTGATATAGAACCCAGTCAAACCCCAAAGACCATTCTCTTAGTGTCTGTACAGCCCAACTTGCTAAAAGAGCTCGCTTTTCCAGCCAGCATTGCCATTTCATCCCAACTACCTTTGCACCCTCCAAATATTCTCCTTAACATCTTCACCTGCTCTGCTTGCCTGCCTGATTCCACTGTGAAGACTTATGTCTCTTCCCTCCTGGACTTACTGCCAGCCTTGTTAATGCCACCTACTCTGGCATCTGCCTCCCCAGCCACACTGCAGCCAGACAGCAGGAACCAAAATGGGGCTGAACTTGCACCAACTGACATGGCTCTGCTTGCAAGTTATTCCAGACCAAGCTAATTCCTACCTTGGCTGCCTGCCCTCTTTACTCTACCAAATGACCAAGTGCCTAAGTAATATGACCTTGGGCAAGTACAGTGTTTCCCAAATCACTCTCATTCCCATTTCATCATGCTTTTTTTCATCTTTGTGTGCTCATTATTTACCTGATTCATTTTTTAAACTTTATATCTTAACTTCAGTGAAAAATGAGTATTACTTGTAATTACAAGTTAAGGATACAAATAAATATGAAAGAAAAACAATGTGGTGAATTCCAGCTTGGCACAGTTGCTCGCCTGAAACTATTGGGACAGAGATTCATTCTCTCTTTGTTCATTCATTCTTTCTTTGTAAAAAGAAAGGAAGGAAGGAAGGAAGGAAGGAAGGAAGGAAGGAAGGAAGGAAAAAAGAAAGAAAGAAAGAAAGAAAGAAAGAAAGAAAGAAAGAAAGAAAGAAAGAAAGAAGAAAAGAAGAGAAAGAAAGAAAGAAGAAAAGGAAAAAGAAAGAAGAAAAGGAAAGAAAGAAAGAAAGAAAGAAAGAAAGAAAGAAAAAGAAAGAGACGCTAGCCACTGTTACAGAGGCATTCGATTCCAGTACTAAACAAACTCTCTATCTGACCTATTGAGAAGGATTAAAAGAGAATAAGTTATAGTGAGATTCAATGAAAATAACCTAAGATTATCTTAAACAAATGATTTGTGTCTTTGGAAAAAAGCAGTAGAGGTCAGAATTGGAACCCAGAGCAAGCTGACTCCAGGCCTGTTGCAACCCTCTAAGCCAGTGTTCCCTATGTCTCTTACTAGGTATATGAAGAAGATACGGCACTGGGAGGGAACCAGAGTCAGCTTTCCTAGGGATAAGAGGCTAGTGTCCTGTGCCTGGCTGGAGAACACTGGGCAGGAAGCCCCACCTTATGCCTCACTGCGTCCCACCGGCATGCTCAGTCTCTAGGCTGACTGCATCTGTTTGAAATCACTGCATCTCCTAGGGGTCAACTCCTAGGGCTCGGCCTTGACACCTTGTTTGCCATTAGCCTACCTTAAAAACCAGTGTATTGAAGAGAAGAATATGGAAACCTATACCCAGATATGTCCAGTAAACGAAATGGTCTGTAATAGATAAAAAAAAACTTGCTCTTTGCTGAATGTTTGGTATGGAAATCCCTAGCAACCTCTCAGTAAGTAGAAACTCCTGTATCTTCTTTGTGTATAAAACCGCATTAATCCTCAGCATAAGACTGCCATAGGACCGCAGAGATAAACATCTCAAAACTATGAACTGTTCTTTCAGTCTCTTGAAGCCATCAGCGCATCAACATTCGAGTAGTTGTACAGGATTCTCTTCATCCTCCCATGTAACCCTGCAGGATGTTTTGGTGTTTTGACTACCCTCCGTATTCTTTCTCTAGTAGAAAATGACTTTGAATTTCTTAAGCCATAGTGGGAAAAAAAGGCACTGCCTTCACCAGGCAGAGGCTGAGCCAACAGTCCAAGGGTGGCTGAATGGAGCTCCCTCTACCTGACAGATCTCTGATGAGGATAGAAATCCTTTGGTTCCAGGATTCAACATCTGCCTTCTGCTTGGGTGAATTTATGCCTTGGCTCTCCACTCACTGGGCTGAGTTCTGAGATGCAGCTTTGCGATGGCTCTTTTAGTGTGTGCTCTGAATCCCACATCAGAGGACAGTGCATCTGTATCCCTTATCTAACTGTGCATCTTCCCTGGAACATAGTAATTCTTCATTAAGGTATTTAACACTTGGGCCTGCTGCCTCTACACACCCATGTTGAGTTTCCTACTTAATTCTAAAAACATTCTTTTTAAAAAAGATTTTTTTTCATTTATTTGACAGAGAGAGAGAGAGCAAGCATAAGCAAGGGGAGCCACAGAGAGAGAGGGAGAAGTAGGCTCCCTAATGAGCAGGGAGCTCGATGTGAGGCTTGATCCCAGGACCCTGGAATCACAACCTGAGCCAAAGACAGATGCTTAACTGACTGAGTCACCCAGGCACCCCAAGTTTTCTACTTAATTTTAAAGCAATGACATGTGTCCCAGTGAGGGAAGGTTTTATTGTCTCCCTGTCCCCACTCCCACCCCACGGTGGGGGGTCAAGTTGTTTGTAAAGGATGCAAGCATCTCCCCTAACTAACTTGGATAGAAAGTCAGAGCAGGGCAGGTTTCCACACCCTGTTGTGTCAGCAGAGTTCATTTGTAATTCATCAAACTCTCCTCTGTGCATGCCGTTATTTTATAGATAATTGGTTGCCTCTCATTTACTCATAACAGAGCCGTGCAATTTCAAAGCAACTGAGTCAGCCCAAAACAGCATTATTAGTAGTTACAGATATACTGTCAAGGCAAAATTTTGACACTGGCATCTTTGAAAAATCACCATAATTCCAGCCACTGGACCACACTTATATCATAATCATGGACAGTCGAGGTAGACGAGAAAGGACAGGTTTGCTTATTTAGCACATGTTCTGGTCACTGAATTGTACCTTTTAAAACATACCCCACTAGCTTGGAAAATTTCTTATCCTTCAGCAGAGAGGGTTTGTTCTCAGCATAGCAGCCTCTGATGAGAAAGGCCGAGGGAGCAAATCATAGTGTTCTCATGTTTTCTCAGGGGAGAGGAGGGTTTTAACTTTGACTTCTTGACTGGTTCAATCGTAAAACCACTAGGCAATCCCCATGTGGAAGTATCACCAATACCAATGAAAGTGTTTGCCAACACTCATCACCAAATTGATACGATAAAAATTTTTCTTAAGCATAGAGGTACAAGAGAAGATTCTTTGTTTAAGGCTAATGACACTCTAGTCTTTAATATATTCAAAGTTCTTTACAAAAAAAAAAATACATCATTTTAAACACAGCTGGAAAAGAGATTTTGGTTTGCTTTTCCCTTCCTCTGCAGTTCTTATCTCTACCGCACTGTGCTACCTCTCCTCTTATTCTGTGTAAACTACCTTTATAGAACCAGATTTCAGTAGCAAGGAATTAAAGACTCTGTTTTGGATTAAATACAAATCAAGTCTGTATGGTTCAAATTGGGAATGAGAAACCATAGAATCATAGCAACTTTAGAAATAATCAAGTCTAATGTCCTGTTAAATGATTTATTTCGATACAAACCAAAAGGATGACCATCTTGTTATACTTGAAAAACTTCCCTTTATAAAAATTCCAAGACAGTCTATACCCCATGATTTCCAAATGGATTTTAGTTTGATTACTTTTAAAATATTTTACCAAGATCCAGCTTTCTCTTACATGTGTCCAATAGTTCAGGCAAAAAATTTCCACAGGCCATTGATGACTAACAAATCTACAGAAGTCTTCTATTGGGATTTAGTTCAAGTGATAGCAAAAATGTTAGTGACCCATGGTTAATGTTAACCCTTATGAATCTTTGAATGACATGAACCCTCCGCACAGAGTTCTTTTCAGAAAAGTGTAATCCAAATGCCAGAAATAACTTTTAATTGCATCTTATAGAATGATAATACAACAAAGCCTTATCATTGTCATCCTCAAGATCTTCATCATCATCCTCATCTCATCTCCAGAAATGGATAATGTATCACACGTCAATCTGTACACTCTTGCAGAAACTTTCCAAACAATTTTTCTCCACTCCCAAGACTTTTTTTTTCCTTTCTCTGCTTGCTTCTCCTCACTCTGTGTGGTGTTCTCCTTCCACTATTCTCATTTTGTCTCTGTCAGAAAGGAGGATGGGAAAAAAGACTCGCCTAGAGATTATGGGAGGTTAATATGAAGGAAAGTATAAAATTCATATTAAGAATCTTTGACCGATCATTTTGTAATAACATTTATACAATTTACTCCATTCTATGCCTAGTATGTCTCTAAGCTACCTCTTATATAAGAAGTCCTCCATTATTTTGACTTCCAAGGATATCAATCAAGTTAGGAGCCCCACCAATCAGGATGCACCAGAAAAAGCAGTTCTAAATTATACTCCTTTTGGTGTTAATACTTTTCTGATGATCCAAAAGACAATGCAATATGGTCTACTGCTTCTAATTTATCATGAGTGGTAAACAATGGAGATTGTGTCTTCTTTATTTTTATTTTTTTAAGATGTTATTTATTTATTCATGAGAGACCCAGAGAGAGGCAGAGACACAGGCAGAGGGAGAAGCAGGCTCCTCACAGGGATTCTGAACTGGAATCATGCCCTGAACCAAAGGCGTGATCCCAGACACTCAGCAGCTGAGCCACTCAGGTGTCCCTGTATCTTCTTTATTAAAGTAAAATCCAAAATATGGAGTAAAGAGGGCATAGGAACTAAGGAAAGAACACTAAAGAACATTAAATTCAGTGGAAATTAAAATACCCTATTGGGGCCAGTTTTCTCAATGGTGCTAGTAAAATTAGACCCCCAGCCCAATTCTATATAATATGTCCCCTCTTCTTCCTCTTTCCTCCTTTAAGGATAACTGAGGTAGAACATGCTTTTTGGAGAGAATAGGAGCCATGGAGACAGGGAAAGAGAGTGCTGGGAAGCTATCTTGGGAACTCGCCTTCACTTTCTTGTGGCCGGCTCACTGAAGGGATAGATACCTGCCACCACTCCGTGCCCTGCCCAGATCCCAGTGCACTGATGTATTTTGGTTCACTATTACCATTTTGCAACCCTGTCACAGGGCAAATCTTGTTTCTCCTACTACAGCCGCATGTAAATAATCCGGAATCAAGGGAAAGTCGGGTAGCAGATAATACCTCTTCTAAAGAAAATGATTGTGTGAAGCTTTACACAGAACTTTCTAGAATGTGTTTTGAAAAGAAAGGACTGGTAAGGTGAACACAATGGTTCTGTAAAAATTCTGTCCCAGCCCTCCCCCACCAAAAAAGAAAAAAATATTTTTAATCACTTGTCCTAAGCGCTAGGCATATTCACCACCAAATCAAAGTATAAAAAGATAATTTTCAGTTTCTTAAGAATAATCCCTGGATTATCTGCCATTTTGTTTTTTACTCTTAGTGGAAAAGTCTTAAATAATTTAAGCTGGCTCCGTATCAGCATTGCCACTAAACTTACTCTGTGGACTTGGACATATCACTTGTTTGTGCTTTACTTTTCCTCTATCTGAATTACTATGGTGGAAAGCATTTTAATTATATCCTAGGGTTTTTATGAGAATAATGCAAAGTAACAGCTAGGAAATACACTAGCAAAAACAGCTCTAAATTGTGCTCCCTCTAGATTTAATACTTCTCTGAGGATATAAAAAACATTTCAGTATGTTCAACTACCTCCAATTTATCATGAATGGTGAGCTATGGAGACTGTGAGTGTCCATTATTTATGCCAATATGTAGAGTCATTATTTTCCTTATGATTTCCATGATATTTTAAAGATGATAAATTATGGAAATGTTCAGGTTATGATAAATTAGTTTAAACAATAATTAAAGAATAAAACCTGGAGGGCAGGATATTTTCAGACCACCAAAAGAGAAAAGAAAAAGAATGACTTCTGCTCCTATTACTAACAGACCAAATAATTTGAATTAAATATTCCACTGTGTTCAACTAGGAAAAAATGTTCAGAATATACACAAACATCTGTTAAAGGTAACAAGGCAGCCAGGGATTACAAGGTCAAGATCCAAGAGCAGCCAGAAATCCAGAGAGAGGACCCTAGCATGTATGGCTCCTTCTCCACTGAGGCCATTTGTGTCTTTGCAGAGGCAGATGGGACTAAAACAATAAAATCTGGGTTTCCAGTGGTAGATCACTTTCTAAATCTCCATACCTGGGGAGGAATGCAAAATCCTGGAAAAGTGATATCCTTGGAAAAAGAATGATCCAGATATAAGCCAGCCCTGCTACCAACTGCAGCCCAATTTCAAATCATCTAGGCAACTGAGAAAGTTTCAGTTTTGGAAATGTAAAATCCCAAATTGCTAGTCATATTAGGTGCCTGGCAGAAGCAAAGAAAAAAAAATCATCCCTGGAAGAAAATAATGCCATCCAAGATCTTAAGTTATTTTTACAAATCATTTTCTTTAAATGCCCAACACATGAATGTGTACATACTCTATAGCATATGCAGAGACAAATCAACACAAATAAGATTAGAATCATAGGATACCTAAAATTGGAATGATAAGACATAGTCATTAAAATAACTATATTTTACTTGTTTCTAGGTAGAAAAGATTTTTTTTTAATCATCAGAGAGCTAGAATCTACAAGAAAATGAGATGATAGTTGGTGTGAAAAAGAACCAAATAGAAATTCTAGAGCAGAAAAATACAATAACCTAAGGAATGAATTTAACAGCAAAAGGAGAGTTGCTAAACCCTTAGAGATGAGCCATGTGAAAATATTCATAATGAACTAGGAAAAGATGAATAGTGGGGGAAAATATAAGAGAGGTTGGAAAATATAAAATGAGAAAGCCTAAAAGATATTTATTCACAATTCCCAAACCATTCCAGTGCAAGATATGTTTAAAGAGATAATGCTGTGAATTTTTCAAAACTGGCAAAAGCCACCAATCCAAAATTCAAGAACACAACCCCAGAGCAGGAGGTGAAGCATCCATACTTGAATGTATCATGGTAAAACTGCAGAAAGGCAGAGAGTGAGTCTAAGATTTAATGGTTGGGGTAGAGAAACCTCATATTCAAAGGAGTAATAGACCAAGAGACCAAAGGCAACAACAACAGCAACAACAACAAAAAAAAACAACCAAAAAATCACAAGACCATGGAATGACATCTTACTGATTGGTTGGTTTGTTGGTTGATGTGTGTGTATGTGTGTGTGTGAGAGAGAGATAGAGAGAGAGACAGTGGATATAGGGAAAAGGAGTAAGCAGACTTGGGGCTCAATCCCATGATCCTGAGATTAGGACCTGAACCAAAACCAAGAGTCAAATGCTTAACTGACTGTACCACCCAGGTGCCCCAAGGAATGACATATTTAAAGAACTGAAGGAAAATAAACTACCCGGCTAACATATTAATTTAGAATAAAAGTGAAACAAACACATTTTCTGACAGGCTGAAAGAATTCATCACTAGCAGACTCATCCAAAAGGAATTCTTAAAAAAGGAATCAATACAAATTAGAAATAATTTTGAACCTAAGGAAGAAAACTAAAACTTGTGGATGCAACTAAACATGTTTAGAGAGTAACTTGCTTATAGTTATGACTTGTATGCATTTATTGGAAGAAAATAAAAGCTGACAGCAGTAATATGCTAAATGCCTATCTGAATATTGCAGTCATTAAAAAGGAAAAGAACATATAATTTTAGATCAATAAATTTGAAAATTGGGGTGAAATTTGTATGTTTCTAGAAAAAATACATTTTACCTAAACTGACACAAAGAAAAAAGAAAATAAGAAAAATTTGATAACTACTAAAGAAATGAAACCTGAATTACAACGCTTCTCATGATAGCATCAGACCCAGGTAACTTTACTGCACATTCTAGCATGCAATTAAGAAAGAAACAAGAATCTGAATAAGATTGTTATCATTATAATGATGGAACAAATACTGCCAGAAAAAATTTTAAAAAGATAGAGAAATTCTTCCCTTCTCAATTTGTTGTATAAGTTGCCTTCTTGCACATGAACATGACAAGAACATAACAGAAAGGAACTCAATAGACTAATTGCACATGGAAATACAGATACTGACACCCTAAAACCTATCAGATAGGGAGGCAGATTGTGTATATGTGAATGTACAATCAGTGACAGGGGAATACATTATGACCAATGCAATATGATTTCACGTTAGACTATCAAGCATTGTCTTTCACTAGACTAATAAAAGACAGATGTTAGGATCATCTCATTAGATGCAAGAAAATATATTGATCAAATTCAACATTCAACTTAATAAATGTAAAAGTTCCAGGACACTAAAACTAGAAGGGAATTTGTACTTAAGGGTGAAACAAATGTTCAACACTGTTTACCTGATATTGTAAATGAAATGAGAATATTCACTATTAGCCTTGCTATTTCACAATGTGCTCAAGGTCCTGGCTAGTATAATAAGGCAAGAATAATAAACCAAAAGTAGAAGGATTTGAAATGTAGGAATAAACATGGCATTATTTGTAGACAGTATGATGTATACAGAAAGCACAAAAGAATCTGCTGAGAAAGAATTAGAATTAATGAGTAAACTTAGCAAGGCCTCCGAATATAAGATCAATATATGTAAGCTTTTTATTTCTCTATTGGCCAATATCTTAGCACAGGCTTCCATAACAAAATATCAAAGACTGGGTGGCTTAACCAATAAAAATTTATTTCTCACAGCTCTAGAGCCTTGAAGTCCAAGATCAGGGTGCCAACATGGTCAGGTTCTGCTGAGAACCCTCTTCCTAGCTTGTAGATCACTACTTTCTCACTGTGCCCTCATGTGGAGCAGAGAGAGCAAGTTTTAGTTTTTTACTCTTCTTATGCTAATCCCATTATGGGGGTCCTCCACTCTCATGACCTCATCTAACTCTAATTACCCTCCAAAGACCCTACCTCCTATTACTATCACAAGGAAATGTAGAGCTTCAACATATGAGTTTGGGAGGACACAATCATTCAGTCCATAACAGCCACATAGTTAGAAAATGAAAAAAAAAAAAATCAAAGTTAGCTTATATAGGTTTCCCCACTGCTATCTCAGAGTAGAGTGCTTTTTTGAAACCTTTTGTAAGCCAGAAGGGTATAAAGAAGCAATTACCATTAACTTATATGGAAAATTTTTTGAGCATTTCCAGACCCAAAAATAACCTCTTTTAGGCTTTTCTGATACTTCAGGATACATCTTGCTAATGGATGCACAAAATAAATGGAGATAAAACACAGATGTTCACAGATAGAGGTCATGACTATGGTGGCTTGATGCCAAGGGTAGTTGCTGGCGAAGGAGCTTGGTGGGGCTCTACTCACTGCAAAACATATGATGAATGCAGTTTTTGCTTTTCTCCTTTTTCATAAAAGCACAAATCCAATTCAGATTTCTTCCTGTTAGCAAAAAACAGGTACTAATGTAGGTCTTTTGTAAAAGTAAAGTGTGGAAGTGAATTTTCAAAATCAGGGGATACCCATATTAACATCAGAAATCAAATGTCTAGGAATAATTGAAGATATGTAAGCTTCTAGACAAAAAAGAAAAACCTATAATGTATTAGAAAGAGGCATTCAAGAGGAAATAGATGAATGACTCAATTTCATAAAGACTCAACTCTTCTCAAATTTACCTGTAAATTCAATGCAGATCAGATCAAAATTACCATAGGATATTTTGGTGGTGGTGGTGAAATGTATAAGTTAATTCTTACGCTTATGGAAATGTAGCCAGAGAAATTAAAAAATAAGACAAAGATATAAAAGGGCTTACTCGATAGGATATCGACTTACTACAAGGCTACAAAGTTAAGAGAGCATGGTATCAGGACAAGGATAAGTAGACTAATGAAATAAAATACAGAGCCCAAATTGAGGCATACGTGAGTAGTTGATTCATGATTTTTTAAAATTTATTTATTCATGAGAGACACATACACAAAGAAAGAGAGAGGGGGGGGGGCGGGCAGAGACATAGGCAGAGGGAGAAGTAGGCTCCATGCAGGGAGACCAATGTGGGACTTGATCCCGGGACTCCACGATCACATCCTGGGCCAAAGGCCAGCGCTAAACCGCTGAGCCACCCAGGTGTCCCATTGATTCATGATTAAAATAAAGTTACAGAGCTATGGGGAACACAAAATCTTTCTAGAAAAAAGGCTCTGGGAAAATTGAATATCCATGTAGAAAACCAATGAAACTATACCCTACCTCATACCTTCTGCTACAGTCAGTTCCAGCTGAGCTATAATTCAAGATGTGAAATGTAAAACAATAAAGCATTTAAGAGATAATATATATCTTCATGATCCTGTTATAAGAACTTTTTAAATAGGACATGAAAAGCATTACCATAAAAACAAGATTGATGAATTGGACTAAATTTAAATTAAGAAATTCTGTTTATCAAAAGAAAATGTTAAGAGAGAGGAAAAGCAAGACACAGAGTGCAGAAAGGTATATGCTACATACATATCCAACAAATGACCAGTACCCAGAAGATTTTTTTTAAGGAAAACACACACACATACCTTACAAGTCATTAAGAAAAAGCCAATGGCCCAACAGAAAACACAAAAAAGATTTAAACAGGCACTTTGGCAAGGTATCAAAATGGACAATGATCTTTAGGTATCAGGAAATGTCAACTTAAAACCCAATGAACTATAACTATATATCCACCACAATAGTCAAAAGTTTACAAGCCTGAGGATATCAAGTGTTTGCAAGAATGTGGAACAACAGAAACACAAAAGAACACACACTGCGTGATTGCATTTGCGTAAAGTTCAAAAACAGGCAAAACTAAATTATAGTGTTTAGAGATACACTTAGACAGAGGGTAAAATTATAAGGGAAAGCAAGGAAGCAATCACCATAAAATCAGTCCAGTGGTTACCTTTTGGGGGAAGCAACAAAGGAGTAGTTATTGAGATGGGAAATGTGGTGGGAGAAGTGTAGAGGCAAAGTTCTATTCCTTGCTATCTCCAGTGGCCAGATGTGTGTTTGTTTTTTATTAATTCTATAAGCCGTGTATGTATATATGCATATTTATGTGTGTGTCTGTATGTATAGCACGCATGTGTATAATTATCTTCTGCACTTGTCTGTGTTATATTTCACCCTAAAAAGGACTAAAAATAAATCAAATAAATAAAAATCTTTAAGGACAAAAGAAAAGGAAGGAAGACACTGACTTTAAAGGAAGGTCTAATTGCTGGCTGGATAGTCAATGGTTAGTCAATTATTCCACAATAAGCTTAAACAAAAAAGAATAATCATTGCATATAATCTTTACACTCTGCTCCTACATCAGAGAGTCTATTCTCTTCCTCTTGGCCATCCTCCCTGACTTTAAGAGGCCACACTGGCCAACAAGATCATTTTTCAGGAGTAATGGAGATCACCATAGAGAGGACACTTTATTATTAATGATTCTTAATGGTACCACTCATGGAGCACTTATTATGGACAAGGTATACCAAGCACTTTACAGGCTTTATGTCAGTTAAATCACAGCAACCCTAGGGTGTTGCCCTGTTTTTCAGATGTGGAAACTGAGGCTTACAGCCACTATGGGACTTGCCCAAAGACTCTCAGGGTTAGGTGGAGAGCCAGGATTTAAGGGAAGACAGTCTGACTTGGGAGCACACACTTACTTTCACACTAAAATTGGTGGGTTTCTGTTTAGAGACATCCTCTCCTGCTTAAACTCTAGATAATTGACAGCAAGAATTACACAGTGAAGCTGAGGCTTAAGATACCACTTGTTTTTGCTTCTTTGCTAATTTCAAGAAAGGAGCCAGAATTTGGTAATTTCTGTGCTAGGGCTTTGGTCACTTTATCCACTTGTCATAACCCCACTAAAGAGACAATACTGCCCCCTATTTATCTATGCAACCATAGTTACAGATTGAATATTTTCCCAAAAGCTAAAACTATATTCAATGACTAGGAGTGAATCAAAACTAATCAACCTTGGACCATAATGCATTAAATGTTGCATTCTTGGGATCAATGAGGACTCCCAACAGCTCTATTCAAGACCCTTTCCTCTAAAGATAGGGATTTAGAATCTGAAATTAACTCTTGGATTTCAAAACACTGAAAAGCTTGCTGAGAAATTCAAGCAGAAAATAGGAGGGGATGTAGCAGACATTTGAATTTGGAGCTGCCAATCTCATCCACAGGCCATGCCCACTCAGTTTATTAACGTCCTTCTCTACCATTCTGTGTATGGACATAGAGAAGCCCTTGAAGAGATGATGCATATTTGAGACTATTGGCAGTCATCCGGATCATTGGAGAAGTCTAATGCAAGAGAAGCCCCCAGAGAGAAGTGAGATGAAAAGAAAGAGGGGGGATGAATTCCTTCATCCAGCCCACTCTTCACAGTTAAAAAGTCAGTAATTATGTCACTTTTCCTCAGAGGCTTATTTGAACTGGGGTTTCCTTACTTGCCTACCACAAGGGCATAGACTACTTGCTTCCTAGAGGACCTTCTTAACCTTAAGGGTCTAGGACTCAATCACCAACTATTTATTGAGATCCTATTTTTTTTTTTTAAGATTTTATTTATTCATGAGAGAAGGGGGGGCAGGGCACAGGCACAGGCAGAGGGAGAAGCAGGCTCCATGCAGGGAGCCCAACATGGGACTGGATCCTGGGTCTCCAGGATCAGGCCCTGGGCCAAGGCGGTGCTAAACCACTGAGCCACCTGGGCTTCCCAAGATCCCATTTTGAGCCAAACATTGAGGCCGAGTAGGTGAAGCATCCTATCAGTTCCTGCCCTGGAGGAACTGACAGTCAATCTGAAACAATAAGACTCAATTAAGAACACGGAAGTATATGACTGAATTCTGTGCAAGTTCGTGGTACAATGTCAACAGTACCTGTGACCAAATTGATTTCTCTACCTTATCCCACCATAAAGCAGTTGACTCCGTGTCAATTGTGTCTAACTCCCGCTCACGCCCATACACAATTACATGCCCTCCAAGAGCCACCCCACGGTCGAGGATTAGCCAATCAATTTTAATGCGTATTTAAGGGATTTTTCAAAGTGTGTGAGTCAGTGCGTAAATGATAGATCATGTAATAATTAAAGCATTAAAAGAACCCAATTGAGGATTCTCTTTCCGCCAGCAGATATCTTTAGGTCAAGAAGGTCTATAAAAACTGGCAGATCATTTCCATTCCTTTAAGACAGGTAAAAATGGCTTTGAATGTAATTAGATGTTCATAGCAATTTTCCCTCTGCTAAAGTTCTGTATCTTGTTCCAATGAGGCCCGCAAAAAGTTTAGAACTGTTGGCATTCTAAGCTGCAAACTGACGGTGTGGTATTGCTTTGAAGAAGTGAAAGCCGATGATACTGCTTGAATCATTTTTTTAATTAGAAATGATAAGCCAGAGTTTTAGCTTTAGGAAAAGGAAGCTTTCTCTTGGCATTGCAGAACTCTGGGCTGCTCTCGGAACTCTGTGCCCTCTCTTATCCACTCTCTGGTGGCTCCTGCAGGTTCCAGAGTTATCAACTTGGAACAAGGAATATGCCTACTGTAGTAAAATCAGCATTTATCTTTGACACCCCTATCAAAGTTCTGTTTTATTACTCTCTTCTCGAGGATCTGTTATCTATCCGGGCAGTTTTTTTTTTCTTTTAAGGTGGAAGATCTTGTATGCGGTTAATTTTAATTTCTGTAATCCTTTAAAAGAATGAGACTCCATGGAAATGCAATGTAGTGCAAAAATTTAAAAGAAAAGTATTTTCAGTAAAGTCTAAGAACTTCCCCTCGTTCTGGGTAAGCTTTTGTGATATTGCAGTTAAAAATACAACTTCTATATATAGCATATCATATGTCAAGTGTTTGCTATGACTCTTAAAATATATATCTATATATTCCATTAGAATATCCTTGGATATTCCCCAAACTTATCCAAGGTCATACAAAAGAATGAACATGTTAAAATAGGAAATTCCTTTAAATGGCAAGCTAGCTTATGTCCCTCTTTCATACTTGAGGAAGCCAGCCAGGGCCTAATCACAAGAAGTTTTGGTGGCCACAATAAAGGACATAGATAAAATCCAATCTCATCTTCCATGTCTCTCTCCTACACTTGTTCTTCCAGCATCCCTGCTTCCTTGCTGTTACCAGATCACATCAAACATACCCTTACTTCGGGGCCCTGGCACCACTTGTCCTCTTCTGCCTGAAATTCCTTCCTTTTCTCCCTCCAGTCAGGATTTAATCAGATGTCACCTGCTCCAAAAGGCCTTCCCCAAGTGCCCAGTCTAAAGTAGTGGCCCTGTTTCCTTCTTTCCCTTAAACTTCTCTTATTTTTATTTTTTTCTCTTATTTTTCTTAATAGTGTTCATCATCATCTGTCATCATATTATAGATTTATTTGCTTGTCTGCATCCTCCACTAGCAAGTAAGAATCTAAGGACAGGGTCATTGTCTCTAGCACTTGGAACAGCTCCTGGCGTATCATAAGTGTTCAACTTACTTGCTGACATTTCTTTAGATTGTAGAGGTGTCTTACCTGTATCATCCGGAGTTCTCATAACAACTCTACGAGGTAGATATAGAGTTAAGTTCCTGTTCTGTACGTAATGGAACTGAGGCATGAATAGGCAAAGTAACTTGATCAAGGTTACACAGCAAATAAGTCACAGATCTAACTTGAACCAGAGCTCATGTTCTTAAATACTAAATACTAAATTAACTCTTGAGATGCTCACAGAGCCCCCTGTCTCCCTGCACCTGGGCAGTTTCACTGTGTGCTCACTCCAGAGCTTCAGTCCAGG
The DNA here is from genome assembly GCF_018345385.1 of Vulpes lagopus. Lineage (NCBI taxonomy): Eukaryota > Metazoa > Chordata > Mammalia > Carnivora > Canidae > Vulpes > Vulpes lagopus. The sequence goes on along the minus strand of NC_054830.1, from coordinate 27,122,843 downwards.
ATACTGTCACAGAGCAGTGCTGTCCCATAGGAACAGAATGTGAGCCACATTTCCCCAGCAGGGAAATTTAGGAAATTAAGGACTGCTTAAATTAATACTTAATAATTTTAAGTAATATAATAATTACTATAATAATTATTATATTACTTATAAGTTTATATAATAATGTTTAACTCAATATATCCAAATATTAATCTTTATAATATAAAAATATAAGAAATGATTGAGCAATTTTATATTCTTTAGAATCTTTGAAACCTAGTCATTGTTTTCTACTTTCTGCACATCTCAAGTCACATTTTTCAGTGCCATTAGTTGGGTGTGGCTAGTAGATGCCCTATTGGCCACTGCAGCTGTAAAGAGATTGAGCTCTGGAATTAAGCACATCTGGTTCCAATCTTGCACTTATATGTGACCCTTTCCCAGCTGGAAAACTGGGGTTATGATATCTACCTTATGGGGCTGAGGTGAAGACTATATGAGGTTTCTGTACATAAGATGTACACCCCTCAGCACAAGAGCTGGCTGGCAGATGCTCGGGATAGATGGCTTCCCCTGCTGAGCACAGCCTTTAGGACCTCTCTCCTCGCTCCACTTGAACTTTGTGTGCGGGAGCCTCTGTTTTCACTATCTGCCATGAGTGGAAAGGCCTCTGATGGGACGGAGCAAGGAAGAAGCCAGGATCCTGGCTTGAGTCTTGTCCCCTGGACCATCTAGCTGGGCTTTGGAGATTGTGTGAGCCTTCTAGCCCTCTCGCCAGGCACGTTTATATGCCCAACAAGGAGTCTCCTCCTGAAAAAAATAATCCTCGAGTCCTTAAAGTGAGCGTTCACTATCTCTTCTATCAGTGGGAGAGTCAGCTTCCATGTCCCTACTGAGAAAAGCATTCTGAGCATCTTTGGGCTGGAAGCGAGTCAATCTACTATTTTACAAAGAGCAAATATAAGAGAGCAAATATAACATGTCCAGGCAGAGAGTGACAATAAAAGCTTAAAACCGGACCCTTCCTATTGGAGTCTCTATCTGAACACCCATAGAGATAACTCCATAGAGATTTCCCTGAATGGACTTTGGATGTCTCTGCACAGATGTGTTCATCTCTGTCTTTTTATCTGCATCTCATTCTAGGTATGAGAAAGAATCTCAGAAAAAGCAGGGTAGTGTGAAATATTCTGTGTTCCCAGCAGCCTTCAGCAGTCTTTTCTTGCCAGTTTTCAACCTTTGATCTTTTGGTCCCAAGCAGAACTTGAATGTAATTCAGGTTAGTCTCTTTGTGAGTCATCAAAGCAAAGTGGAACTTACTAACTGTCACTTTCATACTCTAGAGCCTTCAAGATCCCATCTTTTTGTTTTTGATGCAAGGCCCTGCCCCAGGTTATAGATTTTTATCCATTAGCCCAAGGATTTTTTGGATTGTAATCTAAACTCACATGCAAGGCAAAAAGGACAGAGTTATACCAACTTCAGTACCTTTTAAATGGCAGAGAACAAAAAATATAATAACCCCATTAGGCTGTTTAATGTGCTGAACCCTGACAAATTCTCAATGTGACGATCCTTGAGTATTTGTCTATAATCCCTCAGCAAATACACCTTTTATTCAACCACAGAGTTGTACACACTCCAGACACAAGTGCCATTAATTAAATAACACACTCAGCAGACTCGCAGAGCCATTAATTATCAAAGGTAGCCTGCTCCATACTTGGCTCCAAAATTCTATTATAACAGGAGAGCACAAGTAGAGCGAAGGAATATGCGGGAGGAAGGTCACCCTCAAACGCATGATAAGAAGAAGCTGTCAGACAAAGTAAATGACAAAGCATGTATACCTTTTCGCTTTCCTTTTGCCCCTTTGGAGAGTCGGGAAGAAGGGAAAGTATTTCACATTGTAGGGACTTTCTTTCTCAAAATTAGTTTCTCTCACGAAAGACGCAAGTAAATATAAAGTAATCCTTTTTCATTTCAACTGAGTCTCAGGGAAAAGTAATATGAGCTGAAGATTTAGAGACAAATAAAGCCTGTTCTTCATAAGCTCCCGCAGAACGAGAAAGCCTTTTAAGGAGAGTCTTTGCTGGGTACAGATACAGGGAAGGGGGTGTAAGAGGGACAAACGTGGAAGACAGAGGCCTTACTGGTCTCAAGTGGGCGACCAGGAAACGCTCAAGGGGTACCACAAATTCGTCGGGAGTGGGTTTGCTCTGCTCTTCCTCCTAAGTCCCCCCCTCAAGCCTCAAAGGCTTCGCAGCTTCACTTGTCAGGAGACAGTGGGATAAAGGAAGCGCTAAGCCCTGCAGGGTCTCCGTAAATCACTCACAGCTACAAGCTTGGGCATCATCTTTCTTGTGTGTTTGCTGTTCTTAGTGTTTGATTTATCCCTTCAAAGAGAAAACTGACAATGCCGAGGCTGTGGCCACTCTATAAAGGACAGCCACCGGGTGAGCCCCAATGCTGCTGCAGAGGCACATGGCATCCCCCCTCCTGAGCGGGGCCAGAGCTGTGCTCCGTGCCCTCGAGGATGCACGAAGTCGGGACTGGGCACCAGGGGGGCCTCAGAGGCCCTGAATGGACACTTGCTCATCAGAGGATGCTGTGGTGTTAATCAGTGTGCGTGGCCCAGCACAGCGGAATGGCTTTGAGTTAGGAAACTTGGCACAAGGTCACCCCGCTCTCTCAAGTCTGTCCTCTCACCACTCGGTGTCTGGCCTCTGTGCTTCGGGGTAACCCCTCCCAGCTCTAGATGGAAGGAGGATTGCGTCGCCTCAAAGTTACTCATCACAGTGGCTCTCTGTCCCCTGCCATTTCTCCCCCAGCTCCCCCTTTCCCCACTCACTCTAAGAGGTCACCATCAGCAACTTTTGTCATCCAATTTCAGAGACCAGTTTATTAAGAAAAAGCTGAAAAGCAGAGGTCAGAGGTGCCTGCCCGTAGGAAATTGGCCCTCTTGTTTTCCATGTGAGCGGAATGGCTTTCCGTGGCCACCTCCCTCTATCTCTAGCCTGCTAGGAACTCTGAGTTTTAAAAGAAGAGCTGTTACAGAAGAATTTTAGATTTGTGTCTCAAGACTTTGTGTCACTGGTGAGTGTGATCACTGTGACTTAAAACCATTTCTTTCTTTCTTTTTTTTAAGATTTTGTTTATTTATTCATGAGAGAGAGAGACACACACACACACACACACACACACACACAGAGAGAGAGAGAGAGAGAGAGAGAGGCAGAGACACAGGCAGAGGGAGAAGCAGGCTCCATGCAGGTAGCCTGCCACGGGACTCAATCCTGGGTCTCCAGGATCATGACCCAGGCTGACATCTCTGGTATGGATGCAAAACAGGTGATTTTTACTTAACCTTATGGGTAGGAAGTACTATCTTTGCAGGACAACACTTGCCTGGTATGTGTGGCTCTGCTGAACCACAGAAGACAGGCAACCCTACTAGAAGTTGGACGTTTGCATCTGAAACTTACCAAAATTTGTCTCCAGCACCTGAATTGCTTTGGGGCAGCTGGAGCATTTTATTGGGAGTACACTTTGACGCTGAATCAAAAAGGAGACAGGGTTGGGATGCCTCTGTGCTTCAGTGGTTGAGGTCTGCCTTCAGCTCAGGGTGGGATCAAGTCCTGCATCAGGCTCCCCAGGGGAGCCTGCTTCTTCCTCTGCCTATGTCTCTGCCTATCTCTCTGTCATGAATAAATAAAATTTAAAACAAAACAAAACAAAAACAGAGACAGGGTTGGAGCTCTCAGCTTTCACATTCAATGATTCCTGCCCCTGCCGCCCACCTCTGCCACCCGAGAGGTGTAAGCCACACTTCAGACCCATTAGATCAGAATCTTGGAGGGTAGGATGAAGGCAGGTCATTTTTTTAGACCTCTCCAGGTGATTCCAATGAATAGCCAAGTTGAGAAACCAAACCTTCAAGAAACAGAAGGGGAAGGTGTGTTGAGTGTGTGTGGGCTTGAATGTTCCTTTTGCATTGCATTGTCAGTTAGATTGAGGGTGGCCAGCTCCCTTCCAGGTTCACCTACAGAAGAGAGAGACGGCGATCCATTTTCTTAGCTTCAAAGCACAAACTCCTCCTTCGGGCCTATCAGAGAAGAGGGGGGGACAGGGTAAGAGGTAGAAGCCTCCTTCACTGACACACTAGTAAAAAGATGTTGGCTTGAATGCATGCAGAGGTTGGCTGGATCTGTTGAAAACAGGGGACTCTGCTCCTGTTTTGTGGAGAATGACTTTATGGGGCACAATGATACCTGTACATTCAAGGAGAAGAAGTCGGTGTGACTTCTCACCCATGGGGGGATTCCTTTGGTACCTCTGCTTCTCCCTGTACTCACTAAATCAAGACAACAAAACGCAAATCGACTTAAAAGACTTGCCTGAAGCATCCAGGGAGAGACAGACAAGACGATTACAGCACACACCCCACGGCCAATATTACTCAAAACTGAATCTTTCTCCATTAGATGTTTTTATTTTCCTAACAGACTCGAAGCTCTCCTTTCCAAAAATCTCTTCTGCAGTCCAGGGTCATGGCGTGTCCCTTCTGCCTTCACTCCCTACCCTACAAAACAAACCTCTGATAGGAACTCCAGAACACTCTGGTATTTCTCAAGCACCGCCTGGCCAGGGGATGGGTCATCCTCCATTCATCTGCCACTAGATTAGAGACATAGAAGTATTTGAAAAGCACCTGTTTGGGGCAGCCCGGGTGGCTCAGCGGTTTAGCACCGCCCTCAGCCCAGGGCCTGATCCTGGAGACCCAGGATCGAGTCCCACGTCGGGCTCCCTGAATGGAGCCTGCTTTTCCCTCTGCCTCTCTCTCTGTGTGTCTCTCATGAATAAATAAATAAAATCTTAAAAAAGAAGAAGAAAGAAGAAAGAAGAAGACGAAAAGCGTCTGTTCATGGCAATGGGGCAAACTTCAGACATTCTGGGCCCATGCTCTTTGTTCTTGAAGCTCCAGGAGGCCACATTCTCTTGGACTGGTTGCCTGGCACCCAGTTTCTCTCTCAGCTTGCCACATCTTGTGTGAAGCGTCTCCCCACAGGGGCTAGCCGCGCCTTGAGGATACCACCTTTTGCCTCTTTGCACCTCCTCCGGGTCTTACTCATACTTCAGTAAATACATTTGTTGATATACCCAAGTAGCACTGAAAAACCATCACTGTCTCAAGGTGCTATGGAAGAGAGCTAGGGACACAAAGGGCATGTGCCATCTGACATCCGAGCAGATGGGAAGATGAGCACCTTGCCCAGGTGCGCCCTCTCCCCAGATAACACTGAATCTCTTGCTGCATCGCTAAGCTCTGACTTTCACTTGCTGTGACGGGCAGTGTGATGCAGAGGGGAAAAAAAAGCATCACGGTGGTGACAAGAGCAGGGGCTAACATTAGTGAGTGCTTACAGCGTGCAGGGCTTTGCTCCAAGGGCTTGTGGGCCTTGACCGCTGCAGCCTCACCCCAGCCACACGCCTCCCAGCACCTGCACGCACACAGGCGGTGGGTCACGAGGCCGGGTGGACTTCAGACCCAGGGCTCCTCAGAGCCCCACACGGTCCCTCACCGTGCTCGGCCTCGAGAAGCAGACGCTGCTGCCCACCAGCTTTCTGGGCTGGTTGGAGAAAAGGAACTGCTGCACCCAGGCCTTCAGAAGCGAGGCCGACAGTTTGCATGCCAGAGCTGCGTGAGGGATGTGCCACAGAAGCACTGTCATTGTCATTTGACTGAAGGAAAGCCTGCTGCTGTACAGATAGAGGCTTCCATGGAAATTCAGAAATTACAGGGCTGGTGTCGGGGCGGGCGGGTGCGGCAAATAACACGGGGCCACGACGTTCAAAAGACCAAAAATAAAACTGAGGGAAACTTCTCCTAGGACATAAATCTGCCCTAGACAGATGAGGCGGAGGAAAAGAAAGGGCACATCCATTTTCAGGCCTGCACAGGTGCCTCTGACTCAAAGTCAATAATTGTTCAAGGCCAAGGAAAATGATGAATGATCGGGAGATGACCTGTATGTCCAGACAAGATGGGTGGTGCTGGGTACAATAGAGAACAGTCTCAATGTCATATAGAGATGAGATAGGTCCCCATCTCTGGGGGTGGGGTGGGGCTGCAAACTGACTGGTAGATACACCCCACTTTCCACCCCTCGCTTACAGACATCCGTAGATGTGAGGTGGGGGAGAGGCAGTGGAGTCTAAGCTCAAATGTGAAGGCTGAAGCAGAAGTGGCTAGGCTTCTATGTTCTGGGTCCTGGAAGGGACCAGATATGATTCCCAAGGGATGCCCTGCCTGCCCTCTGCTCTCCGATCTTGTTATGTCCTTCGGGAACAAGCATCTTGTTATGTCCTTCTAGAACAAGCATAATGTTAGACTCACTAAAAACTCTCTGTGTGCCAGTGTCTCCTCACTCAGGTACTGGGGATGCCCTTGAACCTCACACCGGCCCTAGAAAGAGTCATTGCAGCTCAGCCTCCCAGATCGGTGCCTGGAGTGTTGCACACAGAGCCATCCACTTAGCACAGGAATAGCAAACAGGAAGTGAAAAGCAATGTAAATTGATACTAGAAGTCTTTCGAAAACATGGAAGGAGTCCATTTGTGCTTCTCAACAAAGTTCCTCAAAACCTCTTCCCACATCACACCCACAGTAGCTCCGCCAAACATCTTCCAGCACCCTTTCTTCCAACCTTCCCTCAATATTAAGATCCCTAGCCCAAAAATTCTCATCTTTCCTCCCCCTCCTGTTTAATTTTCTCTTTCCTGGAGCTGTCTGCCTTTCCCAATGTCCTCCAAGCCGGGAGCCTCAGTTCCCAACCACTCCCATTTACTGATACCAATAATTAAGGCCCAGAAGCCAAGGTTCCAACAGGTTCTCCTTTGGGGTGGAGGGAGAATGCCAGGGCTAGGAAATGCATTTGTATGATCTGGGGATTTTTCTTTCCTTCCAAGATTAACGCCCGCCCCCCCCCCCTTTCATATTTTATGAGTGGAAATCATTTGTTTTAGTTCTAGCCCAAATCCTCAAGGTAACTTAGCTTGAAGCAAAGCTAACACTGCCTGTTACAGAGTAGCTCGATAATTCCCCAAATCTCAGACTCTTACGGAGAGCTCATTAAAAAGCAGAGATTTTCGGGCCTCTCTCCAGACCTGCTGAGTCAGAATGTGGGAGACAGAGTCGAGAGATCTGTGTTTTTAACAAGCTCACCAGGTAATTCTGGGAATGGCTATGCTAGAGAATCTATTCTTACCTAATTAATAAAGGACTAAATTGGCTTCATTTGTATGTGAGACTCGTGTCCATAAGATAGATTCTTAAGAGGCCATGGGGTGACCTCTAGGGCATGGAGTGTGAACGGAAGCCACAGAAAATGTGGGGATCCAGGGAGTACAGACATCAGCAGGGTTGGAACCCACCTATTTCACATATTCTGTCCACATCTATATCACTTCTCATAAATTGTTAGTGGCAATCTAACAGATTAGCAGTAAGCAAACTAACATTTTGTTTATTGCCGTAACTCACCAAATGCTATTGGTTCTAACTAAATGTCTGTTTTTATGTTCTGTCATTTCCAGGCATGAAAGTAACTTGAACAAATCCCAAGGCATAAGGAAATGAGCCTCGTTCTCTAGGACTCTGCGGCACTGGAAATGAAGCTAAGCAGACTTTATTACATCCTACAATTCTGCAACCTTTTGCGAAGCATTTTATTACACTTGTGGAAGCCATCGGGGTTATGTTTCAATCATGATGACTGACAGGCTAACTTCAAAATAACAGCATCGACACTTCCTTCCACACTTCCTGGGCTATGTACTTAGAATAGAACCTTTTCTAAATTGTCCCTTGGCCTGGATGGAAATAAAATGGTACTTAAAATATTTATCTTGTGTGTTGGGTAACTTAAAAAATTGATATTTTGGGGCCTCTGAAAGGCATAACGGAGGAAGTCAATCTTTTAGAACTACCATGCTTCCTGTAACCAAAGGTTTGTTAAAGCTGAGATAAAATTTAGAGTTTCCATTTTGGAAGTGAACAAAACAGAGCAAGAAATGCATAACCCTTCCTTGGCTGTATTCTCCTCCTGCCTTGGGTGCAGAGAGGCAGAGCTGAAAGAGCTTAAGATGGCAAAATGGGCTTCAGGAATCTAATAAACATGTAATAACGTGATTGGACACCTTGGACTGGGCTATTTGAGTGGTAGGAATGTAACGAAAGGGAATGGATAAGCTCTTGATGTTGGCTGAGGAAGCATGCCCCTTGCCCGTAATAGTGAATTCCTTTAAGGAAGGATGACAGAAGTAGGCTCTTTCTTTCCTGTGGTATATTAATAAAAGGGGAGACTCGAGTTTACAGAGAAAAATAAAACATATCAATGGCACTGCAATAAAGAACCACAAAAAGCTTCCTTAGAATCTCTTTTGGCTTATGGGCTACTCCTTGACCCCGACACTATCATCGACATACGGTGCATTAGTTTCCTACGAGTGCTGCAACAAATTACCACAAACTGGGTTACTTAAAACAACAGAAATGTGTCTCCTCACAGTTCTGGAGGTTCATAAGTACAAAATCCAGTGAATCCCTGCTCCATCCAGAGGCTTTGGGAGAATCTCTCCTAGGTGCTTGTAGCTGCTTGGTAAATTTTAGGTTTTCTGACAAAACTCAAGAAAAATCTGTTTATACCTTCCCCCTCTTATGTGTGTCACCTCTGTGTATCTCTTCTAAGGATGCTTGTCATTGGATTAAGGGCCCACTCACATAATCCAGAATGATGTTCTCATGGTCTTAATATCCTTAACTTAATTACATCTGCAAAGACCCTTTTTCAAAATAAGAAAACATTTATAGGTTCCAGGGATTTGATATAGATGTATCTTGTAGGAGGAGGGCACCATCTAACCCACTCCTTAGGACATTTGGTGTTTGACTCTTTCTGATCTAGTATAAGCCAATAGACTGGGTATGACAATCACATCTTCTTTCAAATCTTCTTATATGTCTTTGCCAAAGTTCTATTTATTGACAATTATTTGGCAAATGCCGTCTTGAGACCACAAAGCCTCTCATTCCCAAGCCTGGTCTGAGACGCTTCTTTCTTAGCTGAAAGGAAAAAAAGCACTGCACACTGCAATCTAAACGGGATGTGTTCAGAAGATAAAATGCCAGTGAGGGAAGATGGCAAGTACTTGTGATTTCCCCCAGCTCAAAGGATGCTGATTTGTGGTCCAAAGAAAAGCCCTAAAAATACCAGTTTTTCTTATCCTCAGAAGGTCAGACACCAATTCCATCTCAGTTTTAATAGCAAATGTCACAAGAAGACCAGGCCTCTGGCTTTGGGGCTACATTTTACTCATCGGTTTTCAATCAATGAAGTGAATAAACAGTCACTGATGAAACAGTTGAGTGATACTGCAAACCTATGAGCAGTTGCCTTTTCCATTTTGCCTATCCAATTAAAACCCTACAAGAGTCTATTTCTTGTATTTCTTCTAAAACCCTACAAGAGTCATTCCTCCCGTGGATTTCACCAGCTCAGCATCTTCCTATAACTCTACCATGGTTTGGAGGCTGTAGAGGCTGTGGAGGCTAGGGGTGCAGAAGGCCAGCCCTGAAGCTCTACTTCCATTCCAGCCCCATGAATCCATGCCTGGTAGGAAAGCATGATAACCTAATAGGGGCTGTTTACAGTGCCTTTTAAGAGATGTTTCAAGAATTAACAAAGCCTACTGATACCAATATGGGAAAAACAACTATTACTCCATTTGCTGAAGTGGGTCTGATCTGTATGGAGAAAATTCAGAAGAACAACGTCCCTGGCAGTAGCTTTATTTTTCTCTCTCATTTCCTCTTGGGTACAAATAACTACTAGGTTGTTTTGTTTTTGTTCAAGAGGTGGAAAGCTATTGATATTATGGTAAACAATGGATAATTACAGATATACGGGAGTCCATTTCCATTGTGCTTGTCAGATGACAATAGCACAGCAGCCAGTCTCTGCATGGACAACATTCTGAAGGAAGATGTCCCCTACTTAACTGTGTGTGTTCATTTTTCAAACTCTAGGAACAATTCCTAGGAACAACAATTCCTTTATTGTTCCTCTAGGAACAATAAAGATAAGGAATGGCCCATCTATAATCAAACTCCAAATGGCAGAAGAGAATGACTCTCTGTTTTTGGCAAAGAGCTTGAAAGGAACTTTCCCCACGATTATCTCCACCACGGCTGACCCAGTTATAGAACAGTACTTCTCAAACTATATCAATTCTTTCAGATGGTGTGAAGGAGTTATGGGTCTCATGACATGGAAATGTCTCTCATCCATCCCTTGTATCCAAGCTTGAAACTAGATCTGGGCACGTACCTACTTCTTCCACCACTCTATAGTTATGGAGTATAACTGCCCAACAAGTTAGTGAAAGAAGGAAACAAACTTCTTGTTGTGTATTTATTGTAGATACATTTGCATTGTAGATACATTTGCCAATATTATTTTGTTTAATCCATAGAAGATCCCCATACAATATATGTGGAGATTTAGGCTCAGAAAGGCTAGGTTACTTGATCAAGGTCACAAAGTTGATAATAGATGCATTTGGGATCAACTCAGGTCTTATTCCCAAAACCCTGTGCTTTTCGGGGAATAATCAATAACGAAGGGCTCTCAACAAATTTAATAAATACCATTTCCAATTTCTCTCCTGAACTATCAAGTTGGTAGGTTGGTCCTTTGTACTGATGTTCAAAGGGAAAGGGATAGTTAAGGAAAGGCAGGGAATATTTAAACATTCTCAAGGTGAGACCATTCCCTTAATCATGTAAATGAAAGCAACTAATGACATTTCTATAACTTAAAAACATACAGGAAGAGTATTACTAGAAATGATTACTCTGTGAGACAAATGTGTTAACCAAAAGGTTAATGATTACCTATCCTAGAAATAGAACAATGTAAAATAATTACCATGCAACTATTTAGTTACAGGGATTAAAAACCCATAAGTCCTACTTGAAATCACCACCACCTACAACTCTCAAGCATGGTCATACACTTGCAGTTCATTTCAGTTCTGCAAACATTTTGACCATCTATACTATACATAAAATTAAAGGCTGTAGTTTCAGCAACCAAAAGTGAGGGGCCCCTGAGGTGTAGCTAGAAAGGGGAGTAACCATGGATTGCAGAAGAAGAGGAATGGGAAGAACAAAGCTAATTTCAGCAAGAATATGGTCCCAATTGCAGGTGCCTAGAAGATGGTTTTCTGAATCCAGTCATCTCTTCCTCTTCTCCTCATGAGATACTACTTGCAGAGTATCTCTGTACCGAGCATTATGCCAGGTATTCACAAAGCACCATTTCATATAAGCCTCACAAAAATCAACCCATTTTCCTTTCTTCCATTCCCTTTCTTTTAAACAAATTTTTATCCAACCACTACTGTGTGTGAAGTACTGTATGTACTAGATGCCCATGCTACAATGTTGAAAAAATCATCTGGAAGTAACTATTATTCTCCTTCTGAGAACTGAGGGGCCTGCAGTTCAGAGTTTGTGAGTCACTTAAGGCCAGACACTAGTAAGAACACATGTACATGACCTAAAGCCTGGAGCTCTTTCCCCTAAGCCAAGCTGCTTCTCAGAAGACAGGACAAGAGGGAACAGTTGATGCCCTATGGCTAACTCCTGATTTTCCCTACAAACCACAACTAAAAAACACACCTACATATTCCAGATCAAAATTATCTGGGGAAAACCAACCTCCTAAGGTTCAGTCTTTGTCAAGTCAAAGTCTAAGGACCCTCTGTGTATCCGTTCTGGGGCAGCCCTTTGAGAATAGCTGAGGCTTTCTTGTGCTCTTTAGGTCACCCTGGAAATGTCCCACTGTCCTTTCATATTTCTACAGTAAAGCAGCACTTTGGTCACTCTCCGATCATTCTGTATAGTCTCCCTAGCCAGGGGTGATCATCTCCCTATCCCATGCCATTCCTAAGGAAGGACATGAACTAATACTCTGATTCCCAGTGAGCTCCAGGCTGCTGGTTCAAGGTCATACTTCAGTAAACAGTCTTCCTATCCGGGTTGCTCAGCTCCCATCCCCCCCTACTTTTCCTCTTCCCTTCCCCCCTTTTATTCTCTCTGCTAGAAGGTAAGCCCACAAAAATAAGTCCTCAACCCTGAGAGACAGCCTAAAGCAGCAGTTCTCCCTAAGTATCACTGGGAGGACAGGTTAAAAGTGATTGCAAGGCCCTACTTCCAGAGTTTCTGATAACTCTGGAGTGGGGCCTGACATGTTCCCAGGTGATGTTGATACTGGTGTGTTGGGGCCCATACTCTGAAAACCACTAGCTTAAGGGAATTTTTTTTTTCCTGTAAGTAAACAGAATTTATTCTCAGTACAGAATCCAGTTTGTTTTTCAGGTCCTAAGTTTAACATATCTTAGTCTAGAGGTAATGAACTGCAAGTTAAATCCAATCGGTCCACTCAAGCATCTCCAGTAGGTTTCTGGAGTTATTTAACACCACAGAAGACTTCTTGTCTGGCTAATTAAGTGATTAGTTTAGATCGATAGATGAACAAAGGGAAAGTGGGGCAGCTATAGCTCACTACCAACTTAATAAAATGGTGCTAACTTCAGCCATGGGAAGCAGCAGGGGTTTAAAATGGGGCTTACTTGCTGAAGACTTAAACGTTTAAGACTTCTATCTTAGGAGAAAAGGAGCTCACCCATGCTATCAGTGGAATATGGTTATTCAAAAGGAGTCTTACAAATGGAGTGACTTTGGCCTTGTTAGTCAAACAACTCCATCATAAGTCAAAGGTCCCGTTTTGAATGACTGACATTCATAGCTGCCTCTCACGGCTGTGGATATCGAGCCTTGCCAATGACCTGGAGTACAGGCAGGCATCTGCACTCAAAAATCCCGTTGTGGTTGGGATCCTAGTCAAAATTAAGTAAGGTAAAAAAAAAAGCCATGTTACTTCTACCTTTAGAAGTTTGCATTCGTTTACCTACCTCACATTTCAGGAGAAGAGAATGGTAGGAAGCCTGCATTAATTATGCATCAGCCATGTACCTTTTGAGGCAGATCATACTACTCTGATTTTACCAACAAGAGAAATGAGGCTCAGAGAAGATATTACCCAAGGTGGGATGGCAATGGCAACAACAACAATAATAATAGTACCTGATATTTATTGGGTACTTACCACAAGATAATGTTTCAGGTACTTTTTTCTAGGCACTCTATATTGTTATTTCAATCTGCACAACTACCCTAAAAGTTATTATTATTCCATTTTACAGATGGGAAAATTGCAGCACAAGAATGAGTGACTTGCTCATGGTTACCCAGTTAGTGTCAAAGCTCAGAGTTGAACCCCAATGATGTGAATCTAGAATCTATAATGATACTCTCCTCACTAAGATATAAACCCCAGTAGACCAAACTCCGAAGTCCCATCTCCTTGCTGCCCTGACTCTTCTGGAGATGGAACCCAGTGGAACTCTTTCATTCACAACCAAAGATTAGAGCTAAAATATCTCGTGGCATCATCTTTTTATCCCTCTGGAGAGCTTGGCCTTTGGTATTCAGACAGTCTCTCACAGACTGATTCCTGGAGCCATCTGACTTCAAGAGAAAGTGGCTCCACCTTAGAAGTAAGCCCACAAGAGGGAAAGTACGGCCTTGCACCAAGCACAATCTTCCCAAACTTTAGTTCTTGGTAACCTTTCCCAACCTTCTACGTGTTTGTCATAAGTACATGCCTATGTTATTAATATATTTCATTTAACTTAACTCTCATTTATACTTATATTTGTTCAAGGAAACTTAAAATTACTGTAGCAAATGGAAAACCAGTGTCCCTTGCATAAACAGAAGCTATCCATAAGGATGAATACAAAGCTATTAAATCCTAGCGAGTACTGTGAGCTGCTGAAAGCCCTGCCTCTGAGACCTGCCTTCTCACTTTATTATAAAGGGACATTAGTAAGTGTTAGAGAGGTGTTAAAATACGCTAGCACCAGACAGAGTCCTGCTCCTTGAGGACTGAAAGAGAAGTAGAAAGGGAACAACTTCTCACCTTATGATTTAATGGGGCTTTTTGGATGTTTTGTCCACGGACCTCCAAAAATCCTCCCCTGTCCCAGCAGTGCTATGCCTCCCACTGGTGGCAAAACTCAGACTCAGCTCTGTGGTGCCTGGCTGTGCCCTGCCCATACTCCAAAGCCATGCTGAGTCTCCCCTAATGCTTTCTAATCAACAGGCACATCTTGAAAAGGGGGAAACTAGCTCAGGTTCAGGTGCCTCAGGGAAACAGGCAAAAATCAAGGAGAGGAAAATGATTATACTGTCAAAGCAGCAGAAGGAACTTGCAACGGTAATAGTGATCATTGAGGAGTTTTCCCTTTGAACAGAAATGCCTTTGATAGTGCTTCCCTCCATTTTCCTGCTATTCTGTAAAAAGAATGAATAAGCAGGAAGAAACAAATGGTGCTTTTGAGTTTTACCAGCATTTGCCATAGAAGAAAAGGGAAGGCCCAACTTCAAGGTAGAAAATCTAAACCTCCATAACCATAGGTCTAAAAAATTGAGAAGAATGGAGCAGATCCTAGTGTGGGCTCTACAGTCTACAGTGAGATGGCTGCATCCACCATTTGGCTCTGCCCCATATAGGTTGAGTGACCTTGAACAACTCTGAGCCTGTTATTGAACATTTCTGAGCTTCAGTTTTCTCCTACTCCTATCTCACAAGAGAGTGAGGATTGAGAGTGAAAAAAACATGGAAAGCAATTAACATAAGATCTGGCATCTAATATGTGCTCAATAAATCTCACCTACTATGATTTTATCTTATTAGTACTTGATCTGTGATATGCACAGAAAGGATAAAAAAAGTAAATCCAACAAAAGGAATTTGGTGATGCACCCACCCCCACACACACCACTAAGCCCCACACCCAAGGATTCTGGAACAGTCACAGTCTTAAGTAACCTGAGAAAGTCACTCTGTCCCCTTCCACCAATTCTTCCAACCCAAGCTTCTCTCTGCTGTCTGGTAGAGCCCCTTTTGGTAAGTAGAGTTTATAGTAATAGAAGTCATTTTATTGCACAGCCATTTTTTGTAAGAAAAAGGCAAACCCAGCAAAACTATCTTTCCATAAAGTATGCAGAGCACAGGAACACACCTCTTGATAAGGGTCTTTGTAAATGATGCTGATGGTGGTGGAGGTGGAGGACCTCTTTTCATGGAGCAAACGTGTTGCTTTACTTTGAACAACCAACTAATCTTCACAACAACCCAGAGGGATGAAGCCTATTATTCCTCCCATTTTACAGACTAGGAAATCGAGACTGGAGAAGTTAAGTAACTTGTCCAAGATTACAGTTAGTTAAGTGACAGAACCAGCCTCATATTTATGTTTGTTTTGCACCAAAAGTCTTGGTCTTAACCACTAAGTTCTGTTGATTCTTCGATGGAAATGAACTAAATATTCATTAGCATTTCTGTATGAGTATATATAATTAATTTTATGTAATGAAGGCCAACAGAGAAATTAATAGAAGCCAAACCTTTCCCCAAGGCTCTGTTGACTCAATGACAGTTTGCAGAAGCTATAGGACCCAGATAGTTTTCTCATATTGAAATCTTTTTTTATCCTTTCTGTGCATATCACAGATCAAGTACTAATAAGATAAAATCATAGTAGGTGAGATTTATTGAGCACATATTAGATGCCAGATCTTATGTTAATTGCTTTCCATGTTTTTTTCACTCTTAATCCTATCTTGTGAGATAGGAGTAGGATAAAACTGAAGCTCAGAAATGTTCAATAACAGGCTCAGAGTTGTTCAAGGTCACTCAACCTATATGGGGCAGAGCCAAATGGTGGATGCAGCCATCTCACTGTAGACTGTAGAGCCCACACTAGGATCTGCTACAGCAAGAGATCAAGGAGCACATGAATTAGAGACACTGCACTTTCCTCTTCCAAGACTGCAGTGATGGATGAAAGGAACCCATGAAAATGTTCTGGAGACTCAATATCTATGAGGCTTTTTTCTACGCAAGTCATCTAGAGCTAAGGCTAGCTAGAGATGGGCTCTTCATAAGATTTCCATGCTTCCTGCACTGCTACATGAAAAAGAGAATACGGTCTTCTTTTAGGGTCCCAGGGAGGCAGTCTACCTACAGCAGCGTTCACTGTTCGCTGATAAGTCAGGGTTGTCTGCGTCTGTTACTCAAGAAGGCTAGAGAGTAGGGGGATCCAACAGCCTTCCAGAGTGAGTGTTCTGGAAACTGTTTAAAGTATCCACCCTACATATTTTATATTTCCTGGTCTAGCTTCAGTATGCAACCTTGAATTACAATTTATTGCTTAATTGTGCAGAATGAGAGGCTGTTACCCCTAACATTTTTCTTGACTAGAATATGCATAAGATTAAGAGGGAATTTGCCAAAGAAAAGCACAGCCCAGAGCCTTTCCCTGGGAATCTCACACTGTTGGTCTGGGATGGGGCCCAGGAAACTGTATCACTGCAAACAAGTCCAGGAGACTCTTCTGCAGGTGTTCAGTAAGTACAGGTAAGTAAGAATCCCAAAATAAGAGATTTCCTCCTGCAGCAAACATTCTTTGACAACCCCAACCTGATTCCATACCTCAGAGATGCTATTGCCACTGGGACCTTATAATTGTTTCCATCTATTTCATGAATGAATGAGAGATACAGGGAGAGAAAGAGGAGGGCAGGGAGGAAAGATGCACAAAGTGTGTGTATAGGGGGGGGAATCTAAATTCTAATGACATGGTTTGAGCTTCCTGGATCTAGCTATACCTGAAGCCAGTACACCCCTAGACTTTTTAGTTATGTGAGCTAATAAGTGCCTTTTTGGGATGTAAGCTAATAAGCAGGTGATAGGAAAGAAAAGAATGAATCATTTTTTGCTTGTCCCCAAGGAAAAGAGATAAATGTGCATTACACAGTTGTTAAATAAAAGGACCGAAACGAGCTCACCCTGCCTGTGCAAGGCTGCGCCAGGACCCAGCCTGTCTAGACCTTTGTGTTCCCCTTGCCACCATCACTGTTATTTCAATCTAATTCTGTGGTTTAATTGCCCCAGGGTTCTGTGCCCCAGGGAGCTGTGAGTAAATAGCTGACGACTGTGGCTCCTCTAGGATGATCATATCAGAAGTACAGATATTAAAATAGAAATTGTGTCATGTCACCATGTTTGTGTTTCCAGGATCAGCAGCTGATTGACAGGAAAAGCACTGCTGAAGCCAATTCTAAAGTATCTCACTGGTTTGACTTTTCATGCCAGAGGCTATGGAGAAAAAAGAAAGCAAGTCAATGGAACCAGATGCCTTATTGTAGCCCTGTAGCTTTTTACTGCAGATTAGAACTGGGAATCCGGCAGGGGTCTCTTTACAAGTGTAAAACAGTGAGGGGCTCTTTGTATTTCTTACCATTTCTAAAAAGCTTTTAAAAAATATCTTGCTTTCCTCCTTTGTGCTTTAATATTAGACTCCATGTTCCCCGGGATCTTAGGGGCCTGAATTCCCATTGTAAGCTGACTTTTGTTCCCTAATGCCAAATTGTTCTTTTGGAGAACAGAAGCAGGATTGAAAGCTGGTCTCTGGCCCCCAGAATATTCCCTGCCTGCTCTGAGGAGGCTCAGGTACTACGGACAGACTACGTTGACTCTCCCTGGAGTTAGGAGCAAGATCAACAGAATCTCCCAAGGACCTGAGGCCACCAAAGTCCATCCGCTCTCCCAGTCCCATGCTCTGTGTTCCATGCTTTCACTCATTTTCTCATTTGATATTCTCAACTACCCTCTTAGGTTGTCCTTCAGCCCATTTAACAGAGGAGGAAAACCAAGCTCATGGACATTTAGTGATTAACAGAACAGTGAACAAGTGGCAGAGACTGAATATGAGTCCGGCTCTCTCAGACTCCAAAGCCTGAGATCATCGCCAAAGATCATAGAAGAGGAGAAAGGAGGAAGCATTTAGGAATAGGGGTTGGCAAACTATGGGGCACAGGCTGAGTTGGGCTCACCCACCTTTTTTACAAAAAGTATTTTAGTAGAACGTGGCCACACCCATCACTTACATATGTTCTATGGTTCCTTCCCTGTACACCAGAGGTAAGCTGTAACAAAAAAAAAAAAAAAAACAAACTCATAGCCAGCTGGGCCAAAAATCCAGACTATGTGCACTTAAAGTTTGGAAAACATTTGCCAAACCTTGGATTAGAGCACTGAAGGTGGCAATCCATCTGACTTGAGTCATTTCACCTTGTCCACTGTGTTTTCTATTTTTCTTATTTGAGATCTGGACATTCAAGGGGCAGTGGCCTCAGTGAAGCAGCAGTGAGGATGGAGTAAAGCTTTGCATTTCAAGCACCTAGCATAGAGGTTGGAGTTTAGAAGTACTGAAAGAAGGAGAGCCAGTTCCTTGCCCCACAAGACTAAAGAACACCCCAATGCAGTGGGAGAATGTGCTAATTCCCATGAGATGACAAAGGTTATGATGGAAGCTTTGGTTGGGGGGTGGACACTGAGGACTCCTACAAGGTGTCAAGCCAGCTTTTCTGGAAAGCTTGAGGTTCTAGTAACCAGCCCCATCAGGGCAGCTGAACCCTTTCCCTGTCAGACTCTTCAGAGTGCCTGGTCTCTGGAGGTAGGCTCTGAGGAAGGAGGTCTATGAATCAAGGTCAGTCTAAGTTGTTCTTCCTAGAGGACATTGTTTTTGCTTTTGTTTTCCTCTTTTCAGCCCAACATCAAGATGGCAGTAAAAGAACAATTATATGGCTTACCAGGAGTCTGTAATCTCATTGATCTATTAGGGGTTCATAAGCATAACTCCTCTTGGGATCCCTGGGGGGCTCCGCAGTTAAGTGCCTGCCTTCGGCCCGAGGCATGAAGCTGGAGTCCTAGGATCGAGTCCCACATCAGGCTCCCTGCATGGAGCCTGCTTCTCCCTCTGCCTGTGTCTCTGCCCCTCTCTCTCTCTGTCTCTCATGAATAAATAAAAATCTTAAAAAGAAAAAAAAAAGCATAACTCCTAACACCAGTGAGAACAGAACAAATAGATAATTTTCTTCATTGCAAAGGTCAAAAGTAAGTTTGTTTATCCTCTGTATTTTAAAGTTATCAGTAATGATTAAACTTAGGTCTGAGCTGAGCTGAATGCATTTTTATGCCAGCTTCCATTCCTTCTTCTTAAAACATGAAGACTGTCTTAAAAGAAACCACAGGGTTCCAGTTGGCCTCCATGGAACCCATACAGGGGCTTTTTGTATTATGCTAATAAATAATCACAGTGATACTTCTCTTAACACAGCCCAGGGTTTTATCTCACTGAAAATTATCTCACATTAATACTGTGTAGGCACAATGCAACATCGGAGACAGCCCAGAGTTACAGGGAATAAACTCACTCTGTGAATGTGTTCTCTTCCCCAACACCATCACCTGTTAGTTTTCTACACCCAAGTTGTTCTAGCCAAGAGGAGAAATTGTGAGCTCAGTGATATATTGAATGTGTAGCTCAACTTCATTAACTAGAGCTAAATGCTAACATGCACGGTACCAGCTTCCAGCACAAATTAGCATCCATAATAAAGCATATAATTAGCCACCATACCCAAATGCTCTCCATGATGAATAAGTCCCCAAGAGCCCCCAGCTGCTCTTTGATTTTCCTTAGATGGGTCTGTGGTAGCAGCTTGGTTCTCACTAACCTCTTGTCCATGAGCCAAATGAGCATCTGAATTGACAAGGTCTGGATAAATTCATCCAAAGTCAATAATGGAAGCGCAAGGAGAGTTCTCTGCTTTCCTGGCATAGGATGGCCCACAGGGAGTTAAGCTCAAAATCAGGGTAGAGGTGGAAATAAAATGCTAAGTTCTGATCACTTGCACTCAAGCCCTGGTCAGTGAATACCAAGAGCCCTTGGTAAAATCAAGAGAGCACTGATGTCTCCAGAAACGTCCATCTTCATCATAACCCCTGTATCTCGTCTCTCTGTTTTTCCCCCTCTACCAGTGCCCTAGACCACACCACCATCACCCCTGGTCTGACTTTCAGCCCAGCCCCTCCTCCTGGCTTCCCTGCTCTAATTTATCCTACACATGAAACAAATTTCACCGAAAGGTGTCAGCCAGAGTCCATCATTTCCCACTTAAGACATTTTAATGGCTCTTACTTTACACACAATAAGACCCAAATGCCTGTCCCCAGACTTACAAGCTTCTCTAGGATCTTGCCTCTGCCCACCTCTCTAACACTTGTGCTCCTCTTTCCTACTCAGGTTCCCCTTTTCCTAGACAGCTTTTCCTTTTTCTAATCTCAAATACACCACATTCTCTGTGCCATAGTGCTTTTTCATTTGCTATCTTCCTCTGTCTGGAATGTTCTTTTCCTGACTTCAGTCTTAGGTAGTTTTCTCTCAAGATTTATGTCTCAGCTTAAATACTGCCCCCTCCAAGAGACCTTCTGTGCCCACAATCTAGTGAGGACTCCCCATGTTGCTGACAGTGTCACTCTCTTATTTATTTTATTCCTTCTTATCACATCCAGAGAGCATCATATGTGTTTACTCCATCTCCATCATTAGAAAGCGAGGAAGCTTTATGAGGGCAAGGAATGAACTGTCTTATTGATTCCATATGCATAGCACTTAGTAAAGAGGCACATAGTAAATTCTGAATAAGAATAAACTCATTGGATAAATGAATAAAGAACTAATAGCAGTACAGCACTCTCATCCACTTTCCCACAGCTGCCTTTGTACATTAAGTGGAACACAAACTTGGAGCACAGGACTTACTCAATGACAGAGCAACTGCCCAACTGAACTTAAAAAAAAAAAAGTTCTTGATTTATGTATTCTAAATATAAATATAAATATTTATATTTTTTTAAAGTGATATATTCATAAGGTGGGCAAGCTCCCAGGTAATGGGAGACATCCTATCACCCTTCTTCACTTACTAAGAAAACCTCAAGAATCCCTAATGCAATGGGCAGATCAAGGCTAGAGGCTGACAGAGGAAGCATGTGAAGGTATAAAAAGGTGTGATCTTTATGGTAAAGGCAGTTCCAAAAATCTGTGTGTGAGCTTATCCAAAAGACAGGCCATGTGTGAATATCCAGATCTATTTTAAGGAATATCCCCAGAGGTCCCATTCATGGACTCTTCGTTGAATGAAATCCTTTCTAGGCTTCTAGGCTAAAAGGAATCTGCAGAAAAGACTTTTTTTTCTTTTTTAAAAATTTTCTGTCCTGGCTGCAGAGTCTTTTCTTCAGCTAAATGCATAGGCTTGGAAAGCTTATCGTTCCAGGCACTGGGCCGAGGGAACCGAAAACCCTTCACCCTATGACACAAAGCCAAATCCAGAGCTTTGCCTTCTGGTCTTCCACTGAAGCCACATTCATTAGTAGAATGCATTTTGTTCAACTGAGAGGCCAACCTGGAGCCCCTGCCTTGTACCACTTTGGCCACTTTGAAATTGTTTTGAAAAAAATCCTCCAAGTCTCAGGTAGGATGCCTTGTCCTTTTTGTTCTATGGTCAAACCTTCCTAAACTTCGAAACCCCCAATGGGAAGAGGCCTCATTCAAGGCTCATTAGAGGGGATCTGACTTAGTCACAGTCTACAGCAGAGATGTAAGAAAACACAACCAGATAAAGGAGAGTTTTGGCAAATTTTGGCAAAATTCTCCAATAGTGAGAGCAGTGATTATAACATGTGTTTGAAATCCAACAGAATATTTTGAATTCTGAGATTTCCAGAAGAGAGTCCATATGATATAGTTATTGAATTGAGCATGTGTGTCTGATGTGCTGTGGTCTTTTTATAAGTATTTATTTTAAGCCTGCTTCCCTTCACATTGCAAATAAATACATAAAACCAGCTTGTGAGCATCAGGAGGGCTCCATGGATAATGAGGTATTGATTTCTCTGTATAGGGATGCTCCCTAGGACAAGGCCAAAAAACTAACCTCTGCTTATTTGGAGATTTGCATAAGCCTTCTGGACAGCCTGGAAGGCAAAAAGGTAAGATTTTTTTTTTCAAAAAATTATTTGGCTACTGTGCAATAAGAAGTGTTTTAAAGCTCCCATGCCTCCTCTTGTAGTGATCTGATTTTTCCATGGGAAGTTGGTCTCCTGTGTATGATAAGTAGGTCTGAGGAAACTACTAAATATATTCATTTAAAATAGTCTCTCTGCACTGATGGCTGAGAAATTTCCATGGGACTGTTGCACTTGACTGCTCTGCATAATTGAACACTGTGTCTGCAAATAAGACTAATAACCATAGTTGTTCAAATGATTACCATATCATAGATCCTAATAGTCTACCGGAAATGCTTCTGACGGTAATGCTTTTTTCATGAGCAGCCAACCTTGCCCTGATGGTTGTCCATACAGTCGGAATGCCCACCCACTTCCCTCTTGGCCAGTTCCCTACTCACCTCTGTTCTTGACCAAATTTCCCCACCTATAAAATGTGGAAATTGGACTAGATGATCTCTGAAGTTCTTGAAAGATCTGACATTGTTTCTGGGTTTGGAAGAATGAAAAATTCTGTTTCAGATACATGACATATGTTGAAGAGTGGTGGCCTGCAATGGTCACACAGCTGGTAGAAGGTGGAGCTGGTACTGTGATTGTCCTCAAAGCCCTTCAGTTCTAACCAGGGTATTTCTTTGGGCAAAGTAGAGAGTAGAGCCATTCACTGTGTGAGCTGCCATAACCATTTGAAATGCTTAGAGAAAAATGAGCACTTCCTTCAGTTAGATGGGCAAGTCATATCCTATTCTCAGTAGCACTGAATGTGGAGTTCCAGAAACCAGCATCGCAGGTTTGGCTCCTGTATTACTTATAATTCTCTGTATAGGTCAGTTGAACAATCTTCTGACCACCCATTTGGAAAACAAAGATGGGTCTTTATTCATATAATAATATAATATAATATAATATAATATAATATAATATAATATAATATAATAATATAATATAATAATATAATATAATAATATAATATAATAAATACAATACACTAGTTTGCTCTTTTGCATGGTCATATAATTGATATTATTTTTAACCTGTTCTATCTATTTATCCCATCTTGGTGCATAAACATGCTTCTAGCTTGTCAAGCATCGTGTCGAAAATCACCTTTTTAAAACATCTCCTGGTAGCAGTATGTCCTCCATCAGAAGTATGTGTGACTGCCTCCTGGACTAGACCACTTGTATGTAACCTGTACGATGCCACTCACACTTCAGCTCTTAGGAGTTACGTACTGATCTCATGAACCACCTTACCTGCTCTTTGTGGGCAGGAACATGAGGCTTTATTTTTATTCATAAATATCAACCCTAGCACCATGCCCAGTGTGCAGTCACCGGAGCTTAGAGCTATCTACTGCTTTATCTTCATGATAAACATTTTCCTCTGAGAAAAGATACATTGTTGCAGCCCATTATTTGAAACAAAGCATACCCATTTCTTTTAAGACCCACTAATAGGAAGTAGCCTCGGAAATTTCCACATGTTCCTTTTCAGCACTGACCAGAAACAAATGCTGGGAGACTAGGCTTATTTCGGTTAGGCAGAATTTCAAACCCTTGACTACCAAGGGTTTGTTCCTTTTTTCCCCTCAAAGTAGAGTAAGAAAGTATAATCAAGAGTCTAAGTCTATTTTTGAGGTTTGACACTGATATCTT
This sequence comes from Vulpes lagopus, assembly GCF_018345385.1. Classification (NCBI taxonomy): domain Eukaryota; kingdom Metazoa; phylum Chordata; class Mammalia; order Carnivora; family Canidae; genus Vulpes; species Vulpes lagopus. The sequence goes on along the minus strand of NC_054830.1, from coordinate 27,099,094 downwards.
TCAAACTCCATTCCTCCCCATTTATGACTTGCCCCACACCTGGCAAGTCCATGAGAAAGCTCAGGCCCTGGCAGGGAACTTCACATTACTCAAACCCCAGCCTTTACAGGAAACCCTTACCCCAACCCTATCTCCGAGGTACCCAAAAAACCTAAAGCCACGTGATTCTCCCTCCTTCTTCTTGCTTCATTCTGAATAGAACCTGAGACATTCTCAGGAAATCATTGGTTTATATGTGACTAATAAACATTATTTTACATCTGCTGGTGCCTGTGTGTCATTGGTCCCAACATCCATATGTTTCTGGGAGAGCCTGTCGAGTATCCAGCAGGGGATACTTGGTGCCCAAATAATACAGAAGACATAACAAGCTCCATTCTCCAGAGTAATGATAAAAACCTCACCTAAGATGGACAATGGTTATTTTTGCATACTGCATATCCAGTACTCTTTTTCTGGAAATATCATTTTGATTTTCCTTAGGAATCATTTCTCCTCATTCTCCATACATGTATTTGGCATGGAGCTGAGCCTTCTCCAGTCTCCAGGCCTTGACCTCAACATGGCCAAACATTGCACTTGTGTCTCATGGTCAGACTAATTGGTTGGGAAGAGGTCTCACGACCTAAACCGATCTAAGGAAACTCAATCTGAGGACTTGGCTTGGATTCTGGAGAAAGAAGAGGTCTATCTGCCCTGGGTTTGCTTGCCATAAGGCTAATCCAAGGCCAGAGTTGCCAGGGCCCAGAGTTTTGAGGGGTCTCTCCCTGGAGTGATGCCAAAGTAAGTGCAAATAGACCATAGATATGGGGATAGAGAGGCTAATACTCCCAATACTGTGCAGTCCCTGGATCTAGTCAAACCCAGACTCAGATCCATTTAAGATTTTTTTAGTTACATGAACTAAAAACTTCCCATCTCAGTTTAAGCCACTTTTAGTTGAGTTTCTGTCATTTGTGCCTGGGAGCACTTTTGAAGAATACAATTATCAGGTTTTCTACAATCTGAGCTTTGTGTTTTTCTGGATACATTGAGGCCAAATATTCACTGGAAGGCCAAATATTTAGTGGCCATATTTGGGCAAACCATACAATATTTGCCCCCCCCATAAACACTGAAACCTCCTTTTCTAAAGGTAAAAGCAGCAGATGTATGAGAAATGGCAAGACAAATCTTGACTTGAATTGCCACTCTACCAAGACCAAAAAAACCCCCTAAATAAACAGTACTAGGTCAACAGTTTGCTAGAAATATCAGCTGAGTCAGAACGCTAAAATTCCAGCTCATTGGAACATCACTTATTCTGTGCACCAGGAGTCCTATGTCAGCAGAAGCGTGTGCTGTACTGGAGGAAGCAAAGACAAACTACAGAATGAGCATGATTCCCCAGTTTCTACTCAGTGAAATTAAATTCTTTGGTAATTTCCATTCCAGTGCTAGAGTCCATAAAGTAAGCTAAGCTGCAGCAAAAGTTCCATTCCATACAACAGTTAAAATTAGCTGAACATTGTGATAGGCAGAATAATGCCCCCCCCCCCCAAATGTCCACATGCTAATCCTCAAAACCTATAAATATGTTCTGTTATGTGACAGGGGAGAATCAAGTTCAAAAACAAACTTGAGGTTGCTAATTAATTCGCCTTAAGGAGACTATGTTTGGTTATCCAGATAGACCTAATATAATAACAAAAGTTCTAATAAGTAGAGAGAAAGGCAAGAGAGGAGGTCAGAGTATCACAGAGTGAGATAAACTCTACCCATTGTTGCTGGCTTTGAAGATGGAGCAAGAGGGCTACAAGTCAAGGAATACAGGTGGCTTCTAAAAGTCAGAAATGACAAGGAATATATAGATTCTCCTATGGAGGCTCTGTGTTGGTTTGCTGGAGCTGTCATAACATAATTCTGCAGTTTGGGGTGGCTTCAACAATAGTAACTTATTTGTTCGCATTTCTAGAGACTGGAAATTCAAGATCAAATTGCCAGCAAGTCGGGTTTCTCCTGACTCTCTCTCTTTGGCTTGCAGATGGTATCTTCATGCCATGTCCTCACATGACCATCCTCTGTGTACTTGCATCTCTGGCATTTCTCTGCGTGTCCAAATTTCTTCTTCTTAGAAAGACACCAACCAGACTGGATTAGGACCTACCCTAGCAGTGTCATTTTAATGCAATCACCACTTTAAAGACCTTATCTCCAAACACAACTGCATTCTGAGAGGTTAGAAATTAGGTCTTCATCATATGGATTTTGGGGGATACAACTCAGCCATGACAGGTTTCAAAAGGAAACACAGCCCTTTCCAATCACTTGATTCTAGCCCATTGGCACCCATGTCAGACTTCTAACCTAGAAAACTGTGAGATAATAAATGTGTGTTGTTTGAAGCCTGTACATTTGTGATAATTTGTTAAGATAGCCCCAAAATACTAATACATGCATTTGCTATGTGACCAGCACTTGCTAAGTGACTTGCCTCTATTAATTTAAGTTTCATCCTCATGTCAGCCTTATGAGAAAATACCATGATCTCTATGTAGGAGGAAACAGAGGCACAGAGATGCTAAGTATCTACCCACTGCCATATTGCTAAGAGTAGTGAGGCCTAAACTTGAACTCAGACACAATTGATTCCCAAACCCCTGCTGCTCCATCACCATCACACCCACGGGAAAACACTAAGGACTCAGAAACTTGACTCTTCAAGCAGGGTGGATAAAGAATAGTAACAGAGAGTCACCAGATAAGCAGGGACCCAGCCTCTCATTTTGAAAATGAAGAAAAAGTTCGGAGAGAGGAAGTAGTTTCCCAAGACCCAGAGCCAGCTGTCCAGGGCTAAAGTGGAGTCTAGGCCTCCTGGCTGTGAGCCCAGTGCATCAGCCATTCTTTCTTCTCCAGTGATATAAACTGTCGCTTCATGTCTCCATGACATCTCACTAAATCACATGACAGAGGAGGAAACTGAGATCCAGTCACAAAATAGCAAAGGTTGGTCTCAACCCTCCTGCCTCGTTGTACCTTTTATAGAAATCTCTCATTATGAAAACACTAATTGCATGTTTAAGCCTATCATATATTTGTTGGTAAGCAACTTTAGAAACAGGAAGAGACTGTGACATTTTTATCTGAATCCCAAACTTGAGTCCGGAGTCTGGATAAATAAGACTGTGAAGTGGCTTCGTTTCTATTGTTTTATCTAGTAAAGTCAACAGTAGCAGAGAGACTTGTGAGCAGCAGACTGTGAATCTGCCACAGGAACCCCAGGCTAAGACTTTCTAGGTCGCATCACAAAAGTTCACGCACTTCCTGGCTTCTCTGGAATATCCCAGGAGACAGCTTTTATTTCCCTCCCCAAAACATCTTTCATTTTCCATTGTGGGAAGGGCTGGCCACATGGCTGATGAAGCTGGGAACAGGTAACTTCCTTATACAACTTCCTCACTGAGAGGTGAAAGACCACAATTACTTTGAGCTAGTAACAGAGTTTGATGAATAGGATTCCCGCAATTACCACAAACCTCTCCTGGTCAAGAGAGAGAAGAACTGCTGTCACTTAACACCACTGTGCGTGGAGGAAATAGCCATGTTTTTAAGTCACTGAGCCTCAGAGGCCCACAGAATTCACCACTGAGTTTCAGCACCACTGCTTCTCTTTACAACCGGGAATCTCTGGAGGGGAATTTGCAGGGGATGATAGTGAGCTGGCAGTGGATATTTTTGTGTCGTATGTTGGTAACTCAAATATTGAGAGTGAATATCCCCGAAAGGTCAGCTGTCTTACCCATACACAGCAAAGTTCTCATGAGAATTGTTTTTGCCAAAATTTAAAGGATGTTATTTTGTGACTTTAAGCATCAGTGTAAAGTGTAGTAAAAACTGTCATGTTTGATTTGTTTTATGTTAACATCCTTGAGCTTCCATTGCCCATTTTAAGTGACTAAACGAGCAAATCAGAATATCCATAACATTGCTTAAAATGAAATTCCATTAACACTAAATGAGACTACACTCGGTAAGTTGATGGAATTTTGCATTTGCTTAAAATCTTAAGTGGGATTTTAGTTGCAATGGATTGAAGAACACAGAAGGCACCAAACTGAGGTGATTATTTGTGATAAAATAGTAATCAAATACAACAAGACAAACTCATTTTAAATATAAAAGGATAATGGACGTTCCTTGTGTTTGGAGCATTAATGTATTAATGTGTTAATTTGTTTTTTTTTAAGGGCTTTTATTTTTTCCCCTTCTTCTGTAAGATATTCTTCATTGTGTTATAATATTTCCCTCCTGGGCCAAAAGGAGAGGGAAGGGGAGATGAGAAAAGGAAGAGAGCCAAAGGTAATTAAACATTCCATTTAAAATGCTGCAATCACAAGCATCTTACTATAAGGACTCCTGTTATCACATTCCCATCCCACAGGCTCAATTCTACTGTCAATAAGCTCGTATCACTCACATGAAGCTACAGAAGACAGATCACTCTAATTTATTGTGTGGTTTAACACTGTCAAGGGATTCTTTAGCTGGTCCAAATTGCTTTGGTTAAACAGAAACATGCCCGCGCATGCGCGGGCTCACACCCACATGCTTCTCAAAGTTTTCTACATCAGTCCCCAAGCACTCATTTGTGAAAGTTCCCTTTTGGTTTAATTACACTTTTCATTATACCAGAGACAATAAAGGCCCATATATGACATTGCCTGTCAGAGTTTTGATTGGTCAAATAATAGACTGATCAATCATTTCCCTTCCTAGAGAGCAGCATGATCAGAGGTATTATAGAGGCAATTGGATTCATTCTCAGAAAGTGGCTGAACAATTACCGTGATTGTCAATTGTTAACTGCTTGTGGTAAGTACATAATGACCCTAAACGTTTCCTTAACAACATGGAAATTAAAATCATATCTCTTAGTTGAGTCCGCCCTACTACATAGAATAGGACCTGCAGAAAACTAGCTTGGGGTTCCAGTGGCTTTCTTAAGGTAGATCAAGATACACTTAAGTTCAAACTTGGAAAATGCTAATTTCTTAATTAAAGAAATCCATTCACTCATACATTATACACACACCACCCCGCGATGGGTATTAATATTACAGTTGATTCCAAAGGTTAGGGCACTTTTGTTTAGCTTCAAAAACAAGGGAATGGACAATTCATTATTTACATTTTCATTCGGCCTCTATACCTGGGATGACTTCCTCCTGACTTTATGGGAATTTGGTAATTCCTAGTGAATGAAAGAGATGCCCTCAAGATCGTCCCCTGGGGAGGAAGCTCAGGTTCTGCCTCAGAGGTCCACAGACCTAAAAGCCAAGGCATTAAGGCATCTCAATGTTTTCTATCACCTCTTTTTTTTTTTCCTGTTTCTTAAAGAAATCAAGATGACTGTCTCTATTTTAGCAAACCCTAAAAATAGTCCTTAGAGACACAACTCCCAACTTTCTTCCTCAATTCTTAGGACTTCAGAAAGGAAATTATTTGTCTCTGTCTCTCCTGAATTCATGTCTGTCACGTAACAGGTACTCAGTTTATTCAGTGAATAAACACACAGATACGGAAGATATCTGATCTCCTAAGGTCTTTATCTCAAATTAATTTCTTTTGTTCCTCCTCTCTTCTGCTTTCTACTATTTGCTTGAATCCCTAAAATGTTCTTGAAATTTGATCTTCAGGTATTGGACACATACCTGGATGGCTGCTTCATCCCTCCACTATTCTCCAGATGGCCTGTCTTTTGATGAAACACTTTTACCCTCACTGTTGTTTTCAAATATTGATCAGGTTTTCTCTTCACTGACACATCACACTCACAGTTTGCAAACAATTTTCAAGAACGCCCATTCTCTCCTCCTTCCTGTAAGGTAGCTAGCACAGGAAATGGCCCTTTCCCATTTCATTGATCAGAAAATAGGTTCAGAAGAGAGACAGGGCTTCAGGATGAAAATAGAGGATTCCTTCCCCTCATCCCACCCTGCCCTATGGATTATGCTTTATGAGAAAGTTGTTTACTCAACAGCCAAAGAGGATGAGATTAGATAGAAACTGACAACAGATTTAAGTCCTAAGGGACTTGAGGGAGTGATGTAGAATGTGCGGAAATTTAGATCCCCCTTTAGAAGACTGCTCTGAGCAGACTATTCAGATTGGGCAGGTCTGGCCCCATGGAATGTCCCTTCCTTCCTCTCTAGGGAATGGCAGCACTGAAAAGCTTTCCTCCTCTTGTCCCAGTTGACCTGGTCTGGAGGACATGCGCTGAATAGCCCTGGAGAATCTCAGAGTGAGGGCTGGTTGCTGTCCCTTCAGTGGGCACCCTGGCCTTCTCTGACCAGCCCCATCACTGCCTCTCTGGTAACAATACTTCAATTTCTTGTGGGGAACAAACTCCACTGCCCACTGGACCTGGGACCTACTGGGTCAATCAGTCTATCTCTAGGGGACCTGGATCATGAGCAGCCTGGTGCCGAGGCCCCAATGGCTGCCTTTCTGTCAACTCAATCTCCTGCCTTTTCCAGTCTGTCCTTTCCAAGGTCTGTCTGTTCTTTTTTCTCAATTCTGAGAGCCACCTTTCTCTTGTTCCAGTCAATGCTCATCTTTTGCATACTTCAGCCAGACTTGGGTCCCATTGCTTATAATCCGATTCAAATACTTAATGAATATAGAAGAGATACAAAGGAAGAGATTTCCTAGGAGTTTGATGGGCCTGATACCTGTCACCTGAAGGATGGACCTGTCTGGGTTCTGTATGCATTCCATGTCAGCTCCTGCTTCTGCTATGACCTGGATTGCCAGGAAAAAGTTCTTGTCACTTCCCATTAAGGTACCCTGGGAACAAGGTACTGCTGTCAGAGACTGAACCAGCAAACGGACAAGGACAAAACCTTTCATATTGTCAGTTCAGTCTGAGGAGACAGCACATCATGATAGGCTAGCGAGAAACCATGGGCCTTGGGTCTGGTTTGTGTTTGTGTTTCAGCAGAATAAAAGACAATGGCAGGAGGTAACACCATTTCATGTCATGTATGCAGGTACTAAACTATAAAAGGAATTCCTGAAGTCATGGGATGAGAGGAAAGACTTTTTCCTTTCGGAAAAATAGGTGACAAGTGATGGAACACATGGAGCAGAGTCTGGGATGAAGGGGGTATTTGCCATTGAGATTCATGTGCACTCTGCTCAACTGTCTCCAAAACTCTCTTAAGCATCTTTCAAGGCTGAGAGAGGCCACAACATATGGAAAGAAAGGGGATCTTGAATTTGAGTCTTATTCTAGAACCAGAGTGTTAGCTTTCATGGACATCAGGGATTTAGGTAATGAGAGAGGAATCACACCCTTAACTGTGTTGCTTTATCTTCTTTCAAATCACTCTCCCTTCCCAGGAAATCCCACTGGATGAACAGCAATAGCAACAACTCCCATTAATTAGACACTTAATATATTCCAGAAACCATGCTCAATGCTTTATACTTACGGTTTAATTTAATTTTCATACCAATCCATGGAGTCAGTATAGGGTTTCTGTTGGACCTCAGATTATCAAGAAGAGGTGTCCTACCTCAACACACACACACACACACACACACACACACACACAAAGAGTCAGGCCACAGCCCTTTTAGATTTGGTGCTTTCGTTACCACTTCAAGAAGCATGTAACAATCTCTATGCTTTCATTTGTAGGGATGTGTATAAACATTGGACTCCTCTGGTTCTGGAACTAAATCCAGTCTCAGAAGCCTCACCCTCATCCTGAATGGTATGTCTGCCTCAAGCTCCATTTGAGAAGTTCATTTTCCCAACACAGCTGCATGCTATTGTTTACATCTCTACATGACAGAGCTAGAAAGTAGCAGGTAGGATTTGAACACTTATCAGAAGACCTGCCAAACAGTGCTTAGAGCTTTCTAGAGACTGGCCTCATCAGAGGGGTGCCCAAGTGTCCAGACCCTAAAAGTCTGGCTGCACATGCTGCTGCAACAGGGATTGGCGTCAATGGCCCACCAAGGTGCCACTACCTTTGGGGCTGAGGTGCCCTCTTAGCATGTGCCCACATCTGTAATTGAATATGAGGGCTCTTCTCGGCAAGAGAAAAGGACAGTTATGGTGACACCTGTCCATAAGACGCCTGGGAGCCACACATCCAGTATTTAGGATAGATTCATTTTTAGATTCACTGATTTGAGAGAAAGAGAGAGGGTGAGAGAGAGAAAGCACAAGCAAGGGCAGGGGCAGAGGGAGAGGGCGAAGCAGAGTCCTAGATGGGCAGGAAGCCTGATGTGGGACTCAATCCCAGGACCCCGGGGATCATGCCCTGAGCCAAAGGAAGATGCTTAACCAACTGAGCCGCCCAGGTGCCCTAGGATAGATTCTTGAAGATTCTCTTATACTTTCCCACCCCTCAAATTCCTAGCCCTCTGAGACTAGGGAAAAAGTAATAGAACTCTTTAACTGCCCAGCCCTATAGGTTCCTGACGGCAGTGTTCACATCCCATCTTCCTTTCCCAGTTCTGCTCTTCAGGCTAGCAGCCCCACTTCCTGCAACTGTCCCTCCTCCATCAGTGTTTTCAAAGGCAGCCCTAACCAGGTCATTCTCCTATCCTAACTGCAGATCTGGGGTGCAGCTCAGATGCTTCAGAAATATCTGTGTTATAACCTGCCCCCAGGCCATTCCAACAACTAACATTCCTATGAAACAGCTTGCCAGGTGGTTTTAGGGATGTGACCTAATTTAATTTTCAGTCTTTTCCTCTAAAATAGCCCCTACACCATCACCTTTATTTTCAGGCAGGAAAGAAACAATAGAAACAATCTGGTTCAGTTTTTTTTTCTCTTCCTTGTGGGGCCCCACACTACTGGGAGGTTATGTTCCAAAGTCAGAGAAAAAATGTGTATTAGGCAAAACACTATTAAAAATCCCTTAAATATGTAGGAAGTAAAAAATGTTTATTTTACATCATTAACAATCTATAGCAAATCTTCTACAAACTACAGCTTGAGGACCACCAAACTAGAGTAAATACAGGAGCAAATTCAAAGTCTTTATGTAAATGCAGGCATTTTCAAACAATCCACCTTTCAGATAACTCAATTCTCCAGAGGGGGAAGAGAATGAACAAAAATGCTGATGTTTCTGCTTACTGCCACGTGCTGCATCCTATTTTAATATTAATCCTCAATTATTAGGATGTATGCTATAGATCTGTTCATTACAAGGAGTAAGTTATTGGGTCTGTTTCTAATAACGGGCATCTAGGGTACATGCTGTTCTAAGACTGTTTAAAAGTTGGGATCCCTGGGTGGCTCAGTGGTTTAGCGCCTGCCTGTGGCCCAGGGCATGATCCTGGGGTCCCAGGATCAAATCCCATATGGGATTCCTTGCATGGAGCCTGCTTCTCCCTCTGCCTGTGTCTCTGCTTTGCTCCCTCTCTGTGTGTCTCTCATGAATAAATAAATAAAAATCTTTTTTTTTCTTTAAAAAAAAAAGACTGTTTAAAAGTGAAATGTCTGGATGGTATGTCTTCAATGTGCAACTGAAAAACCAGGCTCAGGAAAGCAGGGGCCTCCCAAGGCTATATAGTGGTCATGTAGAGCCTTTATCCTCCAACCTCTAGGCTGCCTGTCTTGTCAGAGCATGTCCATCCCATAAATATAAATCATTAAGTTGACATGGTTCAAACTAATTGAATTGGTTGGTATACAACTGATTGGGAGCATCACTGAATCATATTTATTCCACAGGGATTCTTTGTTCCCTAAATGCATTCTTGAAGACTATTTTAATTACACTGTGTTCTGGTGTTAGGAGTCAGGGAAACATTCCCACATCGGTCTTACATTGTATCATGTTCATCTTATGGGACATACAGGCTCCATTTAGGACATGGGGCAGATTCTTAAATTATTTGAACAACCACAATTGTGACAACTGGACACTTGCCATGTGCCAGGCACCTTGCCAGATGCTTTATGTGCATTATCATGGTTTTTTTTTTTCTTAATAATGTAATCAGAGTCCTTTTCATCCCCTTTTAGAGTTGAGGAAACAGAGGCTTAGGAAGGTCAACTAACTTGTTCAAGGTCTCGCACACTGCTAGAAAACAGCAGAGCCAAGAATCAAATCCGGATCTGTCTTGTTTCAACTCTCAAATGTTGAAAATGCTGAGTACATGAAACATTCACTGTCGAGTTGGCAGTCTTGGTGTAAAGACATGGCCACAAGTAGCAGCAGGAGAGAATGGAGGGTCATTTTCCAGTCCTTGGGGACAGTCACCTTTGTCATCACAGCATGCTCCATGCACACTGAGGGGGACAAAACAGCACCTGAGTGTTGTCGCCTTCACAAGTACACACAATGATATAGCTTGTGAGCTTGGCCATGGCTACATGCCCCCTATTTTTGGGGTTCCCCCTCCTTGTCTCAGGCCTGTGTTGCTAGGCCACCATCCATTTAGGATTGCTTATTTAACCTATAATAATCCAATGTGTCATATGGAATCCAGAGAAGTGACAGTATACTGCCTCACACTGAAGTCAGACTATTTCTCACCAACTCAAATTATTTATGGTCTAACAGTTAACCAGTCACTCAACTTGAGGATTTTGGCACCGTAGGGCTGTTTTATTACCCTCAGCATAAAGATGCTTGTACATAAACAACATTTACTATGACAGTCTGCTAGCTGGCTTGTTAAAACCATGTTGTGTCAGGATAGGATTGTTATAACTGAAGCAGAAAGCACCTTGCTGTTCTCTTCTGCGTGAGCACACCTGGCTCAGAGGAAGTACTCACATATTTTGGTTAACACGGTCACGGAACCATTATCCATAGAGTAGCTACTATGAACCAGATTCTTCTCCAAGTACTGGGAACACAAAGGAGAAAAAAGGGTTCCTGTCATTATGAGGCTTACATTCTAAATGAAGGAGACGGACAACAAACAGATAGATGACAGTACTTTGAAGAAAAATAAGGCAGAATGAAGGAGAACTGAGAATGATGAGTAGTATGCTATGGTCTCAGACAGCTTCTCTTGTTGGGTGACGTGTGATCACCTAAGTGAGGATTGGGTGGTGTGAGGCCTAACTATATATAGGAATGTGTAGCTACAGTAAAGCCTTTGGAGGAAGGAAGGAAGGAAGGAAGGAAGGAAGGAAGGAAGGAAGGAAGGAGAGAAAGAAAAGAGGGAGGGAAGGAGAGAAGAGAAAGAGAGAAGGAAGGGAGGGAGAAAGGCAGAAAGAGAGAAGGAAGGAAAGGAAAGGAAAGGAAAGGAAAGGAAAGGAAAGGAAAGGAAAGGAAAGGAAGGAAAGACAGATCGAATGAAAAGTTCCATGTGTTAGGACAAATAGAGACCATTTCCTATTCATGTCTCCAGAACTAATTAGAGCAGCCACCATTTCCTGAAAGCCTACAAAGTACGAAGATCTCTACTAGACACTTGGCAGACATGATCTGACTTAATTCTCCTGACTATCCCAGTGAGGGACACATGACCTTCTTCTACAGAAGAGGGAAGGGTAAGGTGCAGAGTGGTTAAGCAACCTGCACAAGATTAGACTGGTAAGTGGTGAGTCACAGCAGAAACCTGAATCTCTCTGAATGCAAGGCTTATGCTCTAAAACCACTTCAGCTACTGGGATTCTTAGGCAGGACAATTGACTCAACATAAGAAAACATTTTCAAGACAACAGAGCTACTTTAATATGGACTAGGCCATCTGCAGAAGGGAGGAGCTCCCTAGGATGGAATGCATCCTGGTTGATACGAGATATGGAAGGAGGGGTCCAAACATCAGATCAGGTGTAAGATAGGGTGATGTCTGAGCCCTTGGTGATACCCAAGTCTCTCAGAGCCTTGAATGTCTCCTGGCACTTTCTTCTGGTATGCTGTTTGTTTATACTTGTTTTTACATTGATTATGGGATCTTTGGCAATACAAATGCTTTTAATTCATACGTACAAATTTGATTCCTTTTTTTTTTTAGATTTTATTTATTTATTCATGAAAGACACACAGAAAGAGAGGCACAGATACAGGCAGAGTGAGAAGCAGGGTCCATGCAGTGAGCCCGACGTGAGACTCAAACCCGGGTCTCCAGGATCACACCCTGGGCTGAAGGCAGCGCTAAACTGCTGAGCCATCTGGGCTGCTCTCAGTTCCTTTTTAGCTTGGTGGCTTTGAAGTCTCTGCTACTTAAAAAATACTCCTCCACTCCAAGATTATAAATTACCCTACATTTTTTCTAATACCCTTAAACATTTTAAAATTGAGATGGAGTTCTTATAAAATTAACCATTGTGCATTTTTGGTGGCATTTATAAGTTTCACAATATTGCACAACCACTGCTTCTATACAGTGCCAAAAAACTTTCATTACCTCAAAGGAAACCTCAGACCCATTAGCAGTTATTTTCTATTCCCTCCTCATTCCAGCCCCTGGCAAAGAGTAATTTGCTTTCTGTCTTAATGGATTTGTCTGTTTTGGACATTTCATGTAAATAAAATCATATAATATGTGCAGCCTTTGGAGTATGGCTTCTCCTACTTAGTATAACATTTTCAGAATTCATCTAAGTTGTTGCAGGTATCAGTACTGCATTCCAAGATATGGCTAAATATTTTATTGTATCACTATTCTTAAACTTTTGACTTGTCTTACAATTGTAACCTATTTTGTATGTGGTGTGAGGTAGGGGTCTAATTTTGTAAAATCATAGACATTATAGTATTATTTTTATTGTACATACTAATACCCAGGAGGAAATGAAAATATATTAGAATTATTCAAATACATCAATATTTCATCACTCACATTAACCTGAGACCCAAGTACTTTCAACACATCCTGTAGTGACACCTGCCAGAGATGAAGCAAGATCTTCTAAGGACAACAAATTACCAGTCTTTACCTTGGCAGTCTAGCAATCACACTAATTCATGGGCCTCCAATGGTCTCCCCCTCTACCTTGGGCATTAGCAGGTATGTGGAGCGACATTTATATGATCAATGTATCAGCATCACATAGATCCTCTTCAAAGACCCTCAAAAGATACAGTATTCTATCTCAAACCCACGTGAGCTGGGAGTTCAGAAATAGCATTGGTATTCTGGCTAATTTATTTTCTAAATGTTCATTCCGGAGTGGTGGAAACTTTTGACCTTGATGCTGATTATGATTAGCATAGCAATCACTCTTCTATAATTAAAAGGCAGACGAGAATTTTCTTTGGCTTGTTTATTAATTCCCTTACGAATCTTCTTTTTTTTTTTTTTCCAGCAATGAGGGCGAAGTGTTTTGTGTTAGTCATGAGGGATGTGGGTGTAGTTACCCCAAAGATAGAGGCCATGACCTTGCCTTAAAGAATAACCACTGCCTCTTGGGTGACCCTGAAACAATCTGTGTCCTTTTCCTTTCCCCCTTCACCCTCCCTTGGTCTAGCAATAATATACAGCCACACTGCCTTCATGATTAGCCATAGGAGCTACATTTATTTTAGCTACTGATCTTTTGACAGCCCAGAGTAGAAGGTTTTGCAATTTGCAAAAACCATTGCAGAGTGAGACAGCCTTTTCCAAATCTCACCTTGTGTGAGTCTTACTCTAGAGGCCCAGGACCCCTGTTCAGCTCTATGCCTTTGTCTCTCCACTTGACATTCAAGTTATAGCTAGGAATGATGTCTGTGGTCACAATTTCAATAGTGACAATTATTTATGGATCACTTGATATGTACACAGTTCTAAGTGTTCTTCATGCTTCCTGTCATGGAATCCTCTCAATAATGTGAGGTAGGTATGATTATCATTCCCATTTTCTCAGATGAGGAAACTGGCTTTAACTGATGAATAACTTGTCCTAGATTTTTCAGCTAGTAAGTATGAAAAATGGGATCTCTGCCTGACTACCAGGTCCCTACTCTAAACCTATACACTTCTTTCTCTCCAAGTCCTCACCTCGACACTTGACTCTGGTAACTAAAGCTTCCTCTGGGGACTTTCCCCTTGGAATAATGATGCAATGGCAACAACGACGGTGATAGTGAACACATGTGCTGGGCTCTCTTCTCACTCTTCATATATGTAGTCCACCAATAATCCTAATGAGGTGGATCTCATGATGATTCCCATGTTACATATGAGAAACTGAGGCACAGAAGAGTCTCCTAGCAGCAGAGATAAGCCTGGATCTGGGGTTGTCTGTGAGCTCTGCTATTGTAGTGGAAATACAGAAAGGCATCTTGGAACTTTTGAAGCTGCTGTGCAGCCCAGCAGGAATTCAGTGGTCCAATTACTGAACTCGATTTGTAGTTCAAATCCAGGCAGGATGTGGGAATTCCCCTTTCCTGACATCCTTCCAGGCGGCTTCTCTGCAATATCTCATCTGCCACTTCTGTTCTAAAGCTCCCTCCCCCCAGGATAATTTTCTATGTTCTCAATGCTGAGATCTCATTTTTGTGGTCCCCTCAATTCTGTTCTAACTGGGCCTCTTACTGGGCCCCACCTGGCTCCTGTGATGCCCTGCTGGCTCCCTGATGCCTAACGTGGAGTCTTCAGTTCTAATCCAAACAAACTCCCTGTAGGTTATTGTCCAAATCTCTCCACAGAGTATATGGCAGCTCTCTCCACTAGGGAGTGGAGGAAAGAATAAAAGGAGTTCTTACAACTGGAGATAGAACAACTGAGGCATAGACTGGGGAGCTCCTTTGTGTGGCAAGTGGTCTTCTGTAATTTCCTATTAAGTTAGTTACCTCGACTGGGGCAAATTTGTGGACTTTGTTGTCAGAAATAATTTGTTGAGTTTCGCATATTGAATTTTAGGATAAACCTTCTGATAATATTTCCAAGATGATCTCAAATAGGAATGAAATAGGACTAAATAAAACTTGCATTGTGTCTTGCTTTAAAACAGCTACATAATTAATAGTAATAACAATGATAAAATTGCAAAAAAACTTTTATAGAAAAATTTTATGTGGGGGACTATTTTAAGAGCCTTAAATGTATTAACTCTTTAATTCTTGGGAAGGAAGTGCTATTATTCTCTCCATTTACAGATGGGGAAATTGAAAGATTAGGGTAAGTGCTACCCAGCTGTAAGATGCAGAGCCAGGATTCAATCCCTGCCAGCTAGCTGCACAAACCATACCATTACACTGTACAGACTATTTAATTAATTTATTTTTCTATGGTCTATTTTAATAAAGGGCTTCCAGAGACAAAGGACATTGCCACAATATGGAGATGTGTTTTTTTTTTGTTTGTTTTTAAGATTTAATTTATTTATTCATGAGAGACACAGAGAGAGAGAGAGAGAGAGAGAGAGAGGCAGAGACACAGGCAGAGGGAGAAGCAGGCTCCATGCATGGAGGGAGGATCATGCCCCGGGTCAAAGGCAGTTAAACCACAGAGCCACCCGGGCTGCCCCTGAAGATGGTTTTCAAGTCATAATTGCTAACATCCATTTCTTTGTGTCCTGCCAGTGCCAGGGGCTTTTACACATATCATCCCATTTAGTCCTTACAACCATATTCTGAGGAAAGTACTATTATCCATCCCACTTTAAAGATGTAGAAACTGAAGTTTAGAATCATTCAGATAGTTTTTAAGGTCAAATAGCTGATGAGTCGCCGGGTTAGCATTTGAATCCAAGCCCTGCTTGACTCCAAATCTAGTTTTTTAGGGATACATTATTCTGTGTTCTTTTACAGTATAGTATAGAAAGAAGAGGAGATGGTTAATTTTTTAATTAAAAAATGAGTATCTTGTTAAGAATCTAGATTAATGTCTTCCCCCGCTATTTTGTGAATTTTAATGTAACTTCATGCCAACGTCAATGAATAACTGTAGCATTGACCTTGAGGGTCTATATAGCTTTTCATTCCTAC
Organism: Vulpes lagopus; assembly: GCF_018345385.1. NCBI lineage: Eukaryota > Metazoa > Chordata > Mammalia > Carnivora > Canidae > Vulpes > Vulpes lagopus. The sequence goes on along the minus strand of NC_054830.1, from coordinate 27,083,213 downwards.
TGAATGATTTTATTACTTGAAAATCTAGAAATCTTACAATTATTCAGTTTTATCATTCAAGGGAAATTTTTCTATCTTTCTGATTCTTACCTTTCAACCCCTTTTTTGTCCCTGGACAACTTTTCCCACTGTCTTCTAGCATTTAAACCATTCTACCTTCAGTTATTTAATCCAGCCCAGATCTCATTCCCATGCCCCAGAATTTATTTCTACTATTCCCCTGCACACCACTGATATCTCACACCAAAGATTCACCATATCTTAAACATGACAAATAAGGACCTTTTCATGACTTCCTCATTTCTGATTAGGACACATTCCTTCCTGGTCACTCATGCCTAAAATTCCAGGATCATCTTTGGTATTTTTTTTTCTTTTGCAAAACTCCATCTATTCATTCTCTTATTCAACCATTTAGTCAATAAGTGTGAGAGGGATAATGTACAATTATATCCATCTATTTGCTCACATAACATATATCTGCTACTGGACTTTGAGTACAAAGCCAGATCGGACAAAACCCTAGCAATTAGAGGGTTTCTCCTATACTGTTTAATAGAAGGTAGAAAATGAGAAGTGCACAAAATCAGATTTTTAGAAGAGAGAGATATCTCTTAGCTGAAGAGCAGTTGGAACCCATAAATTATATTGTGCCCCTTTTTTCCATGCCCATGGTTGTCACTAGGTTCTATACACATAGATATAAAGTAAATTTCAGTATTGCATTCTAAAATCAAGGCTAGAAGTCAGTGGCTTACAAATCCCTGCACTGTCTAGCGCAAGTCTATCTCAGCTTTATATTCTATTTTATGTTCAATAAGAAGCTTCTAATAAGTTAATTAGAGATGTTTAATTAGAAAAGAGCATCCTCATCTAATTTAGGACTTCCAAACATTTGCTCTGGATATTGTGCAGGGAATGGATTGTAGGTAAGAGAGGGGCCTAAAAAGGTAATCCAGGTAAGGGACTGACATTTTCCTCCACGATCTAGACTAGCTATTGGCAAACCATGGCCCATGGATCAGATTTGCCCCATTGCCTATTCCTGTAAATAAAGTTTTATTGAAATAACCACCACGTTAATTTGTTTGCATTTAGTCTGTGGCTGGCTTCATGCTACAATAGCAGCATTGAGTAGTTGCAACAGAGACCATCTCGTCTGCAAAGCCTACAATATTACCTATTTTACCTTTTACAATTTGTTGACCTATGCTCTAGACAAACTACCTCTTTTCAAGTCTTAGAACATGCAAAATGTTTTTCCACCTCAGAGAATAGCACATGCTGTTGTATCTGCCTGGAATAGTCCTTCTCTCATTTTTTGCATTGCATCTTTATTAGCCTTTAGGTCTTTGATTAAATGACAGAGAAATCTGGGACGCCTGGGTGGCTCAGCGGTTTAGCGCCTGCCATGCGCCCAGGGTGTGATCCTGGAGCCCCGGGATCGAGTCCCACATCAGGCTCCCTGCATGGGGCCTGCTTCTCCCTCTGCCAGTGTCTCTGCCTCTCTCTGTCTCTCATGAATGAATGAATGAATGAATGAATGAATAAATAAATGACAGAGAAATCTGTAGAACTAAAAGAAGCCCTTTTATTCTGTCCCTCCTGCCTGTTTGAATGTTCCATGGTACTTTTGTAATTGGCCTCATCTTTCAGTTATATATGTATTTATATATTGTTTGTCTACCTCATCCTTAGATGGTAAATGCCATATGGGTAGGGACCACATCAGCTTTATTTACCATTACATGCCTGATAGCACTGTTTTTGTAAAGATAGGGTACAAAATAAATGTTCTGTTCTGAGAATGGGATCATTAATGAAATGGCATGATGAGAGACATAGTAGATTTTATACTTAAAAATAAATATTGGGGCACCTGGGTGGTTTAGTTGGTTAAGCATCAGCCTTCAGCTTAGGTCTTGATCTCGAGGGCCTGAGATCAAGCCCTGCATTGGGCTCCCTGCTCAGCAAAGAGTCTGCTTCTCCTTCTCCCTCTGCCTCTGTCCCTCCACTCATGCTCACTTTCACCACCTTTCAAATAAATAAACAAAATTTTTTAATTAAAGAAAAAAAATAGATATTAAAACTTTTTAAAAAATTTTTCCTGCCAATAAAACAGGCACAAATGGCTAGCCACTCCCTAAAAACCTTTAGGAAACTGAGACTGACCCAGTGAAAAATAAGCATAATATTTGAGTAAGTGCCCCCAAAAGAGAATGTCCAAATGGCCAATAAACATATGAAAAGTTGTTTCAACCTCGTTACTCATTATGAAAATGCAAATGAAAACCACAGTGCAAATTGCAAATTAAAAGCATGCACATTCACTAGAATGGCTAGAATTACAGAGGCAGAAAACACCAAATATCAGCAAGTATGTGGAGAAAACAAAACCATCTTACACTACTCATGGGAACGTCGATTGTTACACCTGTTTTGGAAAACTCTTTGGTAGTGTCTAGTAAAGCTAAACTTAGGCATTCTCTAATACAACAACCAAAATATATATGTATGTGCTTGCCTAAAGACCTATATGGAGTATTAATAGTAGTAGTCTTTGGAAAAACCCCAGACTGGAAACCACTAAAATCCCCTTGAATAGAATGAGTACATTGTGAAAGATAAGTACACACATGCACACACACACAATGGAATACTGTGCAGCAATAAAAAAATGCAACATCTGTCACTCTATACAGCAAAATGGATAAAAGCAACATTGAAAAAACTAGGAACAAAATGAGTTCATTTAGATGGATTAAAGAAACAAATGAAGCATGTTTGTGCTGTTAGAAGTTAGGTTGAGGTTATCCCTGGTGGGGGAGTAACTGAAAAGGGGCCACAAGTTATGTTTCTGGCAAACTACCGACATTCTCTGTCTTGATCTGGGTGCTGGTTATACAAATGCGTTCAGTTGTCAATATTAATCAAAAGTATACTTAGGATACATGTACTTTTCTATATATTATACCACAGTAGAAAATCAAACAGAAAATTTAAATGGTGGATCATTTTTTATAGTTATGAGTGAGTTTTGAACATAAGAAAGATAAAATATGCTTGCTGGAATATATACCATTGGAAGAAAGGCATCTTTAAAAAATCTGTAAGCGGTTTATCATAGAGGAAGACAGACCTCCATTGATCTGCACAATCCTATTAGAAGTGGACAAGCCCATTTTGCATCAGGGGCCATTAGTGGTTTGCAGAACACATTAAGAGCAATATCCTTGAGTATGGAGTCAAATAAAAATAAAATATCAATGACACCATATTATAAGTTTTTAAAAATACTTGCTAGTGGTTCCACTTCCACGAAGAACCTCACTACAACCTTGTGTGGATGAGACAGTTTATCCCATAGCGCAGGTCAGTAAACTGAGATCCAAAGAACATTAAGTGACCGGAAATAATGGCAGAAATGGGTTCCTAACCCTTGTTTGGTGGCATTTTAATATTTTAATATTCTAAGACTTCCTAAGTAATTTCAACCTGAAGATTCCCCCCACCCTTCTAGAGATGAAAATGTTCTGAAATCCCTGAACAGGATAACACATAATTTTTTATATAAATTAAAAATAAACATTATGACCAAAACCCTCTGTGAATTCCAAGATGGTTTAAAGTAAATTTATATTTTATCAATCATAGCTATACATAGGTGTTTAAAAAGTGGTTATGAAAATAAGTTCTAATATATTTTTAATTCTAAAGATAATGTGAGGTGCATATATGGATTCAAGAATTTCCACATAATCTAATGGTTAAATAGTCTAAAGGTCGGGAATAAACATGGTTTGAGAAATGTGGCAGAGCCTGTGGTTTCTAGTCTTCAGATTTCCTATAAAAGCTCTCAGAGGTGAGAGGTCATACTCTAGCCCTCCATAAGGAGTGCCAACTCAGTACTTATTGGCTTCCCCCTTGGTCCAGCAAAGAGCTGGTGCTTCTGTCTGCTTCCTGTTCATGCCCCTTCTGCAAACAATACCATGTTTCACTGTGAAGAACCTTTTCCTATAGTGTGGGGCTCACTTCGCCCCATCTAAGACCTGCCAGTTACATTGTTCCATTTCCTGGGCACAGTGATGGGTGCATGGCTGCACAAAAGAACCAGATGGGACCAAATAATAGTCAGTCTTAGGAATTCGGTTAAATAATTGCAAAATAGATACTTTCCCCTGGAAAAGTACCTGGATCCACCTGTGCCTGAAGCTAACTTCTACCCTTGGACTTAATAAATTCCTTTCCTTTTTTTTTTTTTCTTTAGCAAGATGTATTTGTGTTTCTGATTTGCAACCAAAGGGGTCCTGGCTAACATACTTGGGCAGATAACAGCCTCTATATGCTTCAGTTGCCTCACCTTGAAAATGGCAGTGATTATACCATACTCAGAGAGTGCTTATAAGAATTAGATGAAGTGATAAGTGCAAAAGCACATGGCAAATTATAAATTGATAGAAAATGCTTACTAATGCTTGTCATTGGCCTTAATTATGAGGATATTACAGAAAAGAGGACAGTAACTACAAACAAACAAACAAAAGCCCTTGCTTTTTCTTTCTTCCTGCATAAAGAGACTAGCAAAATGTAATAAGGGCTGAACACATGACAATTCGTGTAATTCATTTTTGAATTCAGATCTGAAATCCTACAAGTTCAATGGATCATGTGGAGAGAAGATTAAGCTCCAGGCTACAAAATGAATTGCTGATGTAAGAAGCAGTGGATGTCTTTCTGAAGAGTTTTCCTCATCCCACCTGCATGATGAACACACTGAAATCTAGATTTGGGCAACTATGAAGGAATTATAGAAGGACAAGTGTTTATTTAGACCACAAGAACAACATGGCACCATCAGACAACACATGCACATGCTACAAATTTTCATTAAGTGACCGTAACATAAGGCCTTTAAACTTGGATGACAAACCTCGCACAACGGGGGGAATAAAAACCAGTGTACCCAGCTCCTAGATTTAGTTTCCCATGCATCTGCTGAGTGTAATTCCCTTCCCAGAGTAGAGAGGGGAATTATTTCCACATTTCCTGGGGAAAAGCCTGATTACTCCCGCGAGGTGGCCATTACTTAGGGAATTCTAAGACAAGTCTGGTCATTGGACTCTTCATGCTGACAAGAAATTACGATAAAGGTGGTTTCTAGAGTATCTGCTTGGGAAGACTTAGTGCCAAATTTGGCTAAGGTGAGCACACACTTTTTCTTTTTTAAAGTGCAAGTAGTCTTTTTTCTTTGGATCTTAAAAGTAATATGTACATGTTTAAAAAAAAAAAAGGACACTTTAAAAAAGTATAGAGAAGAAAAAGATGGTATTATTTTTATATTTCTATTTTGTTTAAAGATTTTATTTATTTATTCATGAGAGACACAGAGAGAGGGAGAGGCAGAGACATAGGCAGAGGGAGAAGCAGCCTCCATGCAGGGAGCCCGACGTGGGACTCAATCCCAGGACCCCAGGATCATGACCTGAGCTGTAGGCAGACACTTAACCACTGAGCTACCCAGGTACCCTTCATATTTCTCTATTTGTAAATCTATAGCTAAAGGATAGTAAGAGTGAGTTATATTTTTTAAATAGGAATGGTCTCACGTGCAACATAGTGTTTTATAACCTTCCCCCACCTAACAGTATAGCATGGGCTTTTTTCAATGTTAGTAAATATAAGCCAATATTTTCCTTTTGGACAGGACATAATTATATCTATATGAATAGATATTTAGGAGTTTCCCCTTTATTTTTGAACAATGGGGACAAGTTTGTATCTATGGTTAAATCGTGAGGATAAAAATTTATTTGAGACATTCTTAGAAGTGGCATCACTTAGTCACATGGTATTTAAAATCAAGACATTTGAATATGGCTAAATTATCCCCAGTAGAGTTGTACCAATTTCATTCCTGTTGGCATTACATGGGACCATGTTCATCTAGATTCTTAATAGTACTTGATGCTGTCACCCTTTTGAATCTTGACTTTGAATATCATCAGAGAGGTGACCATATAGGTTAGAAAGAAAATCATGGAGAGTAGAAAAGTTGCACTAGAAAGGACCCAAAGAGGGGAAGAAGAAGGGTGCACACGAGAAAAAGACAGAAGAGCCCTCTTGGACTTTTCTGTGCCACTCACTGGTCAATGCTAGAATTCTATGATGTGATGGAATCTTGTAATCAATATGCACAGATTATCAATTAAAAAAAGCTAAAACTCTTAAAAGGATCAAAAGGTTTTGATTTATCAAATATGAAATGCTCATATTCTGACTACTACTCAGGCCCTTATAGACCAGTCCAAGAAGTCTCAAAGAAATGATTTCTTGTGCATGAACAGACAGGAAACAGTTTGGAAATGGTCCAGTTCCTGTGGGAAACTTCCCCAGACTATCACTATTGGTCACTGTAAACCTCTGTGAGTACACTTGCCTTCTGGAAGGATGGGAAATCAATAAGGACAAGGACTTTAGAAATTAAGTGTGACATATGTTGTCATGGGGGATCTTAAACCAACTCTCTAAATCAACAACAAATGTGTCTGATAGCATGATTTGGTACAGCCTGCCCCTTGGCAGTTGCTGGGTATCTGGCAGGCCCAACGTTCTCAACACTTGCCTTTTGAGGAGCACACTAGTGCTGGGTTAGTTTTTGCATTTGTTCTCTCGTCAGTGTGAAATGCCTTTGCAGCCTCCTCTCCCTCTTGTACCAATTCCTACTAGTCCTACTTCGTTTATGTTAGGCCCTTTCATGAATCCTTTCTCACCCCCTTCTATCCCACAGTGGTACCATTTCTTTGAGCTCCTTTAGAACATAGTACCTATACTACCTACACCTTGAATTCAATCACTGTGCTCAGCTCACTGTGCTGTCACCATAAGTGTGCATTTTGGCCCTCCCACTGGAATGAGGGTGCTCGCTTTGGCAGCACATATACTAAAATTGGAATGAGGGTGAGGGCAATATGTGTGCCTTACTTATTTCTACTATCCCTTGTAGCTGGGTTCATGCCTACCACAGATATGGCAAGTAAGGGTGTGTGAAACTGAAATGAAAAATGATAGCTATTAATAAATATTGAGGGAATGTTGACCAAATATTTACCTCTATTTCATTTATTTCCTTAGAGACTTCAGAGTACAACAAACAGATAAGTAAATGTCAAATCCATAAGGCTCATTATTGTCTCTATTTTATGATGGAGAATACAATGGATGAAAAAAATAATTAGAGAGTATGTAACCTGCCCAAGGCACGCTACTAAGGAACAAATATTTGAATTTGGGTCTGCTTGACTCCAAAGACTCCAAAGACAGTAGTGTCACATGATTGACACTATCCTGTCTCCAGCTCTCTTGACTGCATTAGGAAACTAAAGCCTTATGATGTGGAATCCATTCTGAAAGGCACTCCAGACTGAGTAGCGTAGAAAAGCACACAGCATTTTTTACTAGTGCCCCACTGTAAATGGGTTCCTTTGAATGGCTTACAGAAAATAAGGGGAAACAAAGGAAAAAAGAAGAAAGAAATCTATCAAAGAAATTCTAAGTGAGAGGAACCATTGCAATCTGCCCTGCCTCCTTATGCTCCAGAAGGGTCTTGCTGGAGAAGGGTGGGAATAATAGTTTTGAGTGAATGATAAATATGCTGGGCTTTGAGTGGAAACAAAGCTTCAACAAACCCTTTGATCATCAAACCACACACATGAAATTAAAATAAATTAGACTTGGAAATGATAAAGTTGTGATTATACAAATGCTAATTAAATTAGTATTGACAGTGTTCTAGGTTAAGGTCAAAAAGATGGCCCCCTGTTCCCTGGCAGAAGGTAAGGCCACCTCGTGCAGAGTGACAGGTGGGATAGGGACGAGCCCTACAGGTAACATGTGCCAAGATAGCCAGGTAGTCACAGGCTACCCTGTACTCTTGCCATGGGTAAAGGTCAGCCACACTTGCCCTCAACTAGAAGCTCAGCATTCCCATAGACCCTTCAGCTTCTAGGAACTTTCTGACCGACCCATCACTCCATTTTAGCATCTAGTGCCACATAGAACTGATGTCTTCCTACTTTCTTATACTTCCTTTCTTTCCTGTCCCACCTCTCGGGCCTTCATTCATTTCTTTGTACATGAACCTAATCCTTCATTCACTTAATAAATTATTTGTGGGGCAGTCTTTCTCCTAGGTACTGGGGATATACCTGTTTTGTTAAGAATCCTAGCCCTTGTGTAGCATATGTTAGAGTGAAAGAGAAAGGGATAAAGAAAAAAATAGATATAGAACATCGTGTCTGGGGATCCCTGGGTGGCGCAGTGGTTTGGCGCCTGCCTTTGGCCCAGGGCGCGATCCTGGAGACCTGGGATCGAATCCCACGTCGGGCTCCCGGTGCATGGAGCCTGCTTCTCCCTCTGCCTATGTCTCTGCCTCTCTCTCTCTCTCTGTGTGACTATCATAAATAAATAAAAATTAGAAAAAAAAAAGAACATCGTGTCTGGTGAAACCAGATGATCTGAGGAAAATTAAAGCAGAGTAAGGGGATAGAAAGGGATGAGATCTACTAGTACATAGAATAGTTGGGAAAAATTGCTATGATAAGATGACATATGAGCAGAAACCAAAATGAAGTGAGGAAATGATACATAAGAATTTCTGGGGAGGGATCCCTGGGTGGCACAGCGGTTTGGCACCTGCCTTTGGCCCAGGGCGCGATCCTGGAGACCCGAGATCGAATCCCACGTCGGGCTCCCTGCATGGAGCCTGCTTCTCCCTCTGCCTGTGTCTCTGCCTCTCTCTTTCTCTCTCTCTGTGTGTGTGACTATCATGAATAAATAAATAAAATCTTAAAAAAAAAAAAAGAATTTCTGGGGAAAGTGTGTCCCAGATAAAGGTCAAAGGACATGAAAAGGCCCTGTGGTATGAAAAGAGCTATGTATGTCTGAAAAGCAGAAAGGAGACTAGCAATCTGGAGCTGAGTCATCAGGGCTGAGGATATAAAATGGGTTCCAAGAATTAGCTGGTGGGCAGATCAAGTAAACATTTGAGGGACAGAAGCAAGAGAAGGAACAGGAAATCCAAGTGAGGACTAATGTTGGCTCTAACCAGGTGATGAGATGGAGGGAGTGGAGATATGGAATGATAAATCTAAGATATATTTTTAAATAGAACCCACAGGATTTCCTGATACACTGGATATAAGGAATAAGAAAAAGAGTTATCCAGGATGATCCTGAACTAAGCTGAGTTGATCTGAGACTCCTCCATGCTAAGGAAGAGTTCCAGCCAGGATTTTCATGCTACCAGTGGTATTTGGAGAACCTAAAGGGGTACATTCCAAGGACACCAAGGAGGAGTAACTCCTTTATTCATTTGCCCATTCACTTATCCTACCATTTCCTTATCCTCTCCATACAAGGTCATATGGTAAAGGCTGGCAAGATGTGATAAGATAGGTTTTAATAATATGCATTTTAATAAATATTAACATAAAGATGTTGATTTTTTAAAAAGGATCTGGAGGAAAGATATTGTAAGTGGTTAAGTCTCTGAACGGTACTTTAGAGATGAGGAACATTGATTCCTAAGTGCCCATCCCCTGGCCCACTTAAAGCATTGGACGAAAGCTCTCAATTCTGGTTATACTGACATTTTGGGTCCAATAATTCTTGGTTGTGGGAGAGATCTTCTGCATTGTAGCATGTTTAGCAGCATCCCTGGCCTCTACCCACTAGAAGCCAGTAGAAACACTTGCCCCCACTCCCAGGTGACAACCAAAAATATCTTCAGATTTTGCCAAATGTCCCCTGGGGAGAAAATCGTCCCTGTTGAGAACTGCTACTCTAGGAGATTGTGAGTTTGCTCAGGGTGCCAGAGTCCTGTGTATAGGGGGAAACACACCCAAGTGTCTTATGTAGCAGCTTGACACACAGAGCCTCTCTCTTGGCACAGTCAAGGCCCCCTTCGATGCTCACTTCTGCAGGGGAATTTCATGGTCTCTTCTAGCTGGAAGAAAATGCTCCTTCCTGAATTCCCAGAGCATTCATCACGTTCTACTCCCTGTCATTTCCAGTGCATCTGTATCTGCTCAGCTGCTGCCTACTAGCTATGTGCCCACAAGCCACAAGGTGCTCTGGCTTATCATCTTCCTTGATTAATGCCCATCTCATCATTTGGATCCCAGCTCAACTATTCCCCATAATTGGATTAATGCCCAATTGAGGCTCCCAATCCTATCTTGTCCCCTCTCCCCACTTTTTAAAATGCCTTCTTCATTTGCAATTTTACTTATATTTGAGAAATCATTTGATTGTGTTTCCCTCCCAGGAATGTGACCTCCATGAAGGTGGAACTCTGGCTATTCTTGCATAGTATGAAACCCCAATCGCTGGCACAGTATTCAAGATACAATAGACTCAAAGCTTGTTGAATGTATAAATGATTAGATTAATTAAGATAATGTTTGTAAGGCACCCTGCAAAATGTTGTCACAGTAAACACTCAATAACTGGTGGTTGTGATATTATTCTGCTCTTGTTATTTATAGTGGGGACAGGAAGACACATGCTTAGAGGTTGCAAAATCATGCCCACTGATGTGATTCATTTCTTCTCTCTTTCTCCTTTTTCATCTTTCTGCTTTTTCTTCTTAGTCTATATTAACCTCAAAGTATGCAAAATAAGCTTCTCTGTATTCAAGATTTTATAGGAGAGTAAGTCTAAACGTCTCACAGAAACCCAGAGAACTATTAAATACAATGAGACACTATCATAGGTTTCTCCAGGTAAAACTGAAGTAGCTCCAGATCCACCTAAGTTCAGTTCCAAGCATAGATTCTACATAAGACAACCTGAGTCACAAACCAGCCTTTACATCCCAGCTTCTTATCAGGCTTTTCCCCCATGGGATTGCTTGTGGGTGGAGTGATTAAGGCTGAGATGGATGTTCCCAAGCTGATTGGGGCAGAGAGGCCACCCTATCAGAACCTATGTCTCCTTTCCAGAGACAGTCATATGTCACAGACAATTAGATTAGTTCTCAGGGCTGGAAATGCAATTCAACTGTCTGTAAGAACATCCCATGTAAGTTATCCTCTTGGCCCTGAGAAGCTTCATCAATCCAAGGAGGGGTGAACCAGGATTCCCCCCGCCCCCCCCCCACTTTATCTTAGAACTTCCTGGAGCAACCTGCTTGCTCTGGGACACTTGCCATCTGAAGATAAGCAAATGTACATCAGTTTCCACTTCCCAGTCCTTGATAGTTAATATCGATTACATTTTATTAGGTGGCATGGGTGGTGCATCTCACACAGGCAGTAACAAGCCGTAGTCAGTCCATCCCTGATTCTGAGTCTGAAGGGTGTTGGCATGACTCCACATTGCTCATAAAAAGGTCTACTGGATAAACACCAGATGAGGAACCAACTGGCATATACACTCAAGCATCCAGAAATTCCTCCTTCCTTCCTGTCTGGAAATATCTAGAAATACCTATAAACTTAAGAACAACTATCATGACCATAAACATAGTAAGCAATCTCCTGCTGTGGATCTATCTATATTCGGTGTAAGCTTTAAGGTCAAACACACCTTCCCAAACACAAAAAATCCACATGCAGAAAGTTTTTGCTGACCTGACGACTTGATCTGAAGCACAGATTAATGGTCTTTAGTCTATTGCTGTTTTAGCCTTAGGATTCCCTTCCCTCTACCACTTTCATACAGAAGCTCTACATTGTGCTAGATAAAAAGCTTGAGCCACCCTAAATAAAAAGATATGTTCTTGACCTCCTACCTTATTCCTTATATTAGCTCCTGAGGTTCTTCTTTGGAATGTAAAGCAATCCTTAAAGGCCAATTTGAGAACCATACTATTCAAGAATCTACATGTCTACATCACCAAAGATCATAAGAACCCAGTTTTGTTCTCAGTGGAGAATGTTGGTCATCAGCCTTTACCCTCATTCAGTTCTATTGGGCCCTTGAAGAACCAAGACTTAGACTCATGGCCGTCTGCCCCTGGACAAGGGTACATTCTGAAAGGGAGATGAGGGTTGCAATTCCACTCCTCTGTACCTTGGCACAGGGCTTCCTTCATCTAGAGGCAGGAACATATTTTCCTAGTTTGCACAAAGGCACATGGCAACAACTCCAGCTCATACGCTGGGTTCTTTTGCTATATTCTGGAAGATACTTCCTTGATTATGAGCAAGAAAATCCAAACACAGCAAAAAGAAGTGAGATCAGGAGAAACAGACAGGAAAAGCATTAACTGGAGGGCTGACATCAGATTTGGGACAAGGATCAAGTTCCAGAGCTTAGAGGGTTTTTCTCAAAGGAAATGTGAAATGTGCTTGTTGTTGGTTTTTAAACAAATGTTTGATGGGTTTATTTTGTACGTGTTCTTGGTGCACTAACTAGGTTTTATACAAGCAGATGACAAAATAATCTGAGTAAAACATAGGTTTATTTAAGAGACTGGCCAAGCAGGAGATGCAATTCTTTCTCTGAGCCTTGCCACCCCCGAAGCTACCATCTAGGTTAGGTGGAAACTGCACGAAGGAAGCCTTACATGTGACTAAGACAAGCTCTGCTCACCCCGCTGACCCGCCATCTCCCAGACCACCAGGCACTGCAGAGCGGTGTTGCCCACTCATCAGGCAGGGCAGGTGCCCCCACTCTGCCTCGGGGAATTAATAGACAGAGGTGAAAAAATGATTCACAATGTTTAATTATTCTTTAATTATACACCACGGCATTACCTCTGCAAGGACTCTTAGAAGGGCCTGTCTTTATCCAGGGGAGTTAAAGGAGAAATTAAAGAATTTCTCTCCCAACTCTGCAGTGCATTCCAGGTTTGCATAGTTTTCCCATCAGTCCAGTTGGGCATGAAAAGACAGAAAAATGTTTTTCCCTCAAAAGCCCATTGGAGTGGAAGCCAGAAGGGGACTCTGAAAGTGATAATTAAAAAATCTATCCAGGCCTTTCAAGTTCTCTTGGGCTCAAGAATCCTTTTGCTTTCTTTCTTCCAGCATGTATAGCTTCTATCAGAGGTCCACGAAGAATGCCTATCAGAGCTGCTTTAATGCTGTGCAGCCGCCCAGGCCAGTACCTTAACAGGAAGGCAAGCTTCTTTCTCAGGGCATGGAGGGGTAGCCTCTAGCATCAGTGCACTGAGAGAACAGAGGGGGACATCGTCTGTTGATTAACTCTGGGTTCCAGGGATTTGGAAATGGGAGGGTCTTAGAATTCATCTAGCCAATATCTCATGATTCTATTATACTTTTGAAACATTTCATCCAGTATCGCTTAGGGCTGGGGAAAGGGTTGGCAATCTGACAAGCCCATCATGCTGCTTAGACACCTGTTTTCTTTAGCAGGCTGTTTTAATTTCAACAACCCATTAATTCAACAGTTGCTTCCAAAGTAGGTTTGAATCCTACCTGTCACTTGCTGGCTGATCATGGGCAAGGAGGCTAATGTGTCTGAGCCTCCGTTTCCATATCTGTAAAATGGGAGTTAATAACAGTACTTAACTCTTATTATGAATTCAAATAGAATTTGTGATCCTGAAATAGGTCTCTGTAATATATCAAACATGTTTCATTATCTATCATAAATGGTAGTGATCTTTTTGACTATGGGTAGGGCATATACTACAATGCCTACTAGTTAATAAATTAATGTCCGTCTCTATTGTGTGTTTATCTCTGTATTTCTAGAGCACAACATGAGGCATAGCACATAGTAGGTCCTCAATAAGTATTTGATGAAGAGAGAATAAAAAAACATGTGAGATATAGTAGAGTGTGGCAAATGTAGGGATAGAGGGAAGCCCAGGGTGCTGAGAGAACAGAGGACAGCAGCTCTACTTCTTAGAAGCCATCTCTGTTAGGGTTGAACTAAGTCATTGGATTCTATGTGGGCTGTCTGGAGAAGCTCTCGGCAGTGGGTCCAGATCTTCAAGACAACCCTCTCAACCCTGATAGGATATGGTTTTCTTCCTCCTACTTCCTTGCTCATGTCCATCACTCCCCACCCATCCCTCAATGAGAGCAGCGTCCTTATAACTGTGTGACCCCAAACTGGACAAAATAGTCCCATTGTCTGAGCAACCTTGACTTCAGCAGATGTGTTGGCTGTGACCAATGAAGCCAACATTCCCACTGCTTTCAGCACCAACACTACTCTTGGAGTCCATGCAAGATGCCACCTCTTCTACACTTGGTTGACATATTTATGTGCTACCCACAATGTACTCATTTAAATTACATTAAGTTAGCTTCATTTTCTTTGGTGATGTTGAGGACTACTGGATAACTGGGGCTATACTGGCATTTCACAAAATCAGACTTGGATGGTTGACAGAGTGGCTCCACCATAGCTTGGGAACTGGAGAATCATTTTTTCATGGGCTGAAGGAACACTGACCCCAGCCACCATGGTTTGATTTAGATGTGGATCTTGAGACATCATTGTATATTACAGGGGCTGCATACTACCAATGTCATCTGAGCGATTCTAGGTGGGTCTCAGATGATGGTTCTAGAATGCTCAAAGTATTTCCTTCCATGTATATGAAATACGCCATAACCAGCATTTCAAACCCATGTTTTTCACAGTGATTCTGGATACTTATTGAAGTTAAAGTTTAAAGAGAAATCAACTTAAGGAGAGTACTAAAGAAATGGAAACACAGGTGGTACACAGAGAGTCAAAGTTGGTCTGGGGGTGCAGTCACACTCTCTATTCAGGACACAAGAGATCTCAGTGACTGCACCTGCACCTGCACCAAGTCTTAGTTTCCTTATCTCTGAAATGAGGATTGATAATTTCTATTCAGCCACCCCCCTAGACATCGTGAGGATAAGTGAGACAATAGAATTATGCTTGCTATTTGCTGATTGTATTTACTAAATTCTAACATGGGGCTACATTCTTCACATACTTTATTCCATCCTTATAACAGTATTATGTGATAGGTGTTATTAATCTTCCTATTCTACAGGAAGGCAAACTGAGATTCAGAAAGAGCTGAAGTAACTTGACCCACATCACATAGATTAAAAGAGACAAAGCCAGAATCTAAACTTAGGTCTCCCAGACACCAAAATCCATGCCCTTCACCACCCCAGTTGTGTATATGAGTGTGAGCTCTGCAGACTGCAAAGCCTGATAAAAAGAACAGCATCCATAGCACAACACAAGCTCCATGATGGAGGGACTTGCCCACTTTGTCATTGTGTCCCCAGAGCACATAGAAAAGCCTCTAACACACTCTTGATGCTCACTAAATGTGTGTGTGAGAGAGAGAGACAGAGACAGAGACAGAGGAGGAGGGTAAAAGCAAGAGAAGGAAAGAAAGAGAGAAAGGAGAGAAAGAAAGGAAAGAATAAAAGGAAAGAGCAATAGATGGGAGGAAAGAGGGAGGGAACAAAAACAGTCCTTGGGAAGACAGAAGTTAGCGTATTCTAGTTATGAAAATAGAAGATCAGGAGAAACAGACTTGCTGTGTATATGTCAGGAGCTGGAGTAAAAGCAGATGCTATCAGTACAGGAGAATGGAGGGGAGGGCCAGTTTTAAACGCTGACAGGTTGGTTCATCTTGTGCATGGGCTTGTTCTGTGCCAGAAAAGGCAAGCCATCAGAAATTTCCCATGGAGGAATGAGGAGAAATGAATGCAAAGAACAGTACACTTTCACCGATAGGAGTTCAGAAACATCAGTAATAATGCATATTTTGAAGACTCTTTGAAAACTCTTTTCATACTAGTATAATATATATCAATACACATATGTCTATCTTCTAGTATTATAGATTCAAAGTTCAGATCATTGTAAGATAATCTTGTTCTAAGCAAGAACAGAAACAAAATATATATAAATAAATGCAAATATTAAAGAACTAAATATTTCTGTATGATAAAATATATCATAAGGTTAAAAAAATAAAGAGGCTGGGAAAAATTTATGTAAGCTATTTATGCAAGACAAAGGAAAGCATTAATATCCAGAATATGAATAGTGATCCTGTGAATCAATAAAGAATAGACAAATAACTTCTTAGAAACATGTGAAGAAAATATGAATAGACATTTCATAGAAAAAAATACAAAAGTCCAGTAAATATTTGAAGAGAACCTAAGCTCTCCAAAAGTTGAGGAATTGTAAAATAAACAATAAGATTAGCAAAAGTTTTAGATAATTTGGCAATACTCATCAAAATTAAAAGCAGACAGACCTTTTGACTCAGTAATCCATTTCTTGGACTCTCTATCTTGAAATACTTAAACACGTGCATAAAAATGTGATACAATAGCAACGTAATAATAGTGAAAAACTGGAGCAACCTAAATATTCATCACTTAGGAAAATGTTTAAATAAATTGTGGTACATTAATTTGTGGGATTTTTTTCAAAAGTATAAAATAGACCTAGGTTCACTAACAAAAATATCTCCAAGATGTATTATTGGTTAAAAACAAGCAAGTTGGGATCCCTGGGTGGCGCAGCAGTTTAGCACCTGCCTTTGGCCCAGGGCGTGATCCTGGAGACCCGGGATCGAATCCCGCGTCGGGCTCCCGGTGCATGGAGCCTGCTTCTCCCTCTGCCTGTGTCTCTGCCTCTCTCTCATCTCTCTCTGTGTGACTATCATAAATAAATAAATAAAAATAAAAAAATTAAAAAAAAAAACAAGCAAGTTACAGAAAAAAAAATATATATATAATATGATGCCACTTATATTAAAAAATAAGAATACACACACAATGTCTAAATATATGGTCAAATGCATAGAAGAACTAGAAAAATGTACTGTACACTAATGACAGTAGCTCTGAGGAGTATAGTGGAAGCAGGAAAAGTTGAAGGAAAACATTCACTGTTTGCTATATATGCTTATACATGGCTGAAATTATCCATTTATTACTAACATAATTTGTCCTTTAAAAAGACAGAAACACACAAATTTTGATTTCTCTGAGGACTCCTGAACCTACATCATCCCCTATCAGAGATTTTTTGCCTTTTGTTTAACTGTTCCTTTATTCCTCTCAGGAGTTAAAACTACCACATATTTTGTTATGCACACATTCAGACATTCACACCCACTAACATAATTCAGTTGGAGACAAAGAATCATGGAATGTCAGAAACTCCAGAGACCCTGGAGGTGATCTTATCCAATCCTTTTGTTTTAGCTATAAGACACCTGTGGTAGTTAATTTTGTCAGTTGACTAGACTACAGGATGCCGTGTTATCTGGGTAAATGTTATGTTTGACTACGCCTTTGAGAGTGTTTCTTGAAGATACCAGCATTTGAATTGGGGAACTGGTAAAGCAGATGGGCCTCCCCAAAATTGATAGGCATTCTCCAATCCACGGAGGGCCTGAATAGAACAAAAACATGAAGAGGGTCCGTTTGCTCTCCACCTGACTGCTTGAGAAGGACATCAATTTTCTGCCCTTGGTGCTCCTGGTTCTCTGGACTTCAGACTCAGACTGGAATGCACACCATCGGCTCTCTGGCCTTCAAATTACAGCACTGCCTTTCCTGAGTCTCCAGACTGCAGGACTTCTTAGCCTTGTTTTCATCACATGAGCCAATGCCTTATAATAAATCACAGTGTGTGTGTGTGTGTGTGTGTGTGTGTGTGTGTGTCTCCTATTGGTTCTGTTTCTCTGGAGAATCCTGACAAATACAGCTCCTAAAGTGGAGGAATGCCCAAAGGCTTGTTTAATGTCTCACAATAAAGAATAGCAGGGCAAGAACTTGGTTCTAACTCTTTTGACTCAAAGTCCAAAGTCTTTCTAGGACACTCCAGGTGGAATGAGAGCCTGGAGGCCACCAGTGGTCTCAAGGGTTGCATCTCACCGCTCCATGAATATTGCCCACTACCTAATGCCTAAGCACGTGGGGTCTGAGGCCACCAACTGCAGAGGCTTTTCAAATACATCATGATTTACACAAACCTGTGCTAAATAACCTGGAGCTGCTCCACTGTGAAAATTCCCTAAGTGTTCAATAGCCCTTGAAGTTTCTCATTTCTGACTTGAAGTGTCAGAAGTGTAGCTGAGAGGCTGCCCATCACAGAAGCAGAGAAGACATATCTAGACCCTTCTCACACCTATGTGTTGCAAATATTTCAAGCTCTCCCCACACTTCTCAGCCTTTGTTCTTAAAAATACCATTTCACCATCAGCAAGGTGTTTATTGGAAGTGTTTATAATTGCTGAGCCTTATTTAAAATACTTTATTTAATTTACCTTCAGTGGTGATTTGGTTAGCAGTAATTGCTGCTGGAGGTGAGCCTCTTCCCCATAATTATTCCACTTTAGGTTTACCTCCCTCTATGAAACAGAGCCATTACTAAAAGGCCATAGTGTAAATCTCATCTCTGTAACTTGAATTTTATTTTAAAGGCTCTAATGGAATTCTTTATTTTTAAAAAATATTTTATTTATTTATTTGTCCATAATAGACATAGAAAAAGAGGCAGAGACATAGCTTTGCAGGGACCCTGATGCAGAATTCAATCCCAGGACCCTGGAATCACAACCAGAGCCAAAGGCAGACACTCAACCACTGAGCCACCCAGGTGTCCCTATACTTTTATTCTTAAAATATATATCAGAACATCCACAAAATATATCATTAATAATTTTATATTACTTAAATGTTGAATAATGATATTTTGAATATACAAGATTAAATAAAATGTTATTAAAATAAATTTTCCCTGTTTCCTGTTACTTTTTTTTAGTGTGGCTACTAGAATATTAAAAATGTGACATGTGGCTTTCATCATACTTGTATAGTATTGGTCTAAATAATTAGTTTATATCTTGGGATTTTTTTTTTCAAGCCAGTTTTCTTAAGGGAAAAAATCCATCTATTCTCAGAATATAAGTATAACTTGCAATTGTGGGTAGCAGTGGGCTTTTAAAGGGAGCGTTTAACCTTTGATCAATAGAATGTTTATATAATCTATTCAGATGCAGTGTCTTATGAATTGACTCTTGACCCCAAGGAGTTCACAGTCAAGAAGATGGATTAGGCCATCATGCACATGATTAATTAAAAATTCCAGCCTTCTCCATTGCCCCCAAATCTTAAAAGAATTATAACAGTTCAAATGTCTAAATATTTAGGTAGAAATGTCTAGGTAGAAAGATTGCAAAACTTCACGCTGAAACCACAAATGTCTATGTGAGATTTAGAAGTTACCCAGGATTGCTGTGGAATTTATAGTCCCCCAAATAAAAATCTATAATGAAGTCATAAAACATTCTTTCAAAATTGTATTTTCATGACTTTTTCTAAGAGGATAAAGTCTCCCTTTTATTGCCATGTGACTTGTATAGCGGTAAAGGACAAGTTGACTCAATAACTTGTCACTCTACCAAATCCACACCAAAGAGTATAATGAAATGGAATTCAAATGTGCATTCATGAAGGCCTATGGAAAATGTATTTCAATAAATGGTTCTGGGAAAACTGGACAGCTATGTGCTGAAGAATGAAACTGGACTCTTTCTTATACCATATACAAAAATAAACTCAAAATGGATTAAAGATTTAAATATAAGATCTGAATCCATAAGACTGCTAGAAGAAAACATAGGTAGTAAGCTCTTTGACATTTGTCTTAGAGATATTTTTTGGATCTGTTTCCTTAAGTAAGGACAACAAAAGGAAAAAAAAGACATCAAACCAAAAAGCTTTTCCACAGTGTAGAAATCATCAACAAGATGAAAAAGCAACCTAATGAATGGGAGAAGATACTTGCAAATGATATATCCCATAAGGGGTTAAATTACAAAATATATTAAAACTCAATACCAAAAAACAATCCTGTTTAAAAAATATGTAAAAGAAAAAAAATATGTAAAAGATCCAAATGGACATTTTTCTAAGGAAGACATCCAAACAGCCAATGGGCACATGAAAAAATTCTCAACATCGCTAACCATCAGAGAAACGCAAACCAAAACCACTATGAGGTAAACCTCACATCAGTCAGAATGGCGAGAATCAAGAAGATGAGCAATATTAAGTGTTGCTGAGAATGTGGAGAAAAGGGAACCCTGTGCACTGTTAGTGGAGATGCAAACTGATGCAGCTGTGTGGAAAAAAGTATGGAGGCTTCTCAAAAATTAAAAATAGAAGTACTCTAGGAGCACCTCGGTGGTTTCCTCAGTTAAGCATCTGCCTTTGGCTCAGGTCATGGTCCCAGGGTCCTGGGATCAAGCCCCATGAGGGCTCCCTGCTCAGCGGGGAGTCTGCCTCTCCTCCCTTTACCCCTCTTCCTGCTCATGCTCTCTCTCAAGTAATAAATAATATATTTTTTAAAAATAGAACTAAGGGCAGCCCTGGTAGCTCAGCAGTTTAGCAAGCCTTCAGCCCAGGGCATGATCCTGGAGACCTGGAATCGAGTCGCACGTCAGGTTCCCTGCATGGAGCCTGCTTCTCCCCCTGTCTCTCTCTCTCTCTCTCTCTCTCTCTCTCTCTCTATATATATATATATATATATATATATATATATATATATATCTGTCTCTCTCTGTCTCTTTCTCTCATTAATAAATAAATAAAATCTAAAAAAACAAAATAGAACTACCCTATGAACCAGTAATTCCACTTCCAAGTATTTAACAAAGGAAAATGAAAGCACTAATTCAGAATGATACATGCACACCTGTGTTCAGCACAATATTATTTACAATAGCCAAGATATGTAAGGAACCTAAATGTCCATCAATAGATGAATGTATACAGATGAGATACATGTATAGACACACACAGTGGAACACCAGACATAAGAAAAGAATGAAAGCTTGCCATTTGTGACAACATGGATGGACCAGGAGAGTATTTTGCTAGTGAAACAAGTCAGATGGAAAAAGACAAATACTGTATGACTTCACTCACATGTATTACCTAAAAGATAAAATGAACAAATAAAACAGAAACAAACTCACAGAGAATTAATGGTTACCAGAAAGGAGGGGATTAAAGAGATAGATATAATAGATAAGGAGGATTAAGAAGTACAGTTTTTCAGTTATACAATAAATAAGACCCAGGGTTGTAATATGCGCCATAGGAAATATAGTCAGTAACATTGTTACAACTCTGTATAATGACAGATGGTAATTAGACTTATTGTGATGACCAATTCTTATGTATAAAAATACTGAATCACTATGTTGTACACCTGAAAGAAAATATTGTACATTAATTATTCTTCAATTTTAAAAAAGTACCCAATGAAAAACATTTGCCTTTCTTCCCCTCAGGTATAGTCAATAAAGATAACCATTGCAAACATGCAATTGTCTTATATACAATTGTCTTATAATTGTCCATGTGTACATATAGATGGAAATAAATGCCCCCATATGTTCATGTGTATAAGTATTTATGCATGCATTTATATATCCATTTTAAGCACTATGGAACACTCATATAATATTCTATACCTTGAAATTATTCACTTAATAATATGCCTTAGAAATCTTTTCATATTATCATACAGAGCTACCATTCTTTTGAATGACTACATGGTCTCTCCCTCTATTGATGTGTCACACATATGTAACCAGCACCCTATTCAGGGATATTTAAATTATTTACAGATCTTTTCCCCCAGTATAAACAGTGAGGCAAGGAACACCCTTGAGTACATGTACAAATACGCATGTTGGATAAATTTCTGGAATGAGAACTCTTGGGTTCAATGATACATGTGTTTTAAATTTTGAGATATACTGCCAAATTGCCCACCTGAGAGGCCTTACAATTTATATCCTCATCAACAGTGTAGGGAAGAAAAAAAAAGCATTTTATTTAAGGTGCATGTATTGGTGTCAGATAAAGAGGTAGTTTTATATAGAGTATAAATAATGTCTAGAAAAATCAATGCAAGGTTACATTACATAAAAAGCAGCTGAATTTAGTGTTTCACTCATCACTTACAGTTGGTAAGAAGGAACTTGAAACTATACATTAACTACCATTAAAAATAAATACCTTCTTATTTAAAGGAAGATATCAAAATGTTAAGACAGAAGAAAATGCAAAATTCAGAAAAAGCACATGGAGTGAAAGGACAGGGATAAAATAAAGAGACACACAGAAAGATGTCACACAATGAGATTGGCACAGGAAAAAGAGAATTTGAGAGACTCAGTGAAAATGAAGATTGGGATTTTCTACCAAGCATACACTCCTTTTATACCTTTTTCTGACTATGCAAGCAACCTAAACATCCATCCACACATGACAGATAAAGATGTGGCACATATCAAAAATGTGTCCTACTTTGTATTCTTGTGTGTGGTGGTTGCACTGTTTGCCCTAATCCTTCCATCTTCTCTTCATCCATACCTTTGTTACAGCCTCATCATAGGCAGAGTGTACTTCTCCACCCCTTGATTTGGGATACATCTGCTTTATTTAGTCAATGGTTTATATGTCAAAGCACCAGTGGGCCAGTTCTGAGCCTAGGCTTTAAGAGGCCTCTTATATTTCTGCTTGTTCCCTTGTGCATATGCCATTTCATTGAGGAAAAACATGTCCTGGGTAGCCTGCTGGTCAAAGCAGGATGAGAGACTTGTGTCTCTGAACCCTCAGACCTACAGTTGTCAAGCAGAGCCACGTCAGCTGAGCCCAGCCTAAGTCAGCCAACTCCAGCAGACTGCAGGTATGGGAGTTAGTCAGCCAAGATCAGCAGAGCTGTTCCAGCCAAGCCCAACCAAGACGGTCAACTCTCACTCAACTGTATAAATAATGATAAAGGATTATTATGGTAATCCATGGAGTTTTCAGGTAGTTTGTTACATGATAATAATTGAATAATGAACACATTTAGGCCATTAAAGAGAATGGTTTTGGCTTAAGTCCTCAACATTCTCCCTTCACTGAACAAATATGTATTAAGCAGCCCCCCATCATGTATTCAGCAATGAATTCTGAGGATAAAAGGAAGAATAAGTAGATCAGGGCCCTGCTCTTCTAGACTTTTGTCTAGTGAAGGCAAGACAAGGAGTAAAGAAATAAATAATGAGAACAAACAACAGATGCTAATATATCATAATACAATTTATAAAATGACTGGCTGGCTGCTTTAGATTATTTGGACAGTGAGGGTCTCTTTGAAGTGACATTTCAGTTTGCATTTGGCTGACAAGATGGAACCAGTTTTAATTTCCAGAAGCAGGATACTCCAGCCAGAGGGAACAGCTAGTGCAATAGCTCTGAGTGGGAAAGAACTTCATGCCTTCAAGAAACAGAAAGGAAGCCTGTAGGGCTGAAGACATCCTGCTCCTTTTAGATAGTTAGTACTTCTTTGTAATTGGAAAAATGTGCTTGCCTAAGTTGGCAAGAGGCCCATGTCGATTGTAATTTCACTATTCCAAAGGCCTAATTATCTTTAATAAACTTGGCTTGAACTTCAAATAAAAATGAAAATCCAACCTCTCTCTGTTCTCATTTAAAACAGACATCCGCTGCTGATTCCAATCTTCACTAATAAATGAGCACAAATGAAGTACAGCGACTAACACTGAGCTAATGGCCAAGAGGGGATGCAGGCCAGGCTTCTATCACCAGGTTCAATGCTGAGAGAAGGAACATAGTAACAACAGATTTTCAGATTTGTCAGCTCCATGGTTTTGCTCTTTCAAATTGACTTTTAATTTGGTAGAAGAGTTCTGTGTCTAAATGAACCAGAGTTCGCCTTCTGACATACAAACAGATCTAAGCGGTACCCAGAAGAAGTGCTATTTTAGGTTGGAGTGAAGCTTGAGGACTTTAGTGATTGCAGTTGCCTTTTAAAGAGAGCATGATTTCTTCTCAGGAATGAGCTTCTCATTTAAATATTAGAAAAGAGGACACAGTTTACCTAGTGGTACTTCACTCATTATTTTGTTACCTTGTTTGGATTATTTAACCTCTGTGAGCTTCAGATTTATGATGTGATGATAGTAATGACTACACAGACACATGGGTTAAAAGAAAGGGTTAAATAAAATACTATGATTCTAAGTCTTGTATAAACCCTGAAGGGCCGTTTAAGTATGAGATATCTTAATCATTGAAGGTATCATGCCCTCCCTCCCCGCCCTACCGAGAGACTTGTTTACTCTCTATCCCCATTGGACAGGAAACCTGCAGTGTAATATTTTGATGCATAAACATAACATTTTGAAATAAACATGGCATATACTGATATTGTCCAAGTGATAATCAACACTATTTTATGGCTATTAATGAAAGAAAAGAAAAATCTTCTGCGGGCCTAAGTAGAAACATAGTAAAGGGGTTTCTTCCCTAAATATTCTGGTATGGAAGCTCTGATTGCATCTCATTATACATCAGCCACGATGATCCTAAAATATGCAAAGTGCAGCATTTATCTTTGGACTATATTTACATTTTGTTTATATGATGGTCTGACATATGAGCCCAAAATAAATATTTTAGAAATCTCCTCAATGTCTCAAAATTCTTTAATTGTTCCTTTTCTAGCTAGTCATGTTTTTCAGTATTAAACTTTCAACACCTGAGTTATAATTAGCAGCACACACACTGTTCTTATGAGGAAAGGCAGTTAGCTTCCCCAAACCCAAATGGTTAGTCCTAATAGCTCCTAATATATGATCCTGGCTGTTGCTGGTGTTCAGAAGTTGTGATCTAGAGCTTATTCCTACTGTTGGTGGTATCACTAAGACCAAACCATATGCCTTAGCCTTTGGCTTCCAGGTTCCTTTCACTGGCTTACCCTAAGAAATTAGTACCAATGGTGCCAACCAATTTAAAAATGTATGACATCAAAATCTCATTCTAAATGAAGTTTTCCTGTAGAAATATGTTCTTCCTATGCTGATGGTTGACATCGTGTAGCCAACCATCTGGTTAAACATGTGTCTCAGCACACCTAGGGTAGGAAGAGAGAACTATATCCAATATCTAGATTTACCAATCAATAAATGTAAGACTAATGGTGTTTCACATTAGATAAGGATTTTCTTCTTCACCAGATTTGTCATAAGACTCCTATAGTGAGCTTTCTTGGGCCATGTGAAATGCTATCCAGTTTATGAAAAATTAATTGACAGGGTGCTTTTTGAGAGAGAATGTATTCAATGCATAAGGTATTGCACCATAGAAATTGTGCCTCCTGATTTTTTTTAATAAGGCTTGTCTGTCTGGAGTGTGTCAGAGCAGGTGTTGGAGGAGGTTATATTATGCACGCAGTAGATAATTTGATAAATACATGTTAAATGAATGAAAAAACAAGTGGGCTACTGGATGCATAGGTGGGGAGTTCCTACTTATTCTTCTGCCCAAAGTGATCTCCATGTTCTTTCCTTCTTAATGAAACTCCATTCATTCTCTGAGACCTGAAAGTAATAGCTGCCTATCCCAAAGAGAATCCTGTTCCATCCTCCAGACTCTCTCCTCTGCTTGGGTCCCACCTCTATGCAGGGATGGGAACAGTAATAGAAGTAATAAAGGGGGAGAAAGAAAAGGTAGATTTACCAAGCATTCACTACTACAAGACCCTGGGCTGATTCTTTCATACTCATTATTTTACTGAATCTTTATAAGAGTAATTGTTATTGCTTTGTAGATGATGAGCCAGAGGCTTTAAAGGAGTATTTAAATTACCTGGAATTACCCAGCTAGTAAATGGCAGAAGGTGAAATTTGAAACCAGGGCCAAACTCAATGTGAAGCTAAAACACAAAGCCTCCACCCTTGCTGCCACATCATACTTTATTAGATTTATTAGACTTTATTGTGTCTCCATCTCTCCTACCACCATCTTGAGGGTAGGCAAGTGTCCTCATAGTTCCAAAGTTTGCCTAGTACTAGGTATTTAGTACATGTTTATTAACTGGATAAGAGAAGATGATATATTTTCTAGAGTAAGAACAGGTTCATGGTGATCTCAACTGGGCCTCTGTGGGCAATTTTGGAGGTGGCCAGTGGAAACCAGGTTGGGGTCTGACCCAAATGAACCTGCCAATCCCAATATAGGGTGGGAGTCAGGCAAGTGTCATTTTAGTGTGAAATCAGACTGGTTCCAGGATCAAGAGGCCCTTCTGGCCTGGTCGTTTCACAATTTCTTTACCATACTTCCAGGTGCCTGATGTATTTAGTTGGATGTTTACATAGCAGAGTTTACTCAAGCAGACAAAGAGTGAGTATGCCCTTTCTGTGGCAAGCAGGTGAGCTTATTGAGACTGACACAAGTCAGATTTGATCTAAGTGGCTCTTTCATCTCTTGGTGGCACTTTGAAAAGCCTTATTTACTCAAGATGAACCCTGGCTTTCAACCACAATGGGAGCACATCCCTCAATTCACTCTGAATGAACACCGGGGATAGCTCAATCCCACTCACACCCCTGCTTGTCCTTGTCAAAGCCAGCTCAAGACAGCCACCACCATCTATTCATTGCATTTCTTGGTCCTATACACTCCCCAAGACATCCCTTCTCTCTTAATAGTCAAGAAATGTACATGCACTCTTCAGGTAGCACTGTAAATAAGGATGACTGCAATAAGGGACAACAATGTGTCTGCACATGTCTTGTGACTTATCAAATGACCTTCTATTATTTAATTACACTTTCCCCATATATGTATACCATATTTTCTCTTGGAGGAAAAACCCTTAACTCCACTTAAGTCTTTCATGTTTAGAGGATAAGAAGGGTGCTGGATGTCACTAAAGTCTTTTTTTTTAAGTTATTTATTTATTTATTTATTTATTTATTTATTTATTTATGATGGGGAGAGAGAGAGAACAACAGAGACACAGGCAGAGGGAGAAGCAGGCTCCATGCAGGGAGCCTGATGTGGGACTGGATCCCAGGACTCCAGGATCAGGCCCTGAGCCAAAGGCAGGTGCTAAACCGCTGAGCCACCCAGGGATTGCCCCTAAAGTCTTTTATTTTTAAGAAAAGGCACTTAGCACCTACTAAACATTTGTTAGTGGGCTAAGAACAGGACTATAGAGATGACTAGGACAGTATCCCTGCTCCCAGGGCCTGTTGCTTTATAGGAGAGTCTAAAAAAAAAAAAAAAAAAAAAAAAAGAAGCAGCAGCAGCAGCACAAATTTATTGGAATGAGGAAAGTGCTAGAATTGCACACACCCACTGCTAGAGTTGATAAATCATTGAATCGTCCAAGTGGGCATACCAGGGATACTTTCTTAGTATAGGAAATACAACTGAATGCCCATCACATTCCAGGCACAGGGGATGTGACAACCAGTGCAACAGTGTCCCTGACTTTGAGAAGTTTACAGTCTAGTGCACAGAAAGATGAGTGAACAGATCATTACACTTTAACCCAGCAGAAGCTGCAAAAAAGCTATGATCCTTTGAGACTTGGACCACTGAATTATAACATCCTCCCACTCCAGCCCCACGATGTCATTGTCGCATGCTTGTGCTGGTAATTCCTTCCCACCCATCGGAGATTTGGATACCTGACTCATGGACTTCCACTATATCCCAACCTCTGCGTTTTATGTAGCAACCTACCTACCACCCCGCCTCTCAGTTTCTAACATCCTCATCTCTCTCTTCCATTTCCCCCCTGACACCTGCTCACAGGGCACAGACTGGGCCCTCAAAACCTCTCCATGGCTATAAGCCTGGATTCCAGCCTCAGTATGACTATAAACCCTTCTCCTTCCTGATATTTTATTTGACTATAGCCTCTAAGAGTCTTCACTGAGTACTCCTAAGGACCTCTGGCTATGTGAGCAGAAGGATGACCTAAGAACATCATCCAGCCATTTTAGCACAAATGATCTTGCTGCCATTCCCTGACAAGGCACTTAACACACTGGATATATGGTGGGCAGCCATCCATTCTCAGTGGACCTTTACTGAGCATCTACTAAGTGCCAGGCACAGTGATGGACCAGACAGGCAGAATCAATGGAGCTCAGATCTCATAATCTGTGCGTGGCCAACCATCTGAATCTATTATCCAGAGGTCACTTCATAAGAAACAGTTCTTGTTGTTGATAGTTAAATATACTTGCTTTCTGCTCAATTCTCCCTAAGCTCCAGAAAGAGGAAAACCATGATCTGTCCTGTTATGACTCTGATTTGTTTGATTTCTTTCTATTAAGAACTGCTGGGGTAAACTGTCTGAGAAATATCTTTGCAGGCACCATCTACGTTAGGTAGGTCCTTCTTTACTTGTTTATGTCAATTTTCCATACTTCATACTTTGTACGTAACTCCCTACATCCCAATGGACTTATAGGGCTTACCCCAACACTAGAGATGGGGGTCCAGGGAAGCCAGGCTAACCAGGAAAGCCCAGCATTAGCACATGATCTGGAGAGTGGGTAATATTAAGGCACTAAATAATTATTCCAAAGTAAAAGGAAAAGTAGTTCATTTTTATGTCATTCTTTAGAAGAGGATCAGTGGAAGAAATGGGTCTGAATATATGTATGAGCTCCCTTATCAGGATAGTGTAACAGTCAGAGTGGCCTATTAAAGATTTTGATCAAGCCAAGCATGTGTCTAGTCAAACCTTACAACCTTCTCCTATCTCCAGGATTAAGTCCCACTCTTGAGCATGGCCTACTAGGCTCTATGTGATCTAGCCCTTGCCTGCCTCCTTCTTAATCACTAGATATCTCCACTAATGGTAGCCTTCTGGTCTCTCTCACAGGATCAAGTTCATTTTTGTCTTCATACACTCTGAATTTGTTTTTTCCCTGCTTGGAACTCCTTTTCCCCAGATCCTTCTATTTCTGGCTCCTTCCAGAAATAGGTCTCATCACCCAATATAGTTGCTCCTTGCCTCTGATTCCCCATTGTGTCATCTAGTGTCTTCCAATGCTTGGCATGTACCACATTGAAATTACCTTTTGACTACTTATTTCAATTAATTTATTACCTTCATTCTACCCCCACTTAAATTATAAGCCCTTTGGGAGCAGAGATCTGGCTTATCTTGGTCATTACTGAATAATAAGAGCCTAAAATGATCTCTGGAACATAGTTGACACTCAGTACATATTTTTGGAATAAGTGAGTTTGGAAAAGATGAGTAAGTTTTCCAACAAAAAGCCTTCCCATGCCACAGCATTTAATCCATACATATATGTAGTTTATGGAGTAATTAATCAAAAACTTTGCTTATCATGCACTACCAATGGCAGGCCAATATGGAACGCTCACAACACTAATGAACATTAGTCTTCCTAGGCAACATCCAGACACTTTTTTGGCTCAAGTGATTCTGAGGTACAATTAGGTGGGGTGAATACCACCAGCTACCCTATGGTCTCCAATAACAAATGAATATAGTACTGGGGGAGTCCCCAGGAGGGCAGAAACTGGCGGGGCCCCTCTTCTTTGGGCTGCACACAGATCATTAGGTGACTGTTTTCTACAGAGAACAACGTAATTTACCCAAGGATGGTGGTGAAGGAACAATGAAGAACGATTCCACTGTTAAGAAGCTAAAGAACGGTTGATGTTGCGAGAAAGGAAACAGTGTTTTTTCATAGTGGTCCAGAGTTTGAAATACCCAGTCTTCAGCCAAATGTTCAGGCAGATCATGATTTTTATGGGGTTAGTTGTGCAACCCTGGAGGGAAAAGCACCGTATGAAGACACACGTATGCATTTCAATGATGTGCGCAAGGCACAACACACATGAACCTTGGATGAGCTAAGTTTTTATTTGCCTGTTACATGTGGCTGCAGACACCAAAGCCTGCCTCTCAAATCCACTCTGCATTTTACATTTTTTTCTAGTAGCTAATGTAAACATACCTTAAGGGATCATAAATGCTTGGATTAACATCAGCCAAGATATCTTGAGCACATATAAATTCAAATGGCTGCGTTGATTACATTTCCACTCAGATAGTCAGAGACCTGACACATTAAAGGAGACAAGGATTTAGAAAAGAAAGAAAGAAAGAAAAAACAAACCTGCCCCTAGGATTTGTTATAGTGTCTGAAAAATAGTACCTGGATTTTGAAAAAATTTACTAGCATTGGACTTACTATGTGCCAGGCAATTTAGATGCATGATCTTGTTTAATCTTCACAGGGACCCCAGGAAGTGTTTTATCAGCAAGGATATAGTCAAGGCACAGATTCTGCCCAAGATCACACAGCTGGTGATGCTTATGCAGACACCAGACCAGGCAGTCTGAACAAAGAGCTGATACTCTTAGTATCACACCTAACTCTACCCCACTGCCTTCTCAAATCCCAGACCATCTTTTGTCACCTGCAGGTTCACGAACACCTGTATACTCTGTATCTCAGAGTATCACTAGTGACTGCTTCCTATAGCCAAAGCAACACCATTGTTATTATTCTTTGCAAAAATCAGCAGATGCAAGCTTAGCCTCATGATAATGTAATTCTTGTCTTTAGACAGGAAGGTGGCAGGCCAGCCCAAGGGAAATGTGCACTTCTCCATTCATTTACTCACCCAATGCCTAATATGTACAAAATACTAAATGCCAACAATGTCATGGTGAAGAAGCAAGTTTACATTCTAACATCTAATACGTGCCAATCCAATGATAAATTAATGTATTAAAACTGTGATAAATGGGATAAAGGGAAAGCTATGGCACAAGGGGCTTCTGAGCCTGCCTGGGAATTTGTAGGTGCCTCCCTGACAGCTGAGACCTGAAAGCAAAAAGAGGTGGTGCTGAGAGTCAGGGTGTAAGCACAGGGTACAAGCAAGAGACAACAGCCCAAGGACAGGTCCTCGGGCGGGGCCAGAAGCCCAACCTGTTCCAAGACTAAAGGAAGGTGGGATGGCCCTAGTGTTAGGGGAGAAATCAAGAGAAGGAGAGGTCAGAGCTGAGAGGGAGCTAGACACCCAGCCCGGCTCACTGGTCTCTGCTGCCAACCATTCTCAGCACTTTTCCCTGGTTCATCCTAGGCTTCCAAGCACCCTAGAAGGTAGGCACTATTATGACCCTTTTTCTACAGATGAGAAAAATGTTATCCAGAAGGAGTCAGTCAATTTTGCCTGTGGTCGCACAGCCAATAAATAGGGGATTTAAACCCAGTCACTCTGGCTTTCCGCCTTCACTATTGACTACTTGGCTCAACTACCATGGCACAAGGAAATCAAGGAACAGAGATGTCAAACAACTTTCCCAAAGTCACACTACGAGGGAATGGTGGAGCCATTCAAACCTAACGAGTTCTCTTCTGAAGACTGGGCTACTTCCCACAAGCTGAGGCTGCCCCACGGCTAATTCTAAATGCTGACTAGAGGGACCAGGGGCTCTTCACAGGGGTAGAAGGGCACATACCAACTTTGCTAAGTGAGCAGTGCCTTCACCAGGGCTGAGAAGACATGCTGTTGACATATGGCAGAAGAAAGAATGACTCCTAAGGTCTTTACAGGCTCCACCCAGCCTCTGACCCTGGTAGAAATGCTGGAGGAGGATTGCCTGAGCAGAACATCCAGCTTTTTTTCTAGACCTCAGCATGTCCCTCTCTGTTCAGGAAGAGTTCTTACTATCCTTGTTCTTCTAGTAAGAAGAGCAGCATCTCAAATGTCTTCCAATTGGAAATCCATAGAACAGAAAGATTTTTTCCAGAGACAATTAAAACAATACGGCTCAACTTGATTTTTCCCCTCCAAATGTACAACCTTTTGCCATGTCTTTTTTCCCTTTGTGGCTGCCAACACTTTGCTTACAGAACAAGGGAACTGGGTCCCTCCTTATAGCCTGATATTTGAGATGGCAGAGATTTCTGCCAACCACATTTGCCAGAGATATTCTATTAGTCTTGGTTGTTTATGGGCTAAGGGAGAGCTCCCTTCATGGGCATCTGGCAAGGTAGAGGAATAAAAAAATACAGCATGCTGCTTCTGCTGTTGCCTGGCACTCAAAGTCTGTCATGCAGCCTGGCATCATGTCTGGGCAATAAGACTAGCATCTCATCAGCTAAGGGACCAGGAACAAATACTTCTTTCCTATACTATCTCATCCTTCTCTCTCTCTTTTTGTTGGGGGGTGGGGGTGGTGTTAGGGAAGGGCATGTATACCAGTAGACCACCAAATGGGCTTCCAGGCCCATACTCAAATTTCTTCTTTTGTTTCTACAGATAACAAATAACCCTGTCTACTCCAAGTGGCCTCTGGCCTTTTCTGGCAGGAAGCTTCCTCCAGCTACAGACATCTCAAACACCAGCCCAGGAACCCATGCTAAGCTGAACCTCCTATTTAGCACTTAGCAGAGAAATTCTTGATTTTGCCTCTAGGACTTTGGAGTGTGTCTGCTTGCCCTTGGCCTAATGCTATAAAGCTCCATGGTGAGAAGAGCCTGTTGTTTCTCTTGCACTACCAAACCCCTGCCTGGCTAAAAAGATGTGGAGTCTTTCTCCCGCTGCCTGTGAGAACAGTAGCTCCTGCCCCTTCCTCTAATGAGGGCTCTCGTCAGAGACCCCAAAGACTCCATTTCATGCTTCACCTGCCTGCTGAATAGATCATACCCGAAAGTGTTTACACTTTACTGTGGCAGGAGGACTGCTCACCTCAAAAGCTGATCAAGTTAATTTTTCAAAAATTCTTTACCTATTATTTTTTCCTCAGCTACTTCCTCTCAGGTGTGGCCATTTCCTCTCTAGATATAAAAGAATTGTGTAGGGATGAGGGAGAAAGACAGGGATAGTACTTCTCCGCATCCTCCCAGCCTCAGGAGCCCCTACTGTTCTCACTCAGAAAGTTCCCAAAGGCTGAGCCCATGGGCTCTTACCAGAGTAATGAGGGGAGAATTCCTCCTTTATATTTGACTCACAGATTATAAAAGTTATAGAAGATGCTCCCTTGGAATTCTGAAACATGTATTCAATTAAACATCAAGCTCTGTCCAAATATAGTCTATCTTCTGGGTCAGGACCTCCCTCCTGTCTGGTTATTTGGAGTTCAACCATGTTAGAAATCCATCCAATTAGGTCATCTCACTTCCTCTCTTCACTACTGAACGAAGGATATTCCACACAACTTAGAAGACATTTTATGCTTCTGTGGAGCTGCTTGATGCTGGACCTAACCAGAGGTTTATTCTGCTACTTAATAGAACAAAATGGCTCAGTCCCTGGAAGCCAGCAGAGTGCAGAAGTATGGCTCTATCAAGTCAGATGCTTCTTGTGCAGACACCTTCCCATCCTAAGGGACAGACATCACAGTAGAGGTTGCAGATAAACAATTATGAGGCTGATTTTGGCCCTTGAACTGCAGAATCACTCTCAAAATGTTAAGTCACCCTCATATATATGCATGTGTGTGTAACTCTTAATTAAAGACAAGGCTAAGTAAAATGAAAAGACAACCTACAGATGGTAGAAAATATTTGCAAGTCATATGTCTGGTATGAGTTTAACAGCCACAACATCTAAAACAAAAAACCCTACACAACTCAACAGATAGAAAAACCAGTTAAAGCATGGTCAAAGAAGGAGGAATTGAAGAGATATTTCTCCAAATGGGTAGTAATCACATGAGAAGATGCCCAACATCATAGGTCATTAGGGAAGGCAATTCAAAACCATAACAAGATACTACTTCACAGCTGCTAGGATGGCTAAACAAAAAGGATGGGCAGTAAGAAGTGTTGACTAGGTTGTGAAGAAATTGGAACATCCCCTTCCCTGCCCGTGCTGCACCACTGCTGGATTGCTGGTGGGAAGGTAAAATGGTGCAACCACCATGGAAAACAGTTTGCCAGTTCCTCAAAGAGCTCAACGTAGATTTATGATAACTCAGGCATTTCATCCCTAGGTTTATATCCAAAAGAACTGAAAGCAGGGACTCAAACAGAGAGTTGTATGCCAGTGCTCGCTAAAGCATCATGTATAATAGCTAAAAGGCAGAAACAACCCAAGGGTCCAATAGATAATAGATGAATGGATAAACAAAATGTGGTATATACATAAAATAGAATATTATTCAGTTGTTAAAAAATGCAGTTCTGATAGACGCTACAGGGATGAACTTTGAAAACATTATACTTAGTAAAATAAGCCAGACGCACAAGGACAGATATAGAATTCCATTTATATGAAATGTTGAGAATAGGTAAATTTATAGAGACAATGTAGAATAGAGGTTACCAGGGGCTGGAGGGAGGGAAAAATGGGGAGTTACTGCTTAACAGATTAGAATCTCTGCTTAGGGTAATGAAAATGTTTTAGAAAACAGCGGTCATGGTTGTGTAACATTGCAAATGAAGCTAATGCCAGTCAACTCTACATTTAAAAGTGGTTAAAATGATAAATTTTATGTTAGGTGTATTTTCCTACAACACAAAATTCATGAGAAAAAAAATTTAAGAAAAACAACAAAGCTTAAATAAATATTTTCACAATCAAATTTCTTGTGCAGTTCCTTCAGCTGTATCTCAGAGTCAGAACTCAAAACCAGAACTTCTGAATTTGATTAAAGGCTTAATCCATCACAACATTCAGTGTTTTTAAATTATATGTTTGTTGATTCACTCAAATCATCTTTCTTGTTCTTCAGATACTTACAGAATGCCTAGTCAGTGCTTGGTGGTCACAAATTGATGGCGAGGTGTAGGTGGAAGAAACAGATTTCAATATGTGGTCTGTGTCCTGTTCTTGTTCGAAGACTAACCCTTTACGTGTTATCCCAATTAATCTTCCCATTACGAATCGTTATCAGCCCCATTCTGTGGCTGAGGTCATGAAGTTAAGGGAAGCTAGTGGGTAGCAGGCCACAGATTTGGGAGGGGAAGCTACATATGCCAGATTCTAGGCGCTCCATACTTCGTACTGTTTATTCTCTCCCTCTCTCCACCTGTCTCCCAAGTTCCCTTGGACTTTTGGCTCTCCTCTTTGTTTTTAGGAAGAAGGATGGCTTCACAGGGGGAAAAGCAACCCCGTGACAGTGGCTCTAAGTTCTGGTTCAGTCGAGGCTGCCCGTGTTCCAGGCAAGAGCGAGGCTCAGGTTGTACAGCGAGTGCTCTGCAGCCGGAGGAGGAGCTACCCCAAGCATCTGCTGGCAAGTGTGGCAACCCGATGATGCCAGGAGAAGCAGCACAAAATAGAAAATAACAAAAATAAAAATAAGGCAGCTGCTACAGGTGAAGGGAGCGGGCAGTTCCCCAAGGGCAGGATCCAGGCAAGCAGCAGGTGTGCCCCTGCTTTCCACAGGTTACCAGAGGGGACAGCAAACAGTGGGTTCCACCAGAGACGAGGCTCTACGTGTTTGCTAGGAGCACATTCCAGAGTCTGCAAAAGTTCCTTCTGAGCTGGGCAATGATCAAGAGCTATAGCGAGGGCCCCGGAGGTCAGGCCCAGTCAATCGTAGGCCTACGTCTAGGCAGGTGGACATAGGGGAGCAGGGGGCAGGACAGGATAAGGAGAGCAGAGGAGATTCATAACAAGACCAGAGGCCAGTTCCTTCTTGGCTTCCTCCCAGCTCTGCCGCCCCTCACCTCTCTGCTGCTTCTACTGAGACGATGTTGAAGAATTCCCGTCCTCCCCTGCAAGCACACAAGCCTCCTTCCTGCAAGCCTACGAGCTTTATTATCGCTCCATTTGGGGCGTCTGTGCATTTCCAAATCAGCAAGAGAGAACAGGCAACTCAGGAAATGAGGAGTTCTTTCTCCTTCCACTTACCAGCAAATTTTCAGGTCATTATGCAACAGCAAACTCTGCCTTCATTTACTCCATCACATGAGGTCTTAATGCACTTCAGTCCGCAGCTCATTAATACCACTAAGGAGCGTTTGCAGGGCATTTACAATTGGCCGGCTCCCTCTCTCTCTGCTCGCTCCCTATGGTGCAGTCCAGTTTCTGGGATGAAGCTCAATCAATAAACACGTTATTTCTGTCTGTTGAGACTTTGTGTCTTTCAGTTAGAAGAGACGGACAAAACATGCTGCTTTATTATATGGAGACAGCAGTCACTTTTGGCTCGATGCAGAGTGGGAAATGCTGATTTTTCATATGTTTGCGTAACAGAAACAACAAAGCATCCACTTGGAAAGCAACAGGCTTTTTCTTAGCCAAGCTACCCACAAACAGGCTTTCAGTAACTCAAGGAAGGCAGAAGAGAACAGGAGCAAGGGCCCTGGGGGACAGCAGCCAGTTCTTCTATCAGGTCTGGGTGTGGTGACCCAACTGGAAGTGGCAGTCCCTGGGAGACAGTCCCCATATCTCCAGGTTATTAAAACCCTGCGTGACCCCGGGGAGTTACCAAGTCTCTGTGGGGTGTGGATTCTTTGCCTTTAGGAGGCAAAGTACCTAGATGCATCCACTCTCATCCAGGTGGCTATTCAAGGTCTTTTCACTGGAAACTGAAAATATAAGTCCTCTGGGTCTTCACATTTTTAAATACCATGTGTAGGTCCTCTGGTTTCCCAGGAGACATGGCTTTGGACTCTTTGGAACTAAAATTTTCAACCTAAAGCATG
Source organism: Vulpes lagopus (assembly GCF_018345385.1). Classification (NCBI taxonomy): domain Eukaryota; kingdom Metazoa; phylum Chordata; class Mammalia; order Carnivora; family Canidae; genus Vulpes; species Vulpes lagopus. The sequence goes on along the minus strand of NC_054830.1, from coordinate 27,046,744 downwards.
GTGGCAGATTAGGGGATGTCTTATGTTTGCGGTTCACTGCTAACAGTAATATACAGGGAGAGAACAGCGGGAGGGAGAGAAGGATGAGAGAGAGAGAGAAGGGAAGAAAACTGGGGTAGGATAGGAGGAGGCAAGAAAAATCATGCTCTTCTGAGGGCCAGGAAACTTGGGTTTTATGGACAACTTGCTAGTAATTAACTCGGTGACACAGGGCAAGACTTAGTTTCTCCTTGTTTGGATAAGAAACCACTTAAAACTAAAACTGATGAGTTTTTATCACAGATAAGTGATATTTAGGTCAAACAAGAAGATGAATATGAAGACATTTTGTCACCAATGGAGCCTAAATAAAACTCAGTCACCTTAACGCCAGCCTCAGGACAAGGAACGTTATTACACAACACACATGCTTTAATCCAAAAAGTCTTCAAAAGCAATATACATTTTTAATGAATGACTCTTGAAGAGGTGACAAGGATTTTGCCATACAACATGGCAAAATTCTTCTGACCAAGATTAACTATCTCTTTTCCAAACATTCCTTTCTTCAAGGTATCTGTTCAGTCACCCCTTCTGTCTTCAAGTGGTTCAGCCCACACTGACCACACCCATACTTTCTCCTTCTCTTTAATCCCATCCTCCAGACTTTTAGGTAATTTCCCTAAAATTAGATCACTAGATCACTCCATATGCCCACCTATGTAGGAACGTCTACTTCTCATCCTTTAAGCTTCTTTACCATGACCACTCTACCCATTACCCTAATCTGTCCAACAAAGATCCATTAGCCATGCAGTGTCAACACAGTATTTTTCTCAAAAGCTGGGAGCATGAAAAAACTGCAGGCACATACTGACATACTTCTTATTGTTCCCTGTTACACCTCTAATAAGGGATTCTTATTTAACAAAATGTGATTACAACTTAGCATGTCTCATATAGCACAAAATCAGTGACATTGCAATCCAAGTCTGCTTAATCATTTATTATGAACCTATCATGTGTAAGACTCTATAAGGAGGGTGCAATGGCCATAGAGGGATAAACCTCTACTATGTCACCTACATTAAAGGGGACACTCTGGCCCCTCAAAAAAACACCAAAAAAACCCCACAAAAAAAAAAACAGATCTTGCATTAGGGATTCCCAAGAGACTTGGCCTTACATGTTGCTATGGCCTCAGCATTGCATGTGTATCATTCAGCAGGTGAGGAAATCCGGCTCAGTCAGGTTAGTTACCCACATCCTCACAGTAAGTGGCAGAGTTACTAGTTAAATTTAGATGCCAGATTTCAAAGCCCTTGATGCCTGGGCTTAAGTCAGAGCGCCCACTTCTTGTCTCTGTCTCTCTGTGTGTCCTTCCTCCAGAAAGTGTCCTGATTCTAGTCTTGAACCCACTGCAGGGTGGTCCTTACATATGGATGGATTTGGCTGATGGCATGTGATTTGATGGGTCACCCTGGCCACAGCTTATCTCCTCGTGCCTTGTAAAAGTACCCAAAATTATCCTAATTCATCTCTTTCCCTTGGATGAAGCAGGGTCATAAAATACACAGAACTCTTGCCCAACTTCTCACACGGGCATTGCCAGCCAATCATAGCAGGTTCTGCTGCCAAGCCCAGGCGGAGCACTGGAATACTTCTCATCACTGAACTCTAGGGAGCCACTACCGATTATGAGACATGGTAATTGAGAAGAAACCTATTGGCCTGGAAGTCTAACTCCTCAGTGAAAATGCACATAAGTTACCTGGCAAGAAGAACTTATTCTGATATGGTGGATGCCTCCCTTTTTAAAGAAATACCTTCTTTCTCTTGGCTCCTAAAATACAACACTCTACTATTTCTCTCTGTGTTTGCTATTCCACCTCGGTTTCCCTCACTGATTCTTCCTCAACAACCTGATCTCTTGGGACACCTGGGTGGTTCAGTGATTAAGTGTCTGGCTTCAGCTTAGGGCGTGATCCTGGGTCTGGGGAACGAGTCCCACATCGGGCTCCCTGTGAGGAGCCTGCTTCTCCCTCTGTTTATGCTTCTGCCTCTCTCTGTGTCTCTCATGAATAAATAAATAAAATCTTAAAAAAGAAACCCTGACCTCTCTGCATTGGTACCTTGGGGTCTGTTCTGGTCCTGTTTTACTTCTCTATTTACATACTCTCCCCACATGATTTCACCTAGTCCCATAGCTTAGATACCTATATCAGTGGCTACCAAAGCTAGATTTCCCACCCAGATATATCCTTTTAATCCCAGACTTCATATCCCAGTCCATAAGCATATTTTTAAAGATGTATTTATTTATTAATGAGAGCCATAGACAGGGAGAGAGAGGCAGAGACACAGCAGAGGGAGAAGCAGACTCCACGCAGGGAGCCCGATGTGGGACTCGATCCTGGGTCTCCAGGATCAGGCCCTGGGCTGAAGGCGGCATTAAACCACTGAGCCACCCAGGCTGCCCAGAGTCCGTAAGCATTTAAATTTAATATGACCAAGGGAAGGCCTCTTCATTTCCTTTCCAGCTTGTTCTTTCTCCATATCAGCGAACAGCACCAGTATTTTTCCAGTGGTTCAAAGCCAAATCTTCTCTTGCTTTCCCTCACCACAATGTCTAGTCCAGGAACAATTAACATTGTATTCCATGAACTATTCTCAGTCCATCTACTTTTCCCTGTCTTCTCAACCACTGCTTTTGGTCCAAGTCAGAAACACCTTCCGCCTGGTTCCTATAGTAGCATCCTAACTAGCCTCCCAGCTAGAACCCTGTCTTTGGGCCTTTCCACTAGCTGTTCCCTCCGCCTGAAATGTTTTTCCCCCAGGTCTTCATAAGGAGGATCCTTTTTGTCATTCATCTATCAGCATACATGTTACCTTTTCCGAGGTTCTCCTAACCACTCTACCTAAAGTAGCCACGTGTATTATTAGTTCCCTGGTGCTAATGTAAGAATGTTCCATAAAATGGGTGGCTTCAAACAGCAGAAACCTATTCTCTCAGAGTTCTGGAGGTCAGAAACCAGATATCAAGATATCAGCAGGACCACACCAGGTAAGTCCAGGCATTCCTGGGTTCATGGCTGCCTCATTCCAATCTGTGTCTGTGGTCCCACTGCCTCATGTTCTTCTGTATCAAAACTCCCTCTGTCTCTCTCCTATAGGGATACTTGTAACTACATTTAGTGTTCACCTGCATAACCTAAGAAAAGTTTCTTCTCTCAAAATTCTTAAATTACTGCATATTTTGCCATATAAAGTAATATTCACAGGTTCCAGGAATTAGGACTCAGACATATCTTTTTGGATTCCACCGTCTGCTATCCTGCACAAGACATATTACTTGATTTTAACTATTTAATACTCACTGTTATTTTCTTCATTTCTATTACCAGTTTGTTTAATTCCTGTCTCTCTACCTGACTTTAAGCACCATGAAAGCAAGGACTTTGCTTGCCTTTACTTCCCTGATGTTGAGAACATAGCCAAGCACAGGAGATACTCCAAAATATTTTTGGATGATTAAGGATTAAATCAAACCGATAGTTTTTAAGCTTATCTATTTAGTCCTTTGCTCCATAAAATCCTTGTTCAAGTGCAGACACCAAACAGGTAGGTGGAGAGAAGTTGAAAGCTGAGCTCTTGTATCTGAAGCAGGGGTGGGAAGCGGGGAGCTCTGGGACTTATTGTGTTCATTCCTTCTGATGATGTGCACTAGAGATAGGAGGACTGGTATAATATAAAAAAAAACTTTCATATCTTGGCTCAAATAAGTTGCTTAGGAGAACAAGGGCAGAGAGGAACTTGGAGGACCTGGTCCACTGAATGGACACACTTTGCTGGGTGAGTTGGCGCAGGCATCAGAGATGAGGTTAAAGTGCCTGGTCCAACAGGGGAGCACATGCTCACTGCAGGGGTGCCATATAGGTCAGAGAACTGGAAAGTTCACTTTTACTCAAATTTGACTATGGACACTCAATATTATAGGCCTGTCTTCCCCAAAATATATCCTTTGCACTGAAAAGAATGAGGCTGTTGGGGTTTTCTTTGATCCTCAGATGGGGATGGGAGAGGCTGGAGAAAGTAGTGCTTTAAAGTACAGACTTTACAAACAGACCCTGGAACCAATCTAGGATCACATGACTTCTTGGCCAAATGATCTTGGACAGGTTGCTTCACCTCTGCAAACCTCATTTACCCCTTCTGTAACATGGGGATAACAATGCTTACCCCACAGGTGTCGAGGACTGCGAGATAATGGACATTAAGCACTTAGTGCATCGTCAGGACATAGGCAGTGCATGTACAGACATTACACTGAGACAGTTACCACTTATTAAATATTACTGTTATTTAAGTATTTGGGCTTTCAGGTGTGAAGTCCAAGCCATTCTTGAGAAGTCCCTCAATTTCATATCCTGATCCTCTATAGCAAAATGACCCTTGAACCAGGCCACAGAAGAATTCGGTCATTCATTTGCTCCATCAGGAAATATCTATTAAAGAGCTATAGTGACTCAGAAACTGTTTTAACTGAAAAGGATAAAGAAGTACATAAGATAAATTTCCTTTTTTCACAGAGTTTGCCTTTTGGTGGTGGAGACAGATGATGAACAAGTAAGCTCTGTGAGGAAATCCTAGAAATGTCCTCCCCCTTACTATGCTTATTACTCATCTTTGGTATAATGTATACCTTAGGAGCTTAATCTGAGCTTTGCTCTGCTGTTGCAAGAGTCTGGTGCCAAAATAGCCCATCAACACTGCAGAGGTGCCCCCTCCCCTCCTCCCTCCCCTCTGCAGGCCCCCCCTGAGGGGAACACAAAGCCCATTCTCATCAGCTTAAGTGACAAAGATGTCCAACGATGATACTGTTAGAAGAAATGACCAGTGGTAGAGTCCCTATGAAGTGGTAGGCACAGTATGCTATTTTATGCAGATAACCTTATTTAAATCCTCACAGGAACCTATGAGCTAAAGTTCCATTTGAGAAATGAAGGAAATGAAAATCAGTCTATGAAACTTGTACCAAGATGCTGCTTCTAAGTGCCCCAGCTAGGATTTGACTTGATTCCAGAGCTCCTGGCTTTAGTCCCTTGCTCTGCTCCATTTCATGGGTTCCTGGGAAGATTTCAATGAGCCTAATGGGAAGCTGTGAGATGAGTGTGCAAGAAAAGCTGTGGGGCGTATGGCTGACTGATGCCCTCGGGACAGGACTCCATGCTCTAGGTGTGGCACTGCTGGACCCAGGCTGAAAGCCTGTTGTCTTTCTTGCATGAGGAGGATCACCTGTGCTTCCTCAGGATTCTCTGTGAAAATAAGAATTTGCCCCCTGCCCTCAAGGCTATATAGCATCAAAGAAGAGAGAAAAAATGGCCCCATGACTTATGGTTGAGGGACCTTGGGCAAGTCATTTAGCTTCTCGGTCTCACATGTCTTTCCTGTAAAAGGACACTCAACATAAAACCTACCTCACAGGCAGGATTAGGGGAAGTAATGAAAAAAAGCATTGGACACAATGCCTAACACGGAAAAAGAATCAGAATGCTAAGGATGAAGGGAGGAAGGATCTCTTTTTATCCTCATATCACTGCTGCTTAATCCCACTTGCCCCCAGTAAGATGTCCCCGGCCTTCCTGACGGAGTCAAAGTGCCGTCCCATTACACCTGGTCACAATGAGGTGGACTTGTCTTCTTACCCGCTAACCTTCTTCCAGACCCAGCAGTACCAGCCCCGAGTCGACACTCAGAAAATATTTTACAAGTAGATGTATAAACAAATGAAAACTCTGGAAAATTACAGACAATCCTAGTTCTCAAAGTGGGGACCTGGCATTGGCCTGGGCAGCCCACACTGCTCCATCCCCCTCTTCCTGCCCTCCTCCATCTCTATGCCAGCACCTCACCTGCCGTACCCCAGGGCCTGGCATATGCTCTCAGGCCCTCAATCCTCCAAGCGGGGCCTGCAGCGAAAGCAGGAGGGGAGAAACTATAAGCCTTGCTAAGGTATAAAGATGCGCTCACCTGAAATTGCACAATTCATCCCGCAGGCTCAGCAGGAATGTGGCATTTGGAGAAATTACACCTCTGAGCTTCCAGAATATATTCAAACAGCCAAGAACAGAAGTTGGCCCAACTGGGACACATCCAGAGAGCAGCAAATATGCACAGTGAGCTCGCCAGCAAAGCATTTTCACTTCTCTGGGGAATGTCCAAGAATGTCTACCTATCTGTGGGACCCTTCTCCGTCATTCTAGGTTCTTACTGAATGGTTTCCAAGCCCAGTGCTGAGAGGGGAAGCGGGGAGGCGCTACATATGTCAATGATTGCCAGGACATTGGACTATCATCCTCCCAACTGTTACTGGTTGGGGGTGGGATAGAGGGGATGATCGGAGAACAAGCTCTGGGATTTGTACACTAGGGTTCAAAGCTGGGCACTTACTAGCAGTATGACCTTGGCCCAATGTGCCTCAGTTATCCCCTCTATCAAGCAGAGGATAATGATCCCCTTCTTCCAGGGTTAGTTTGAAGATTTAAAAAGTGAACACATCAAAAAAATGAAAAAGTAAACACAAGCATTTAGACGAGTACCTCACGTGCAGTTGGTGTTCAATGAATATAAGCATTTCTCATTATTTAGATAAAACTGGCAGGACATTTGGCCGGAGAGGTGATTCTAGGGGGCTTCAGTATCAGTCTCATAAAAAGTTCTCTCCCCCTTAATCTGCAACTTTATTTTGTGTGTTAAAGATATTAAAATGATCAACTATTTCATTGTATGATATAAAATAGAGCATATTTTAAAGCCTCAAATGAAGGATGGACAAAAGCTTTGAAAAAAATAAACATGTTTAGCTTTATAACTTAAAAAAACAAATAATAAATATATTGCTATTACAAACTGAAGCCATAGTGAATTTTAAGCTAAGTAAGAGAGGCTTTCTAGAAGTTTCTACTTCCTCGGTGGTCTCTCCCTGATATCCCCTGCTCTCACAGCACCCCTCACTTCTATCCTAGCACTGGTCATTTTGTAATTTGTCTCCCTGCTTCTCTGCCTCACCCCCGCCCCGATCCTCTGCTCACATGTGTATCTGCCATCTCCTCCACTGGAAGGGAAGCTCCATGAGGGCAGGGACTTTGATAGACTTGTTCTCTGTTGCATTCCCAGTCTCTGATAGTTGAGCAGACAAAGGGCAGGTGGCCAAGCAGGACACACAAGGGGAACCTGAGCAGCATTCATTGGAGAAAAGTCCCAGGGAGAGGAGCAGTAGCAGGTGTGCAGATCCTCACCACCCATCGCATTCTGGAGCAGCTCACAGAGCTACAGCGAGATTAGGGGTCAGACCCAGTAGACTACTGACCTTCCAGCTGTATGGTCTTTTACATTGCCTAGTTAGGAGAGCACCGCCCCTCTCCTAGCATGATGAGAAGCAAGGAGACAGGTACACGATAGCGTGGTGGATCATCAGGTCCAGCTTAGTGTTCACGGCTATGGAGCCACGGTCTGCAGGCTGAACCCCACGCTGCACAGCTGCAGCTCTATACTAAGAAAAGCTTGAGACAGAATTCATCACTTCAGAGTTTTGGGAAGGGGAATAATTGGCCTCTTACCTAGTATAATGGGGTGATGGTGGCAGTGGGGGGTTGGGGTCCCAAACTTGGAACTCACCAGGATTGACTTTTGAAGCCCTAGGCTGTGGCCAGGTTCTGCAGAGTATTGAAGGAGGCCAATTCTTTTTCCAGGAGGCCAGCCTGCAGGAATTGTCCTGGACAAGTTAATACTAGCACATAATAGGTACTCAATAAATATGGGTTAAATGAATGCATGAGTGAACGAATGAATGGATTTTGCCTTTTTACTGTGACATGGAATAATCATTAAAAAAAAAAAAAGAATTGACTTGCAGTGAGTGAGCAGTAGCCAAAGAGAACCTCAGCTCTATCTCTCCACCTTCTCCTCCTCTGTGCATATCATGCTTGTCCTTGCCGGCCTGTCTCCTGCTCTTCTCCTTTCCTAGAAGGAAAGCCACCCAGGTTTGCACATGACAGCCACTCCATGCATGCTGATCATTATTCTTGTTGCTACTGGCGCTCTTTTCATTGGCCAGAGCTCCGTTTAAGGGCCCCCAACACAATTGCCCTGATTCTCAGAAAAGAAAGAAGCTTTTCTGCATCTGGGCCATCTCCACCACTTTACATAGGAAGAATCACAGAATCCACAAGGTAGAAGTGACGTGTGCAACTAGAGGGAACATCAGAGGTGGAGACTGAGGTCTCTACTTCTGAAGCCTTAATAGAAGTAGAGCCTAAGTAGCTGCAGATTATTTTAACAGGCCTTGTCTTGGTCTCTAGATACTATTTCCCTTTTTCCAGAGATTAATTGCCCCCTCTAGTGGGGCCATGTACATTCTAGTTTACCATAGTCTACTCCACTCCCTATATCCTCTCAGGCTAGCCTACTTCACTCCTTCATATCACCTAACTGGCCTCCGAGGCATCTGACTTTTCAACCCCCATCTCTATGCCTCCACTTAGAAAATTCAATCAGTATACAACTGGTCCCCATAGGCTGCTTCCCAGTTAAAGAGTTGGCTGCCTTCAAAACTCAGGGGAAACTGGCCATTGCCTAGCGCTTAAGGCAATCGATCTGAGTAATCTGTAATCCTGAGTCCCCCAGTATTCTGGTTTTTAAATTGTGTTTAATGTGCAATAATCTTATTTTCTTCAGCAGATTCTAGGTTACTGGGATGGAGACTTACTCTTTCACATCTCTGTAGTCTACAAGTTATCAGACTTAATAAGCTTCACACTTCTCTGTTTTCAGAAATTCCCAGGGAGTATGCTAAAAGAAAGATTCCATAGAATTTGTGATTTGGCTATCCTGGGCAGGGAACAGAAAGGGCATATGGTGATTTTGTCTGATTCTGCCGTGAGTGATCCAAAAACGGAACTTCAAGAGACACAAGGCACTAGGCCTGTAGAAGAGATCCATTAAAGACTCGTAAATGGAGTCATGCCCACCAGAGGGATACAGTTGGGACTATAAGTTCCAACTTGAGTCTGCAGACGTGTTTCATTCTATTCACCCTGTGAATTCCCATAGAATTATGGAAAAACCAAAGGAAACTGGATTGTAAACATTTTTTAAAAAATGAAAATGTCGTAAATCGGATTTGTGCCTTCTCTCACTTAAAAACAAACAAGCAAACAAACAAAAGTCAGATCACATAAAGGCTCTAATGCCCTCCTTCCTTGGTACAATCAACTATGTGTATGTGCTACATACACTCCCTCCCAACAAGTTCCATAAGTTACCACTGTCTCTCCAGGCCCTATGATAATAGCCCTCCCCCCTCTCTTTTGGCCCACACAGACATTTGCTTTTGTGACTCCCATCTTCACAGCACCCTCACACCTCTTTGGTGATCCCATCATTTCATCAGGGTAGCAACCATCTTGTTTAAGATCTGTGTGACAATGTCATCTATTTGTTGGTAAAGGCACAGTCTACAGCCTTGCAGCTCAACTGAGAAGGAAGAGAGCAAGTCTAGCACTATGGTGATCTTGAAACATGTGCCCATGTTCAGATGAATGGATGAAAGGGTTTAGAAACCCTGGGATGAGGTTTTTAAAATGGTATCCCAACCTAAAAAATTGGGGGTGGTTGGTAGAGGACTGGGAAGTAGATTAATTCACATCCCTTGTAAGACATCGCAATCAAACTAAGAAACTAGTGACTGATGGAAGAAGTCAGATCCAATAGTTGACAACCAGCCACAGCCCAAGCAGAATGGCTGTTAATAAGAAATATTCCTTCCTGGCTGGGAGTGGAGGCAGAGGGGTGGGGGTGGGGGAGGGTACCTGCAAAAAGCCTGGTGGTCAACTGTAAGTAAATGAAATATCACTGGTGGGATAGCTCAAACAATTCTACACTGATTCATTAGGATTGTTCAGAAACTATTTGATTACATAAATCTCGGACATCATAGTATTTGTGAGCTACAATAAGGCCCCAGGGCCCATCTGACACAACTTGCACATTGTAAAACCTGAGGCTTAGTGAGGAATCTGAGGCTTAGGGAGGAATTGAGGCTTAGGGAGGAATTGAGGCTTAGGGAGGAGAGTTGCCATTTATTTGGACCCATAGTTCTTAGAATAATTTTCAGAGTGAAAATCAAAACCTCGTAGACCAGTATATAGAAGTAGCTTGGGGCCTTGTTAAAATACAGATTCTGATTCTGCAGATCTGGGCAGGGCCTGAGACAGTACTTTTCTAGGAAGCCCCCAGGTAACCACCAAGGCTGCTGGTCAAGAGCCACACTTCCCCAAAAAGACATGGGGGATTTAGATCGAATATAACAACTTGAAGGTAATCTCAAAACTAACTCCTGTGGGTCAAGAGAAGCAAGTCTCAGGAAACCTAGAGAGAACACGGATTCCTAGAATGCTAGAACAAATTTCATCTTGATAATGTTTCAAAAATCTCCCAGCCAAAGATCTCACAAGTCCCCATTCGCCTGAAGATGTTTCCTGTAAATTCATGGACTTTATTTCCCAAAGATCCTACTTAGAAAACTTCTCATACACAGGGTAGAGTCCTGAGAGGTAGGGAAGGGGAGAGCAAGGGAAAATAACTTTGTTGTGAGTGCTTTCTTCTCATTCCCTACCATGTGGTCTGGAGATTCCAAATCCAGGGCCCCCATGATGATTTAGGCAAAAAGCAAGGAATTCTCCCTGCTGAATTCAGCCAGAAGTCAAGCAAATGGCCATTGGGAGAACTTTGCTCCCTGCACCAGAAAACAGAAGTAGAGTGGCTCAGCCAGCCAGCAGGGGGATCAGACTATATTCACAGCTTAAACATTTGATCTCAAGTAAGATGTCTGGTTCTCAGATTTCATCATCCTGCTCAGCACCAAACTGTAAGAAGTGATCAATCCAGGGCAGGGTTTTTCAGTCAAGGCACTCAGGACATTTGGGGTTGATAATTTTTGGTTGTTAGGGAGAGGGCATTTAGCAGCATCCCTCAGCTCTATCCACTAGATACCAGTAGCAGAGCCCCTACTGCTGCCAAGTTGTGACAATTAAAAATGTTTTCAGACATGCCCAAAAGTCCCATGGGGGGTAAAATTACCCCTGATTGAGAACCACTGTTCTGTAGTCGAATGCTGGGATTCAAGTCCTAGGTCTCATGCTTATTAGCTGTGAGGACCAGGCCACATTACCTATCTCTCTAACATCAGTTCCCTGATCTCCAAAATGGACATAATAACATTAATATTGTTATTACCTTATTAGATCATTGGGAGGACTGGATGAATTAATGAATGTATAGCTCTCAGAACAGTGCTTGGAACAGAGTAAGGACTAAAGGAGTGTCTGCTGTACCACCTGCTTAGACCCCCTTCCTGTCATTGTCATGTCACCAAGCCTGATGCTGCCCCATCACTCAAACTGAAAACCTTGTGGGGCCAGTTTCCCAAATTCTACAACTCTTGACATTTAAGCCCCTTACTTCTTTCTCCTTATTATCTGAGAGCTAGAGAAGTGAGCGGCATAAGAAATGCTTTCCCCTCAAGTTCAAAAGAGACAGTGAGAAAGGAAGCAGAGAAAAGTGTGAATTGAATCCCCAAAGAGTCCATATGTGAGAGGTTCTTTTCATGCCTAAGGATTTTATATTCGGTTTCTCCTGGAAAGGTGGACAGATCAACTCTCCCGAATAAGCTAGAGCCACATTGGCCTCTTCTAACCCCATCCTCCTCAACCCCTTATGGTTGGTGGTCTGTGTCTGCCTGTCTGTCTGTGTCTCTCTCTTAGACAGACAAACACACACACAAAGCAGGAAGAGAAAGAGATTTAGATATTTATTTTGTTTTGGCAAATCTACCACTGATTTAGCAAGCCAAAGACTTTTGTTGGCTTTAGAACCCTGAATGCGAAAAGGTACCCTCAGTCATTATTTGTTTTCCATACATTTTTTTAATTCCATATTTAGGATCAGTCAAGGACAGCATACATTCCTGTTAGTTTGTAGGGCAGGTTTGTATCTATGATACTTTCATGGTGTTAGCACTGGCTGTCTCATTCCTCAACCTAGGAGAAACAACCTCTGTGCTGCTCCGAGGAGCTTGAATTCTGGGCCATTTCACAAACTCACCGTGGGGAGGGGGCATGAGGGGCTGAGCACACCGTGACATCCACCATAGCTCAGTGAAGGGACCCAGGGGTGAGAAATGAGATGGCAAACACCAGCCTGGCAGCATTTCCATCAGAGGAAGAGAGGTAAGGCCTAGGGTATCTCAAGGGAGCCTGGGAATATAACACAATGCCTGCACATATTTTCTAGATTCTAGATGAGTGGAATAAAAAGCAAAAGCAAAAAGTAAGAAAAAAAAAAAGGTTTAAGGAGAATAATGACTCAAGAAACAATATCAGCACAATAAACAAGAGATTGCCAAGCTGCAGTTGCAGGTTGAAGGTTAGGCAAATCCTTATACATAACAAACAAGCAATTTAAATGACTCCTGGACAGTCTCGGAGGCATCATTTGAAGCACCACCTTGAATTTATTTTGCAGCAGTTGCCATGCCAACAGTAAGACTATATTCCAAAGGGTAAATGGACACTCCCCCCCCAAGCCGCCAACCACACTGGGTTTCTCACTGCTCCCCAGGCCAGCCGTGCCAGCTTCCATCCTCCCCCAACAGTGTCACAAGTTGTCTGGGAGGTGAAGTCTTTCCTACCGTGAGGCCCTCCCTCTCCTCTGTGGTCAGAACACTCTGCTCACACCCTTGTAATGCCACATGCTTATGCTCAGGCTGGACCATGAGCCCCGTACCCCAACATGGTTGGCAATGCATTCAGCCCGTCCTTGAGCCTACCCCAGGGTCTGCAATGCAACAGGTGATATGAACAGTTAGGCTGGCAAATGCCAAAAAGATGCCTCAGAAACTATACCTGCTATATAGTGTGGTGTTTAGGTTGCATTAAAAAAAAAACAAACTATATGTTAAGAACTGAAGAAAATGCCTTACACCAGAGTAGATGCTTAATATTTGTTGAATGGATCAACAAGTGAATGAATAATAAATGAATAAATGTCAAATAAGGTGAGCTTTTACAGTAATTCTCTTTCCTCACAGCTGAAGTTTACCTGTTAAAGACTGGGCATCTGTTCACAGCAGAATTGGTCCCACAAATCAGTTTCTAATTCCTGTCATCCACCTGCCAGGTCCAGTTTCAAGCTCTTCACTAACATTCTCTTGCTGCAAGGTTGGTTTTACTTGCAGTAGGGGAAACTGAGGTTCAGGAAGGGAAAGCAAATCCCTGCTACCACCACCAAACTATATTAAGATGGCAAGTGGCGGAGGTGGGCTTTGAATCTGCATGTGTGTATTCCCCAGACCCTTTTCCCAGCCCTAGCACAGAGCCTAAGTGCCCCCTCTCCAAAGTCAGGAGACCTAAGCTCTAATCCTAGCCTGCCTCCCACCAGCTCTGTAACAGTGAACAAATACCTTACACTCTACTCGCTCAACTTCCAGTTGTTAGAATGTAAACCAATCACGTCTCTCCTCCTGGTGCTGATGGGGAGAGAGAAGGAGACCATGCACCAGAAGCACTCACTCTCAGCCTGGCACACTTGGTGAAGAGGAAAACGAGGATTATTGGTGATATCACTAGGACTTGCACAAAATAATGTATTTTCCACTTTGGGAAATGTAGGCTGTAGACCACTTAAGGACGAGAGTCAGCTCATATTTGTATGACTGTAAACACAGGACACACCCACGTGGACATTCAGACAGCAAGTTCTCCTATTTGCAAATGCCCCTTCCTCTCTTTTTCTCTTAAGTAAAAAAGGATAAATGCCATTCTAACTGAATGTGTTTAAACTTTTAAACTTTTATAAAAAATATCAACATGCATGTTTGTTTCTATTTAGTTTATTTATATTATTTTTAATGTTTTAGAATCTTTATTTTTCAATCATTGGTGAACAGAAGGATCTTTGTTCTATCTTTAGCCGACCTCGTTTCTGTCTTCCTTTATTGGAGCTTCTGTTTGCAACACAGATGTGTATCAACATTATTTTCTGACTTCTCCCTTAATTACTGGCCTAGTTTGAAAGCAGAAGGCAAAGAAAACATCTTGGTAAATGGACATAGAGAGAAAAAAGAAATAATAAAGGGTGAGGGGCAAGAACCAGAATCCTCCAACTCTCTCTCTCTCTGTTCCTGTCAGGTGCACCTGAGGTTTTGGTAAATGCAGGCTCACCTTGGAAGGTGGGTGAAGGGAAACTTTTCAGACCATCCAGTTCTGGAAATTTCCTCTAATGTATCTCAGATTTCAAGACTCTGACGTCAAATGTTCTTGTACTGATCCATTTGGGAAACAGCAGTGCTCAACGGCCCTTGAAATTTCTCATTTTGGACACAACTCAGAGCAGCCGAGAGCATTCACCACAGCACAAAATTTTGACAGGAGACTCTTAGAGGTTTTGTAACTAAAGATAACTGTACCGCTTGGAAGGACCTCCTGTCTGGAAGGACCTCCTGCCTGATTTCTGCATCATCATCCTGCTGCCTTAAGGAACACAGAGAGGGAGGAGCAAGAGAACTGTTTGAGGGAGGATTTAGGAGATGAGCATAAAGGGCACAAGAAATGACTGTCTCAGCTTTGCAGCAAATGAAGCCCAACTGGCGTCAGCTGTGACAAAGGTTCAGGTTGTTTGGGAAGTGGGTCCTCTTACTGTAAAAGTGGCAGAGCTGATGAGGACAGCCTTGAGGACTACAAATTTGTCAACAGAATGAAATCCTCAAAGTCAGAGGCCACTTCATAGACCTTTCATCAGACTTGCCCTGTGTCCCACAGGACACTGGGGACAGAATTGGTGATCAGTAACCGTGACCAAAAACCTATGTCTTTGAAGTAGAAGCTTTTCTATATATACATTTTTAAAGGAAATAGAGAGAAGCTATCAGAATCAAGAGGTCAGAAAGAATCAGAAAGATCTGTATTCAGATCTTTCTCTCCCCTGTTACTAATTGTACAACCTGTCAGGTAAGGCTCTTTTGGTCTTTCGATCTCTAAAATGGGATAACACTGGGACCCACCTTGCAAAGCTCAGTAGGGACTGAACTGTGAATAAAGCACTTTGCATGAGGAAGCAGGCAGGCAGGCACAGTCACGCTCCAACAGTACTAACTATTGCTGGTGATAAGGCTAATGAAGTAAGGTGTTAGAGTGCTGTGGTCTGCCTGAAGTAATATGTTTCACTGTTGATGAAGTAGAGAATGTGTCCGGTTTTCCATTGTTACTGGAAAATAAGCCACTTGTCTTTCAGAAAGGCAGGTATAGGAGTGCCTAGGTGGCTCAGCGGGCTGTGCATCTGACTCTTAGTTTCGGCTCAGGTCATGATCTCATGGGTTGCAGGATCGAGCCCCACATCAGGCTCCCCACTCAGCTAAGAGTCTGCCTAAACATTCTCTCTCTCTACCTCTACCCCACTCTCTTTCTCTCTCTCAAATAAATACGTCTTTTTTTAAAAAGGCTGTATAAGATTGATATAAGTTTGATACAATAATATCTACACGTTTATGCAATAAATCTCCTTATCACAGAAGATTATAGTCAGAGGCATGCTGGCAAATGTTCAACTGATTGCCCAAAAATATTTATGTGTATATAAATTTTTAAAATTATTATAAATTTTACTGATACAAAGACTATGTAGCACATAATTTACAAATAAGAAAATCTACAGTATTCTTTATGTTAAATTCAAATTGATTCCAACTGATTGGTATAGAACGATTTTGTTGATTTTTGCTGAACCTTTGTCTTTGTAGCCATTCACCTTGATTTAATATGTAGCTCTAGGGTACTGGCTGCTGATGCAACACACTTTTAAGCAGACAGTGTATCATTAACATTTTCTCACCACCTTATTGGGTCTAAACAATCAGCATAACAATGAATCCTGGTCTCATTTTGTAGCCTTTACCAGTTTCCTGGTGTAAATATTCCCAACATAGCTGCTTTCTAGCTACTCACAGGGTGTCAATGAATGTGGCATTGGGAAGGGGTGCTCAGTGGCATGCCATTAGAGCATTTGACTATACAGATACAATAGATATGATGACCTCAGAAACAGAGAAATAGTATGAAAATGGAATAATGATTAGGAAATGATGGCTGTTGAGTCATTTTAACCTTTGTTTTTAACATAATTTATTTAATTGTAACGTTCACATTTATTTTTGGTGAGGTTTAACAACTAGCTTATAAAGTTCCTGAAAATTTGGGGTGCCTGAGTGGCTCAGTCAGTTAAGATCTGACTCTTGATTTCAGCTCAGGTCATGATCTCAAGGTTGTGGGGTCAAGCGCCAGGTCAGGCTCTCCGCTCAGTGTGGAGTGTGCTTGAGATTCTCTATCTCTCTCTTTCTCTCTTTCTCTCTCTCTCTCTCCTCTGGCTCTTTCTTACTCCCTAAAAAAGATAAACAAGTCTTTTTTAAAAATTCCTGAAAATTGAAGACTCACTTCTGCTTATGATTGGAACTGGTCACAGCATACCACCTTGAGAGGGAAGCATCTTTCTGACCCACAGCTCCATTGCCTCTGTGCCTGAAGCAGCTTTTTAATGAATTGAATCACATTTCAAAATCTCACCTTACATATTTAATTTCCTCCCACTCTTCTCTCATTGTCTAAGAACCTTTCCTACCCTCTTTGTCTGTCCTTTCTCTTTACTTGCTGTCATTTCCTTGGTCAGTGCCTTTGCCACTTCACATTGGGACCACTAAAGGATCCTCTTAACCATTTCCTGCCTCCTGTCCTTTCTTACTCAACGTCATTCTAGATTCTCCTCCCAAATTTATTTCCCTCACATGATCCCTTAGGCCAGTCTTCTGCTTCAAAGCCTTCCATGGTCCTGTCAAGCACAAAAGGATAGAATTCAACCTCTAGAAATTCTGGTGATAATTGCAGAACAATGTGAATGCACTTGGTGCCACAGAACTGTTCACTTAAAAATGGTTAAAATGGTAAGCATTATACTATGTGTGTTTTATCACAATTAAAAAAAAAATCCTGGGGCATCTGTGTGGCTGAGTCAGTTAAGTGTTAACTCTTGATTTCAGCTCAGGTCATGATCTCAGGGTCATGGGATCAAGCCTTGAATCAGACTCTATGCTCAGTGTGGAGTTTGCTTGAGATCCTCTATCTCCCCTTATCCCTCCCCCACCCCCACTTGCATGCTCTCTAAATAAATAAATAAATAAATAAATAAATAAATAAATAAATAAATAAATAATTTTTTTAAAAAGAGCATTAGAAAGACAACCAAGGCCCTAAAATTCTGCCTTTGTTTAGAACTTACTAAACTTATCTTTCATTTCTATCATTGCTGCTACTAACCTATACTCACTGATCCCATGCACTGCACATTCATTAAACCTCAGTATGATCCTATGAAATAAGTACTGTTCTTGCATAGGGGAACACGGAAGGTGAAATATCTGGAAGAAGGTCACACCTGCCAAAGTGCTGATTTGATGCCTGCATTTCTAACCATGCAAATGTAAATGTTCAGACACTGTCATTTCTCTGTGATAGCTTCCTACCTAAGGGCCAGACCCTGGTGATGGAAGTGAGGCACTCCCCATGGATGCAAAATTTAAGGGAATAATAAAGATAAACAATATTTAAGGTAATATCTTAAAATAAAAATTAATACAAAACTCCCATGATGAGCAAAGTATCAAAATTTTAAATAAAAACAGTATCTGACCATGAACTTAGAAAATTCTGCCTCACTCAACCTCACCCTTATCCTGGCCCTGATTCCAATGAAACCTTATTCACCATAGCAGGTGATAGCCCAAGGGTCACAGTTTGCCAATTTGACTTTTTAAAAAATAATGCATTAAAATATCATGTATCTTACTGCTGAGTTTCTTGGAGTCCCCCTAAATGTTGTGCCTGAAGCAAATGCCTCACTTGCTTTACTCAGTCCTGGCCCTACTGCCCTGTCAGCTAAAAATAAAGGGCCACAACTCTATTTCTACCCCCTTCCATTTCTTAGGTCCCAGGTATCAACCTTCACGCTGGTTCTACCACAAGGTAATGTGGCTATTTCAGGCTATAGGACATTTTCTTTTAAAGAAAGAGGAGAAAACTGTCAGAACAGACTATTTTGTTATTGTTGTTACAATAGAACATTTCTGGAATCCAAATTATGTATCTATAGATTAAGAACTATTGAGATGCCGGAGTATCACTATGTCAATAAGAAAGAGCTTTGGCCAAAATTTTCATAAGAATTTTATAACTAATGTGCCGCTTGGACACTGAAAACATTAGTTCGATATCTATTTATTGCTGAAAACACAATCACAGGCTTGCAGTACTAGGGAAAAAATAAACTGCCTTCATTTAATCTTTCAAGTTGTGAGATAATCTGGAGCTGATATGTAGAAAGGAATGTTTTCTAGGTTATTCTTTAGGTACGGGGGCATCCTCATGAGAAATTGCTCTTTGTATTTTTAAATAATTAAATGCCTAGGGCTTTCTCTCTCTCTCTCTCTCTCTCTCTCTCACACACACACACACACACACACACACAGGAATTCAAGACAAATAAAATGGGTCATGTAATTTTGTTGTAACTTTATCAAAAGTCCCAAGTTTATAATCAAAGCATTGAATTAGTTCTGAGCTTGATGCTTTGAGTGGGCACTTCTCATGAATTAAGCCAGGTAGGCCTGAGCCATGTTCTATAAGATCACGGGACAAACCCAAAGCACTAAACAAACATAAAAGGGTATATTCCTGTTAAAAATGAAAGAATGGAAGAAAAAAAAACACAAAAAGCACAAAACCAGTAAGTACATCCATATCAGACTATGCAAGAAGGGGTAATATCCAAAGTGGATAAAAGTCTGAATGGACCTGAGACCACGGGGACTTTTTGGATAAAGAGAAGCTAGAAAACTGGACTTGAACCCTCAACAGAAATGCTAGAGCCTTTAAATACTTTTCTTTCTGTGAGAGGATGGCCAGAAAACCTCCTTTCTTTGCCTAGAGTTGCAGTATATGACTGCAGTCTTCCTGAAAGTAAGGGTGGGAGAAGCAATTATGCACAAAGGCATCAGAATCCACAGCGTCCATCATATGATCAGCTATAGGTCTAAATCTATGTGCAGCACGGTAACCCCCAGCTGAGAAACAAATCCACAAATGAGCAAAGGAGAATCACATCTTTAATTGCCCAATAGGGATATTTCTATGATTCAGGACATAAAGGATTTGTAAAGAAGTCCCTACCCCACCACACCCTCAACACCAATGATGATAAACCCAATGATATGTTTTTCTTCATAAGATGACCTGCACAAGAACATGAAGTACCATGAGGGAGAATCAGGTGACACCAGCAAGTGGGGAGAATTAGCACCTCAAGAACTAAAGATAATCATCTGATTGAACCTTTAAAATAAATGTGTTCAAAATCTTCAAAGATAAAAAAGAAAGGCACTGAAATCCTAGTGAAAGAACAGGACATTATTTTTAAAGTATCATGAAGATTTGAAAGCGAACCAAATAGAATATTGACAACAGAATGTCTAGTCATTAAACTTAAGACCGCAATGACATATTGAACAACATATTGGATACATTCCAGGTGCTCTGGAACTGAGGAAACCACTCAGAATATAGACTCCAATACAGAGACAACATAAAAGCAGCTATGAGTCAATAGGGACAGATTGCTAAGTCATCTATATTTCACAGAAGCTGCAGAAGAATGTAGGGGAGGGCAATTTTCAAAAAGATAGAGCTAGGAAACTTCTAGAATTGAAGAGATCTAATATTGAGTTTGAGAATCTACTTCAAATCCAAGCTAGATCTACATATATGTATATGCTTTTTTTTTTTTTTTTTTTTTTGCTTAGAGTTTTTTTTAATTATAAGAAGAAATTTCTCCCAGTTGGTTGAGTCCCTAAGACTTAACCCAAGGCCAGTATCTGTAGAAGCTGACAGATATCTTCAGAACATCATGGCTTCCCAGTGGGCCAGCACCCTGGGAGAAGTAGGTTTCATTGCATTCAACCTATTTTGGAATGAGCTAAGAGATCCAGCTCAGAGAAGTCATCTGTAGTATAAAAATTACATTCAAAGAGAGATGCTAACGTGGATATAAGCATTTTCACATATGAGCATTTTCATTATATGAGCATTTTCTCATTTAATCCTTACAATAGCCTTTTAAGATAGGTGTGTATGTGTGTAAGTATAGATGAGTCAACAGAAACAGAGGAATCAAGAGTCTTGCCTAGGATCTCAGAGAACAGTGGGATTGGGACTTAGACCTGCTGGATGCCAACTACTTTATGAGTTAACTATGATTCAATGTGCATAACACAGAGGAAGTAGGTTACCACTGTTAAAAGGAAATATGACTGCCCATTAGGAGCACATAGACTCTACAAAATTTCTTGGGTTAACTTGGAGGTATTGCTATCCTGAATCTAGCAGGGCACCTGGAGAAGGTAGGTCTTTCTGATGGCCTGTGACTCTGGCACCTAGGTGCTTCAGAGTATAGAACTAAGCCGTTACACAGCCAGCTCGGGGATACTGATGGTGGCAAATCCATTAACAATCTCATCCTGGAGATTTATAAATATTGTTTGACAGGGAAAGGGAAAGACAGCCTGTTTATTTTGAGCATGGAGTGTGTTACATTCATTTTTTTTAAAATGTCAGGCATATGCACATAAGATGTGCCTGTTTTCCAGCAATATGCTTTTTCCACAGAACACTGAATTAAAAACAAATTGCTAATGGAGACACAAGTGAATGAATCAGAATCAAAGGGAAATACCAACACTGTCTCCAGCTAATCAGATCTCACAGGTTTTTTCCAGAAGATTCTGGCAGCTTCGTGGAAGCCAAAGTAGGCTTCTCTGTATAGGTGGCATCAAGCACTATTTTTTCAATATGCTCTCCCCAAATGTATGATACGCACTATTTTGAAGTCCGTACTTTTAGCTAGTCTTCTATTTCTCAGTGCAAAGAAACCCAATTTATTCTTTGTTCAAAGAAAAAGTGGAATCAGAGGCCATCTCCACAGGAACTGATGAAAACATTGGCAAAACTTTCAGATAAAAGAGATCAAATTGTTTACCAGTCATCTTAAGAAAAAAGCATATAAATATATATTCCATTTTATGTTCACTCACAGACATTTTGAAAGAAGGGAGCTGGTTGGTGGGGGTGGGGGTGGCTCTGACATTCTTCCCGTGGGAAAACCTTTTAAAAAAGCAATTCAGCATTTTAATCATTATACCAGGTCATCTGAAAAAAAGTGTTTAACTTTCACTCTAGTTTTCATTTCTTCCCTTGCTCCACGATGGTTTTTCCTGTGCTGACAGAAACAGATTTCTGGCCCTCCAAAGAAACCTCATACACACAAGGCCAGCTTCCTGCTTGCTCTTTCACAGGGTAACAATCAATTTTTTAAAAGTTCTTTCTCTTTGTCTGAGGTACCCATATGCTTGGGTGAAGATTATAGGTTAAACTCCACTGAAAGTAATTGAATTAGTTTGCCCTTAAATTTCTGGTCAATACCCCTGTCTGTGGATTCAGGCTTTCTACTGAAAATTGTGCTTTCCTAATGCTACTTCCAGACTCAGCTGTGTACTCAGATTTACAAGCAATAAATTGCTGGTTTGGAGGTAAATGGAGGTAAACGGTTTGGAGCAGAGAAAAATTAAAATGCTATTCTTTAGTTTTTCAACTTAAATTTCAGAATAAATGTCAAGGGCTACCCTTGGGTACCATGATCCAATTTCTCTCAGTTCAGCATGATCCGTGCTTCCTTGTCAGGGAAGGTTTTTGCATATATCCAGTGCTTGAAACTTTTGCTAGTGTCTGCTCGTAACAAAAAATCGTAAGTTGGTAAGTGGAACAAAAAGGAGATGGCAAATTTCCTTCAACGCCCAGAGTTAGTAACATTCTGCCTCTCATTTTTAAAGGCATTTGACCTGTCAGGGACAGTCACAAAGAAAATGGAACTCAGCTCTACACCATGAGGACAACCAGCCTGAACTCACCTAAAAGCCACCAAGACTTAACCAGTTCACATTTAAATGCCTGACACATGTGCCTTAACTCCCCATCATGTACTTAAGACCAAGATTATTAATCAATTACTACCATATTTTCCAGTAGGTACAGACAGGTAGGGCCTCAAGATCCTTCTCCACAGAGCTCTGCAGGCAACTCCTACCAGTAGGATTTACAACCCTCCTGCTGAACCTGATGTAATGATCTTCCTTTTCTAGGGTCTTCAGGCAGGTGGTCCATTCATCTTATGAGGGAGTTTAGATAGAGTAGTAAAAATTTTAAATAAAAGGTAGAAGGACTAGGTGTGTGTCTCCACTCCACCATTAACAAGTTCTTTGCCCTTGGTCAAATTACCTGTTCTCTTGTAACTTCAACTTTTGAAAATCTACAAGTAGCTCTAATCTGATCAGAAAATGTCAGTCATGACTCAAGGACTCCTGGGAGAGGCATGAAAATTTCAAGAGGGCCTGGAATTCATGACATTCAAAACATTGTTTAAATATCAAATGAATGGCATGGCAACTAATTTTCCAAAGTCGATGGATGTTGTTGCAATGAATGAAACACAAACTTAACCAAAATCACTATTGAATTTATAGTCCCTATTTTCTTAATCAATAGGCATGTCAAATAAAATGGTTATTCTTTACCTTTTGAAACCTCAGCACCCTCATCTGTTAATAGCATTTAAAAAAAAAAAAGAAGTCTGTTTCAAGGGACTTTAGTAAAGATCAAGCATATAATGCAAGAAAGGGCTTGATACAGACCCTGCCTGGCCCAGGTTAAGTGCTCTATGAGGCACAGACTAGGACATGGGCTTTTCACCACACAGGGCTAGGGTGCTGTCACTTACTGGGCACAGGCTCTACCTTTTCCCCTGGATAGGGATCCTTAAATGTGAGCCAGGAAGTAGGGGATGATGATTTTTTAAAACACTTCCGTGAATTTAAGTGCTTAGGTAGTTCTGGGACATAGTTTGAAAGCTGGTTATATAAGTCCTGGAGAGCAAGGGTATTGCAAAACTCCTACTGTTCTCCCAATTTTAACAGGATTCCAAGTGCTACAACTTCCCCTATCCTGTAGCTCACATTTTTTTTTTTTTCATTATGTTTCCAGATTCTCAGCTGGTTAAACTGAAAATTTAATCCTACAGAGGCTGTGTGTTTGGCAGCTTTCTTCCAGCCCATATCCCATTTAGAGGAAGCAGCCAGCCAGTATTATTACCATCCTATGGATATACATACATCTTTGTTACAGAGGGGTCCCACATTTAAAAGGTTGGGAACCAATGGTCCAGAAGATTCCTTCTTATTTCTACAATATGATTGATTTTAGAGTTAAATGTAGCCAATACATAAAAGGCACTTTCAAGTGATAGGTCTGGAAACACAAAACCCATCAGTGCTAAATGGGATGGTACAGTTCAATCCTATTCATCCAATCTCCCATGATCAAGAAGAACCAGTGGATACACAAAGACAATAGAGACTTAGAGTGGGAAAAGACATTTCTATTCCATTCCTGCTAGTGCCATGATGCCAAAATCCACCAGTTTCTTAGCACAGAAACCTATGAATGACATGTGCTTCCTCCATTGTCTTCTTACTCCAATGTGCAGTCATATCTATCAATTTCCCTAAATCATTTCTGAACTCCCAACTCCTCCTTTCATATCTAGACTCATACCTTGGACTACGTGGCCACTTGCTTTCATTTTGACAATAGCAACCTCCTAACTGATGTCCTCACTCTCTCTTCTGCACCCCCTTCAAATCACTCTCCTCCTTGTAGTCAGAATAAACTTTCATATTATGTCTTGATGTCATTCTTCTGCCTGAAATCATCCCAAAACTTGCGGATGGACTTTACAGTGTATAGAGACCTGTATACTTTGATTCCTGCCCTACATCACCAATGCTCTCTTGTCCATCTCTCCTCTCCACTTGCCTTGTGTAGCCACATTGGCCTTCATTTAATTTCTCGAAGGCATCAAGCTCTTTTCCCGCTTTGGTGTCTCCTTGTAGGATAGTCTGTCTGCCCAGAGCAATCTTTCCTTTCCACTTCTCTTTGTACTGAAGCCTGTACCTCACTCTCAACAAGACCTGATGTCATCTCTGTCTAAAGAAGCTCAGTCTATCTCATCACTTTGTGTGCTTCTTGAAAATGCAATTATTTGTAACCATTCATTTATTTGTTTATTTTTCCTTTTTTTGGTTCTAGACTTAAGATTATAAATTCCTTGAGAGCAGAAGCCTAGCCAGGTTTTTTCACTGAGGTTATCTCCTGAGTCTAGAATAGGTCCTGGCACTCAGAAAGCCCACAATAAATATTTGTTGAATAGATGGAAGAGATCACCACGACAATTATTTCTAGTGATAACTTTTTAATTCATATCCTGTTGTATATGAACACTTCAAGGTAGGTTATCAAAAAGCTATTCAATCTCCCCCACTTAAGAGCCTTTAGTCTTGGGTTGTCCAAAATGGCAGCCACTAGCTACATGCATCTTCTATATTATGGGACATTTCCACCATCCCAGAAAGTTCCATTAGACACACTACTTTAGGTATTGGGTTAAGTTGCGTCAATCCCTTCCATAGGAACTAACATGAAGAAATGATTCCTCATTTGCTTCCTAGTTCTAATACAAACTAGTCATAACCTGAGATCTTAAATGGTTATCCCCCACATGAAACTATTTCAATTACAGTGCTTGATCAGCTTGGTTTACCAGGTATGAAAATGTGATTGGCAGTGGGGAGTGAGCCTCTTGCTGAGAAATATGAAAACCAGGACAAACTCCTACAACTCCATTCAAAGTGTTGCTTTGCTCTTCAGCTACAAAAGCTCTGTGGAAAGTACTAGTCTTTTATTACTAGACTATTGTTTAATATTTTTCCAGTACCAAAAACTGCCGAGAGCATGAGCTGGAGCTCATGCTGGTCTCTGCCTTTTGGGACTTACCATTTAATTAGACAGATGGGGAAAAATACCCAAGCGTGGTTCCCAATCACATTTTTGAATAATAAGCTGGATTGCCGCTTCTGGCAGGATGTTACACTGACAGGAGGATGCAGCATGAGGTGTGATATGCCCCGCCACCCCTGCTCCATGCTGGTACCAGGATGTGAGTGCTGCTTGTAAAACAACCATCTCTGGCTCACACGCAATTTGGGCTTTCCACTCCTGCTGAGACCCTTCTGTCTTGGGACTAATTCACTCTTGATCCAGTTTTCCTCTCTTCTTGGTGCTCTTAACACCTCCTTTACCCACCCTGTGAGGACTGGTCCACTTAGTTTGATCTTGCTCATTCTTCCTTGAGTTGGGGCATCTGTCTGAGTTCATATACTGGCAGATGCCTAAGTATCAGTGGTAGGCAGAAGAAGTGTAGGTTCTGCTCTTGAGGGAAGTTGGTAACCTCTTTGCCAGGTGGGGAGGGATGATGCTCTAACTAAAAAGGAACAGAGATTGGGGTTCAGCCTGTCAGGTTAAGCTCATGTCTTGTTTTATTATCCTTCTTGGGATGGTGCAAACTTCTGTCCCTTGCTTTTCACCAACAAGGTCTTCTAGTTGCATCTAGAAAATATTACACTCCGTTTCTTTTCATATTAACAGATTCATTGATATATAATTTAAATACCATAAAATTCTTCCACTTTAAGTCACAATTCAACAGAGTTGTGCAACCATCACCACAATCTGATTTTAGAACATTTCTACCAGTCCCTAAAGAAACCTCAATGCCCATTAGCAGTCACTGCTTGTTCCTACCCCCAATCTTAGGCAACCCCTAACCTACATTCTGTCTCTATGGCCTTGCCTATTCTGGACATTCCATGCAAGTAGAATCAAACAACATATGTTCTTTTGTGTCTAGCTTCTTTCCTTCATCATAATGCTTTGGAGATTTATCCACATTGTAGCTATCTGGGTATGGTGTTCCTTTGTCTCTCAAGATAGGATTCCTAAAAGGATATACCACATTTTGTATATACATTCATACTCATAATTTTATACAAAAATATAAATTATACCAAGGCCTTCACTGAGAATGCTTACTGCCTTTTATTTATTGGAATAAAGCTTGGAAATTGATTTCTTTCATAACATTTTCCTCAGTTTCTACATCCTAAAAGACAAGCCCTTCCTCCTTAAATATGCACATAGCTGTATATCTTTTAGAATCACTTAAAAGCAAACACGCCCATAAGTCTCCAGTGTTTGCCAATATATGGCAATTATTTTCTTGGGAGAGATCATCAGGCCAATCACTGACAGGAATGATCACTGGTGATATAACCAAATACTGTCAATCTCCATAAATGACTCTTTTTAGCTGAGGGCAATGGCAAAATTGGCAACAATAATGTATTTAGATTTACAGTGAGGGTATAAAATATGGCACCTTCTCCATCTGCAGCGATATAAAATACTTACGATGATATGAGTTATTTATATTTAATAGACTTCAAGCTCTCCAAGTCTCCTGCTTCTAGCTTGCTTAAGAAGATGGATGCTGCTTGGTTGCTCATGTTACCTCTTTGTTCAAGTAGCACTGACACTGGTGACTTCTTCACAGGGGATTATCTTCTAAAGCACCATGATGAATGCTTGGGTATATCCAGAGCCTTATTTTTATCTTTATGGTGGCTGTGGACTCTTAGATGCCCTTCCCTTAATGGTCTATGTTCTTCTATGCCCTTCTTCTACTCCATCCCAACTGTTGGAATCCTTCTTCCTCTCTAATCTCTGTTTCCCATAGCTGGAAGTATACTTTCTGTCTCTTAGCTTCATCATTTTTTTTTTAATTTTTTTCTATCTACATTCCCAGTTTGGCTGAAAGAGACATGACCACACACAACTCTTCTTGGTGGTCCAGAATCTCCAACTTTCTCACCTCTTTTTATAAAACTGATTAACTTGTAAGTATTTAGGAGATAAGGTCACTTGTTTCTAGTACATTGCTCTCAAAATTTATCCACAGTGCATGCTTAAATAATTGTGGCATAATTTTAAATACCATAAGACAATCTAGAACTGTAGGTTCTTATCCTGATTTAGGTCATTGGATCCCAAAGATAGCTGTTTTGGTTCTAATTTCTTATTGAATTTTATTATTATAAACATATATTGATTGAATTAATTGAATGGCAATGCTGCCAGATAGTTTATCAAGTAACTGACACATTCTCTTAGCCTTACAAAGCTAGCATTGTTTCCCCCACATTATAGATGTGGAATTGAGGCTGGGAGACTGAGTGGTTTTGCTGAGGTCACAGAGCTAGTCAATATTGGAGATGAGATTCAAGCCCAGGTTAATTCTGATTCCAAAGTCTACACACTTCCCACAACTGTCTCTCAGCTTTCAGGTGACACAATGATCAGTTATGTCACTGATTTAGAGTTAGGGGTCCCAACATCTTTCACCAACAGCCAAGAGAATGACCTGTGTTCTTTTATATTGGTTACATGATGGGCAAGTCATTCAACTCTGAATGCATACTTCAAAGTCAGGAAAATGGCCATGGAGTAGACAGCACAAAAGACTCTAAAGGAAAACACTCCATTTTCAGAGGCCAGTGTTCTACTTCTGCAGTTCTAACCGTAACTGTGGAGAATATTTTCTTCACAATCTACCAGCAGGATATTCATTCCCTTGCTATGTTCTGGAGCAGCCAAAACTCCACTTCCCCATTGCCCCTAGGGCTTTGAATGCCACCTAAAGATCCACACAGGGTTCTGAACCTTTGTGAGGAAAGAATTTCATTTCCCTTGTCTCCTTCTCGGTGTTCCATAAGGCCACTTGCAACCTTTCCATCTGCTGCACATAAAAACAGCCAAGCAGACAGCCTGCTGACCAGTGGTTGTAGTGATGAACTCTCTCATGTTCTGGTAGGTCAGAGAGTTGCAGCTGCTTTTACAGTCTCTGGAATTTACTGTCTTGCTTCCCATCTGGCTCTTTTGCGCTAAAGATCCTTGGAGTCAAACCCTCAGGTGACTGCCATGCTGAGCTGGTTTAACCAGCCTCACCTGAGTCCTAAAGACACAACTGATGTGATAAGATGTCACTATTGCTATTTAATATTTATCAAGGGCACTCAGCACACTTGGCACCACTTGGACAGGCAACATACCTGTCCTCTCCTTCTTCCTATCTTTCCACAAAGAAATGGGTCCTGTGGGATTTACTTGCTCAGAGATTCTGTCCTTGCTTATTTCCTTAACCTTGGAGCTCTGTCACCTGCAGGTGTCCAGGGATTGTCTGGGTGGTGGAGGCTTCTGACACTAACCATCCTGATTATGGATATGACCTCAAGCACAGACCTCCTGTCACCCCAAATTAGCCTGAACAGGCACCAACCAGCTGGCCCTGTGGGAATGTCACCAACCCTGGATTTCTTCTGCTTCTGCCCTTGGCATTTGCAATCTGAGCTCAGGAGTCCAGCTTCCTGCTATTTGTGAGAAGTCACACATCCAGCATCAGTCTCTGTACCCAGCTGCCTTCACGCTCTCAGCTTTTTTCAAGCATTGTTTCTTTAAAGCTCCAGGCGAGTGTCACCAAGGCCATCTTTTAAAAGTTTGTTGGCCAACTTGCTTGACACTCCACTGAAGTCATCCTCTGCCTCTAACACCTAAGGTGAACTCTGCTCTAATCACCTTCCTGGCTGCTCGGCTGCCTCCCTGCCTTCAGCAGTCTCTTGCTTTTAACAGCTTGTTTAAGATCCTTAAAACAAGCTGTCGGCCTCCAAAGGAGGGATGGTGCTAGAAACAGTGTGGGGAGCTAAAAATAAACACTTCCCACAGATAGGGACAGACACGCTGTACAAATAAATTACCTGGCACCCTCCTGACCCGATTGGGGGCTTCGTTGTTTCCCACTTAGGGACAGCAAAGTGTTTGCATGGGTAGCCCTGCATTGCACAGGTGCTAGAAACCGTTTTTAAGTTCCCCATAAGATGGGCAGTGGCAGGCAGAAATCCATTGTTTGTAGAATGGGTTCAGGCTGTCCAAATAGCTCCTTACAAGTTAGTCACCACCAAGGACAAGAAATCCTATTCTAAAAGAGAAGACTAAAACGAACTAAAACAAAATCAGGCTTTGAAATTTTTATTTTATATATTTATTTAATTCCACCTGTGCAAAAACTAATAGCCTTTTAAATCAGTAAATAATTTGTCTGAGAATACTAGTATAGTTACTCAATAGGATGGTCTTTATATTAGACTTAGGACAAGGTTTACCAAAGTAGGCATTGTAAATAATAATAACACATGCAATAAGCCCTCTCTGTGGCCTAACTTGGTTCATTCATTATTGCATCAGGGGAATCCTGATGGTTTCCATACATCCAAGGTGTCATAGATCTGTTAGCTCTGTTTTTCTCCAGAGGCCTACAAAGTCATTTTTATAGTTAAGAAATGAGATTTTTTGAATGGTTAAGTGACTTGTCTGAGCCCAGTAGCAGCAGAGTGGTGGAGCCTGTTTAAAAAAGACTAACCACTTAGAGAAGGTCAGTTTATGCCAGGTACTGTGCTAAGGACTGTATGAATGCCTGTCATGACAGACCAAGAAGTCATTGTAGACCAGGGCGCAGTCATCTTTGGAACCGTCAGCTCCTACCTTCTCCTGGTTGGTCAGTGCTGGCTGGGGGCAGGAGAGGGTCAGAATGTCCAAGTCAGAGTTTGTACCTGGTAAGATCAACTTCTTTCAGCCTAAACCAGGACACTCTCTGTGCTATTTTTGTGCATGGATCATGGCATACAGGATTCTGACAAGGAAACCACGTTAAGAATCCTGACCTTAAGAAGGGCTGATAAATAGATTTTGCTATAGTAACAAAAAGTTACTTTACAGCATGGAAAGTTCTGAGTGATGAAGTTCTAACAGCAGCAGGAAAGACAGAGACTAGCATCCAACCTGCAAGGGAAATGGGCTGGCTCCCCTTCCTGAGAAGGCTGGCCTGATTTCATACCTTCCCTGCAATTTCCACCATGAAAATGGATTAACTCCGAGGCATTTTCTATTCTGATTAAACATTTCTGTCTGTGGCGGTGTCAAGATTGTAAAACACCTAATACAGAAGATAATTACAATGCCATGAACTACTTTAACCTTTACAATTATTTGTGTTTTCAGAGGCTGCCCCTCCCTCCCAGCCTTCCCAGGGTAGGAAACAGACTGACCGGCAAATAAAACTGGGGCATACTGAAGAGGTCAGAGACCAAAGTGACCTCTAGAGCGTGAGTGATGCACAACCCCCATGGACTATTCTTGTTTTAATGACCAAATGCAGCCACTAAATGGTCTTCCTGGTGTCAGCTCATGACTGAAGAGAACAGAATATTTCTAGAATCTTAGAGGTGCCTATAGCAGAAGCCTCATCAGAGCAAGAAAAGGAAAAAAAAATAGTTGAATTTTCCTTTTCCCATCACTGCATTTGCCACTTTGTACGTAGAAGGCAGATTCAGTTACCCGCTACCGTGTTAAGGATTGTGAGCACTGAGCTAACATCCAGCAAACTCCGACAGGGACAGAGCCTTAAGATAGCATCAGACCCTCTGCGGCTATTCCCACCAAAGGGGAGTTGTTCCCTCTGGAGCCGTAGGTTAAGACCACTGGGTTGCGTCCCAAGTAAGCCATTTGCTTTATTTTTTCTACTAAGGTTTGATTAGATGCTAATTGTCATGGGCAGGGAGGGGGCCAGGTGGGGTCACTGAAGGATTTAAGGAGGGAAGTAACAAATAAAGAAGCTACATTAGGGAAATCACATCTATTCTGGTTAATGAAAGGCAATGAGGATGACAAGGAGCCAGAATTTCTCAAGGACTTACTAAATGCCAAACACCTTGACATGTGCTTTACGTTTATTATCTCAATTAATCCTCTCTAAAATTATACAATTGGGCACTAATATTAGTATTTTCATTTTATAGACAAAGAAACTGAAGTGCTCTGCAGGGAACTTCATTGCCAAAAATCACCCAAGTGGTGGCAAAGAAGAGGCAGAGGCTGTGCTGGCAAATGTTTTTTGTTTGTTAGTTTTTCTTTAAAAGGTTTTATTTATGTATTCATGAGAGACAGAGAAAGAGAGAGGCAGAGACACAGGCAGAGGGAGAAGCAGGCTCCATGCAGGGAGCCCGATGTCGGACTTGATCCCAGGACTCCGGGATCACGCTCTGAGTCGAAGGCAGACGCTCAACCACTGGGCCACCCAGGCATCCCTGGCAAATGTTTTATGACTGGCTGGGAGGAGCGGGGAGAGAGTAGGAAATAAGGAAACCGCAGCAGGAGTCCTGCTTTGTAGAACATTCCAATTTCCAAGGTGTAAGTGCTCCTGTGGGGGCCACTGACAAGCAGCGGCCCCACAATGTCAGGGCAAAGCTATCCCCAAGAAGGACACAGCAGGCAGGGGACAGATACCGCTGGGCCACAGGTATTTCGGCAACACAGGTTCTATTCCGTATGAATCGATCAATTTCCTTTATCCAGCTGACTTTTAAAAGGGGGCAGCCCTAGTGAAGGACTGAGAGAGGGCCCCCTGTGGTTCAGGAGCAACACCTCCAAACACAAGGCTTTGGACCTGCCTGACCTCCTACTGCCTGTGGCCTATTTCAGAACACCCAGCTCCTGTAAGGCACAGCCCAGCGAATTCTGTCAAGGCTTGCTACTTGAGGAATTTTGCCAATCACTGGTCTACCACGCTTTCTTCTAGCCCATCCAGCCTCTAAAATCATTGGATTAAAAAAAAAAAAAAGTTTGTTCATTTGACATATGTCTCAGGTAAAGGTATCACTGGGTAATCTAACTGGACACTGTGAGGTGATATTACTACCATTTTTACCCAGGGTGGCACCTCTACTATTACCAGCACCTTTTGTCCCACCTCTAATATTACCAGCAACACCATTTTCTGATTTAGTCTGTACTTTACCACTTCACTTTTTTTCCTTTGGGGCCATCTTGCCCTGGCCATCTAATAAGGAACAGGGGACCTATATTTGCAGAATGGCTTATGAGTAGTAATAACACCGTCATGCATCCCTCTGAAGGGTATCTGAGAACCCAACTTAAGGCTTGTATTGTTTCCGCTGAGTGGCAGGTGAGTTAATTAATGAAAGAGCCACACACTCTCAACTGCTCTCCCCCCAACCTCATCTGGAACTCCAATTTTCAGGAAGCATCCGGCTGACAAGACTCAGCTCAATTAGAGGTAGGCCCTCATTCAATTAGAGCAGGGGGTCTCAGGGCTTCTCATATTTGAGGACCATATTTCTTTTAAATACAGATTTTAAAAAATTACTCAGAAATGCCTTTATATAAAATTTAATCTGGGAAGGCAGTAGAGTCTAGAGGTGAATTCACAGACTTTGGTGTCAGCTGATCTGGGTTTGAGTTCTAGCTCCTATATTTAGTATCCATGTAATCTTAGACCAAATCCTTAATCTGTTTCGCCTCATGATCTATCAACCATGGATAAAAATAACATATGTGACACTGAGTTAGTATGTAGATTCAATGAATGAGTTTAGTTAAGAGCTTACTTAATATGATGACTTCTGCCATATAATACTAGTAATTACTATTCAAATATGTAGGCAAGACATTTACTTTTTGACTGTTAAGAGAATGCTTGGTGGGCACAAGTATCTGTAAATCCAACAGTAACTCTGAGGTCCGTAGTAGTCCATGAATTGGGAATCACTGAGAAAGAGTGAATATCTACTACCACACCCTTCTCTCAATGCCCACCCCCAACACACACACACTTCTAGACACGCCTTGGCCAACCAAGGGACTTTTATATTTGAGTTTCAAGTAATATTTGGTTGGCTGTTTTTTTTAAGAGTACATTTTTAAAAATGTAAATAGAACCCACCCTTCCCCATGACAAGAAAATGCATATTTTAAAGGCCTTGTCTGAAATAATAAATCAGAAGATCAAACTTGTTTCATATTAGATGTATCTTCAAGTAGTGGTTGAAATGAAGAATTTGCATTTAAATGGAAAGATTAATGACTAATACACAAAGCTCATATTTAATCACCATTTCCTTAACACAAATAATTTATATTTTTATACAGATCATTCACCTTAAGTCAGCAATCGAAAATGATAGGTGTAGTATTTTATAAAACAATTTCTGTGTCACCAATCACGCATCTCAGTTATAAATACTTCTGAGGCTGCTGGTTTCACACTGTTACTTGCAAATGATCTAAATGTTGGTACAGTAATTTGAGTGTAAATATACTTGAGAATGTGTGACTCTCACCTCATAGAAATATCTTAAACTAAAGAGAAAGAATCATTTGGGAATGGCTTTCTATGCATGGTCTGTTCTTTTGTACTTTCCCCTCTACTATGAGCTATGCAAGATTTGCACTCCCTCCAATTTTAGGCAATTGTTAAAAAAAAAAATCTGACTTTCCTCTTCTGGAATAATTAGTAGTGAAAACACAAAAAGGATACACTTTTATTCAAACAAAAATGTGAAGGAATGTTCTGAAAAACTAAATGTTCTACTAGTCCCAGAAGACCCTTTATTGGTACATTTCCCATCAATGGTGATAATGCACTTGTGTTTACCAACTGGTAGGTCAGGAGTGATGTTTCATATTCTAAACTATTCTTCAGAATCAGATCCTGCCACCATATACCACTTATTCCATTCTGGGGTGCATTACATAAATACAGAGGAGGCTCAAAGGTTCTTGGACTTCTTAATGCCTGACCAGAAGAATAGCCAAGTTGGACCACTTTGTCCTAAGTATGGAACATGATAGAGGAAAAATTGTCCTTTGTCCTAAGTATTGAACATGATAGAGGAAAAATTACCCCAGGCATTGCACTGAATCTGTTCTTTGTGTGTGGCTTTAGGCTCAATGTTGAGCAAATGTTGAAATTTGATTTACACTAGCTGGAGAATTATAATGAAATGACACATTTGCATTAAATAATCTTTCTTAGTCAGGACTGGCCAATAAGCATCAGCAATGCATACACTGCCAGACAATTTAAAGTTCCTAGTTGGTATTATGTCATCCTCTGGGCACTGATCATTTATGGAGCTTTTCCAAGTCTTTTCTTCTCTCCCCCCACTTCATCTTTCTTTCCCCTTCTTCCCACCACCCCTTCACTAAGGAAGCAGCAAGAGCAAATTACATTTAGCAAGTGAGACAATAACATATTGGAAACTGGAAAGAATAAAAAGTTATTAAACCTGGTTTTGCCCTTAAAACTCAATAAAATTCCAGAGTTCGGCATGCTGTTTAAAAATAACACCACCTCTACAAATTGGCACCTATGCTCTCTATTGATCTCTTCTGATTGCTGACCAGTAAAATTAGTACCACTTCCCTCACCATTAAGAGGACAGGGTGAATGAAATGTGGGGGAAAATATAAGCACTTTCCTCAGAAAAGAATGTCAGTGGACAACCTCTATCGGGCTTGGACTTTTTTCATTTCCAAGATCCTTCATTTATGCAAATAAGGAATGTGTCAGGAGAGATGCTTGGATTTTGTGGGCAGTGGTGAGAAGGTGGGTGTGTTCCCTCTGTTAGGAGGTTGGGTCCAAGCCCTGAGAAGAAGACTATGCATGTGTTAGGAAGTCTAGTTCAAAAAGCTTTCTGCAATTCCAACCAGGACCCGGTCATCCCTGAAGAGAAAATCTAGCTACATTGTACTCATTGTGTCAGAGCTGACCTATATGAAAAAAGCTGGCACCCAGGTAAGGTTAATTAAAAACATATATAATGCCTCTCGTTCCTGAAAGCTGTGACTTTACCTGGTTGGGGAGAAAAAAGGCTAAGAATTGGTGTCTAATGGGCCTTCCAGACTCAGCCAGTGGCTGCATTCACTGCTGTTCTGTGTAGTGATCCCTGGTGAATAATAGAAAAAGATGTGGTCCAGTGGCTAATGAAACCAGAACAGTACAGAGAACACATATACTTTAATTTATCGTCCCTCTGTTGCATCCGGATTCTTATCCAAAAGACCTTTTAATTAGAGCGCTCTCAGGTGAGATTTGTCCGCCTTTTCAATAACACATGGATAATAGGGAAAAGGCAAACAAGCTCTTTGTTTCTCCCCAGCACTGGGTTCACTAATCATCGTTCCCAAATTCAGCTCAGGCTTCCGCCCGAGCTCATTTCATCTTCATCAGCATTGCCATTTTCGATCTCATATTTCAAAGAGCAATTGGAAAGCAGATATTTAATCAGAAAAGTTTGGGATTCATTTTTTGGACACCCAATCTGTCTTCAGAGGCTTCGAGACAGACAAAATTGCTGTTGACTACAAAAACAACTGATGTCTGTGTCCTTGAGAAACACTGAAGCCTGATGGAGAAACTACATGGGCTTTGGAAGTGGCCAGGTCTGGTTGATACCCCAGCTCCACAATTTATTAGATGTTTGATCTTGGATGATTTGCCCAAATCCCCAAAGCATCCATTTTCTCATCTGCAAAATGAAGAGAACTCTCTAAAATGTCTGTTTGTTAACGCTGCTATATGCACTGGTTCTGATGCAAGTGAGAAAAACCAAATTGCACCAACTTGAGAGCAAATGGGGTGTTTTCTTACAAGAATAATATTAAGGCTCCATAGAAGTAGGATTTCTGTGGACTATATTGTGTCAACAGTGAAGGGGAGCACTATTAAAATTGAACTGGAGGAATCAGATTACGCCGTTATCCTGAACGGGAACCAATACAGCCAGTTCTCAGGAAAGACCCTGAACCCAGGATGCTGCCAGGAATTCATACAGTGCTCCCTTCCCCATCTTTTGTTTCTGTTTCTGTCTGTGAATCTACATAATTTCTCACCCCCTTGTAGGTTCCCTTGTTTTACTCTAGGCTACATAGCAGAAGACAGCTTCACCAGTTCCTGAGTATAGATGCTACATGTCCAGCCACATGTGGACAATCTCCCTAGTTTCTACTAATCTTGAACCCAAATTTAGAAGGAAAGGATTCTCTTTGGTCTAGTTTGTGTAAAATGGTATCCAAACTTGGATGATCTGATGAGGTTGGAGCATACATCATACTGTACAGGTTGGCTGCTCTAGAAGGAGATCCATTGCTTTTGAGAGTGAGATTAAAGGGGGTCTAGTGACCTGGAAAGATACCTCAAAAGAAATCCACAACAGGAATAGGCTGGCAAGGAGTAAATGTTGAATAAAGGTAACTAGAAATGTCTTAGTCAATGAGAGCTTTATAAAATGGATAAAAATTGACTTTCCAGTTTTTATCCACATGAGCCACCTGTTTCTGAAAAGGACAATGCAATTGATAATTTGGATAACAAAATTTTTACCACTTAGATCTTGACACTCAAAGAAAGTCTATTCAGCAGCCCAAACCTGGAGAATTACAATATAGATTTCTGCTCCACTCTCCAGGCACAACAGGGGATGCTCTTCCAGCCTGGAGAGTTAATGATGGTTCCTCTTCACCCCCCTGGAGAAGAGTTGGGGGCTTCATGGTCTCTACTGGGACTACATTGTACTTATTCCAAGAGACATCTCATTTCAAACACAAGATGATTCAGCTTCACTCAGATACTTCTTAACTAAAGGCCTCCAAATCCCGTGCATGTGAAAGGGAAAATGAGAAGCAAAACTACAATACTTTCTAGTTGCAGTGTTGATCATTAGGCCTGACATAAGCCGTCTGTTCTTTAATGAGTTGGTTTATAATGGAATATAAAGAGTCGTTTGGGGATGGAGAGAGCTAATGGTTTCTCTGACCACTGAGGGATCCTAAGCAAGGCTACATCTCACAAACCTAAAGGCTCTTTTATAAACTATATGTTCTCAAGAATCACTGGCCTGCTTCCCTGAAACCAAAATAGCATCCCTGGGCTGGACACCAGGACTCTAACCGGACATATTTCTTTGATCAATTATGACTACCAACCAGAGCAATGACCCATCTTCTCAACAAATGTTTCTCAGATGCTCCATTGAAAGTCTACTCGTGTTATGATTTTTCCCTTCTGTTTCATTTTGCTTCATACTCTTCCTAGCTTCTGCCAATGAATTCCTCTCTCCCCCATCTCTCACAAATATTCTTTTTTTCCCCCCAGAATCAAGGAGCATAGGGAACATACCTTTTCTCCCCAACATGGAGCAGTATGCTTACAAGTCTGTGTAGCAGAATGTTACATTGGAAGTTTTGATTGAGGCACTGAGATGTAAGAAAGATCAGATTACAAAGAGGTGCCCTAAGCAAAAAGTTCAAAAGAAATGTCTGAGAAGTGGCTTCCTGACTTTTGAGTCCCTCATCTTTGATGAGGCTATAAAAGAGCTAGTCAGAAAATTTTGAGAAGGTATTTTGGTAGAGAGCTGTATGGATCAGTGGAGAGCATGACATGTTCTCCATAACTAAGGGGACTTGGTAATGGGGATCTGACTCCTGCCTGAGAAATTGAGTAGATGGGAGCTAAACAAAGATGGCTACTTTGGGATTGACCTCCACCTCCAGGATATGTTAAGATAAAAGCAGCACGAGTCTTTTCCAGGAGTCAGATATGAATTACATGGAGTTAAAGATGCAAGCCAGCCTTGATTCATTTTATCTCCTTCCCAGGAGCCTGCCTGAAAGGGCAAAGGAGGTCCAGCAGAATACAACTGCCAGAGGGATAAAATGCACTGCTCATGGCAGGAGGGGCCCAGCTGAGGCAAAGGTCTCCTATGAGAGTCAGCTTGAAAGATGTCAGGCTGTGTCATCACCTTGCTGTCTTCTGATGGTGCCCCCCAAGTGAGAAACTTTCTTCCATGCCCCCACTCCCAGGCCTCCTGTCTTCTGAGGCTCCAAGCCTTTCTGGAGGTGGGGAGTCAATAAAGGTGGCAACTCTCAGGTGGCAGAGAAGGTGAGAAATGAGACCCTGCTATCTCCTTCCTAGGCAGCAACCTTGAATGGAGTGGCAAGTTGTTCACTCAAGACTGAAACATTTAAATTAAATAACTAAGGTTATTTGGATAATTTTAAAGTGACCAGAGAGCTTAATCAAGAAATTGTGAGACTGGCTTAGCTTTCAACTTGGGATAGTAAAAGAACTTTCTCTACCGAATAAATTTTAAGTGACTGTGTAAGACAAACCTAAAGTTGTTCCAGTGATTATATCCCATGAAACCTGCTTGTTCTACTTTCTGATTGCCTCTCTAGATATTGCCATGGAAATGAACATTTAGAGAACATTCATAGCTCAGAAATAATGCTTCTGATTCCTCTGGTGAGCTGAGGTAGCAAGACTGAACTGAAGACACTTCTTATGTTTCATTTCTTGGGACTTCTGACTCTTGAGGATAAAAAAATAGTTCCTGCAACAGACCTAAACATGTGTCATCCAGTAAGTCTGATTGGCCAGTGACTGTGGACTCATGTCAACCACTTGGATCTTTGGAAACTTCTCATCAAACTGTGTGACTTTTAGGCTCCCTTTCCTTACTTCCTTCTTCCACCACTCTCCAATCCTTTGAAGTTAAGAACATTTTAACAAGACTTGCGAGGCCTTTCCTGACCTGTTCTTGTCAGTCTCCCTACCTCCTCCTCCTGAAGGAAGCTCTGAAGCTCCAGTCTGACCAAGCATGTTCAATTCAGACACTATGCCATCATCCCTGAATATCATCCATCTACCCACCCTTTACCCAGTTCAACCCCACTCATCTTTCAGGTCTCACTGTAGACCCTACCTCTTCTAGGAAGCCTTAGACATTCTACATCTGAGAGGGTCACCCTCTGATGTGCTCAGACAGCCAGATGTGGTGGTTGTCATGCTCTGTAGTGTGACGTTTCCTTCTTTGTTTCTTCCATAGGCCATCAACACAGCAAAGGCAGGGATGTATCCCCAATTCCTACCCCAGGGGCTTCATAAATGTTCTGCAATGACTGTCAAAACCATAACTGACCCAGATCAGAGCCAGAAACACATCAAAAATGCAGTTAAATTTTGGAAGAAGACTTTCAAAAGACAATACAGAATATCAGAAGTTCAAGTGGGTGAAGGCACAGGAAAGTAGCAGGGAGTTACCAGTCCAGGGGAGGCCATGGTGTTTCAGATATGAAAGCGGGAGCCTCACCATCACCTTCTCTATGACATCACTCTGATTGACCTATATCTACCTCACCAAGAAGCTCCTTATACAGAGCAGTATGTTTTTGCAAAAACAAAACCAAGCAAACAAAAAACAAGTAGTTCAAGCAGAAAGTTAGTTTTGACCTTGGAGGAGATAAGTAGGGGAATGCAGAGGATATAAAGCAACAATTATCAGTCAGTCCTAACACCGTATCCTTTATTAACACCTAGGACATTACTGGCAATGATGTTAAATAAGAAGTGAAACATTAGCTGGGTATTTCATCCAGTTTCATATAGACTAAAATTTCAAGGCTTGCTCACAGACCAGAAAACAATAATAAAGTACAAATCTCTTTTATCCCTCAAAATATCATTTTGTCAGTTCTTAATTTTAAAAGCATCTTTGTTTATTCATGCTCTTAATAAATTTTGTCAGGATAATGACCTCACTCCACAAAGTATAGTATTATGAATGGAAAGCTTCACCATCACGTAGGAGTTCTGCTGGGAATTTCTGCTTTTGATTCTATATTTCTCTTCATGGTGTGTGTACTCTTGCTCTGTGTAGCTCTATCTGTCTCCTTAGATAAATAGTTTCTCATTTTTGCTTCTCTCTTGCTTTTCTCTTTCCCAATATAATCCCCCACCTCACCTCTTTGTCTAAATAGTTCACATGGCACCTGCCAGCCACATGCAAAGACTGAGGAACAGATTCTAAATTTAAGTTTCAAATTCACAGAAGAACGGACTTTGATTAGCCCCACCTGGAATACAGGCTCAAACATGACTGTAAGTAACCCATCTCTGTGAGTGTCAAAGATGGGGTAATTGTGGACAAAGGGCAGTAATCAAGAACTATGCAGACCTTTTAAGATGTGTCTACTATAGTTAGGTAACTCCTAGAGGGGTAATGAATGTAATAGAAGTCAGAAAATTGGGATAAATAATTTATATTTAATTGTAAATTGTACTTTCTTCTTGAGGGCACCTAAATGTAAGAAGCAGAATAATTATAACAGCATTTTCATAAATTAAATAGTATTAGGCTTAACCCAAGTCACGGCTGGGTGCCCAGCACAGCAGGGGTTTAATAAAGGCTTCTTAACTGTCTAGAACTCTGTCGAATTTAATTTAGCTTGATTTAGCATTTCCTATATGCAAAGTGCTTGACAATATTGTATTTCTTGATATTTGCAGTCTTCCTGGGAATTTGAAATGCTATAAAGCTATTTCTCTATTCTATAAACGAGAGGATACTATTTCCCAGATAGACTCATTTATCGGGGTGGGGGAGCAGCAGAACTGGAGGTAACAGTGGTTAAGGACACTAGACTAGGTCCAGATCCTGGCTCCCTCACTCACTAGCTCTGTAAGCTTGGTCAAGATATATAATCTCTTTGAGCTTCCTTGGCCTTAAACTGATGCAAAAAAATTTACCATGCCAAAGTTCTATGAGGATTAACTGAGAGCTTTGGTCATAGAAAGTGCCCAATATGTTAGCTTTTCATAACTGTAATAGCTACTGTTGTATGAAATTTTACAGCATGTTAGGAAACAGTTCTTTTCTAAAGAAGAGTCCTAGGAATGTCATGACAAAAACGGTTTAAAAGCCTAGGATGCTGTTTGCCTGAGAGCTCCCTATAACTGATATTCTTGGTCACAGATCTAAGTCCTTTTTTTTTTTTTTTCTTCCCTGAGTTTACCCTTTTTCTTGGGTGTGGGTCTACAGGATCCTCCTTTTAAAGGGACAGGCCAACCTTTGGAATATGACTTGAAATGCTGGAAGAGTAATCACTTGAGGTAATTACCTTGCTGTTCCTACCTAAAGAGCAGCAAAAAAGAAAAGGGTCTGTTATATAGAAGCCATACAAAATGTTCATATAAGGTAGAATGTGGAAGCATTGCGTGAGCACTAGAACAGACTTAAAAGAAATGGAGCAAGGAGTGGTCTAGTACCTAGAATGACACTGGAATGCCTAGAGCAGTGTGTATACTCTGCAGGCAGTGGCCGGCAGTGGAGTAGGGGGAGGAGAGCTAGTGTTAAAGGCACCAAATTGGGGAAGAGGCCAATATGCAAATGTGCTACTGGTCTTAACAGTGACCAAGAAGCCATTCACATGGTAATTATTATAATAATGTGCTAATTATTATAATATTGGTCTTGTATTGATTGGCTTTCTCTCTCCACCAATTGGAAGAACTCAAGGCAGTTGTATTGTGGTTCATGGTGCTATTGTGAGAGGAGATAAATTAAAATCAGATGAGAGTCAGTGATGATAACACCCATGTTGGGTAAAATAATCCTTGACTTTGTCATTAACCATGGGTACAGAGCCATCTTTAATTCACCTGCATACTGTATTTTCATTCACATATCACTTCATTTATACCACCAACATTGTTGAGCAGATCCCAATAAGACCCAAAACATCTTGGCCCTATAGTTTGGAGGGAAAAGTAGCTAAGTGTTTTACATATTCAAATAATGGATGTTTTATGCAACTAAAACTTGCTTCTCATTGAGAAATAGAGCAAAAAATACAGGGAAAAGTACCCGAAAAAAAAAATAGAAAAGTTGACAAACACAACCCTTGCCTCTTTTATCTGTGCTGTCAAGGCTAAAGACCCTTGACTGAAATACAGAGGGTCAACAGATGGCCAAAGCATCAACCAAAGAAGCAAGTTCAGCTTGAACTCAGCTCATCAGGATTCTAGGTCAGCTGTCAAACAGGAAGTGTGTACCCACAGGTTGGTGGAAACAGACAGGGGTTGATGTGAGTGCCCTTGAACATTAAGACCTGATTGTTCCTGTTGTTGAGATTGGCAGCATGGAGTGAAAGGTCAATGATATGCTTTCAAGCTGGAAAGGACATGAAAGCAGCCCATGTTTACACAGTCCCAAGTCAGAAAGAAACACATGTGCCTTGCAAGGGTCTGGTGTTCAGAGGAAGTTGTCTTGGGAGACAGCTCCCAAGCTGAGGGTCTCTTATCTGGCAAAGTTCACACAGCTAAGTCCCAAATGGGAGTCCATGACAAAAGGCAGTTCTTTTAACCAGATTAGCAGCACCAGATCACAGTGGCCTTGAGATCTCCTGTCCTGGGAGAAATAATAATTGAAGCAAAACACTGCTGTTCTTTAAGTTTTCTGTTCACTCATCCAATCTCAGGCACCTCTCCAGTAAGGGACCACCAAGAAGCTCTGAATTACAGCAATGGGAGATAAAATCAAAGTTTCTTAGGAAGAAAAGAAACAACTCGTCAGCAAGAATACAACAGAGGAGATTTATTCAGTGTATATCATGTTCCAAGGCATCATGCTACATAGCCTGGGCACTATGTGGAGTGAGGATTTTGCCCTGAAAAATTTTGTTGAGAGAACAGATAAACAAGGATGCCTTTACAATTAAGAACTGGCAAAGTGATACTGTGAGAGACTAAGGAGAAGGAGACCTGTACTTTATTATTCTTGTCTATTTGAGGAAAAAGTGCTGTAATTTTAGACCTTGTCATTGGAAGGAATTCCCAGGTGTAATTCATTTGTTACTTAGCACCATTGGCAGTTACACCTTGATGTTGCTAATCACCAAAACACATAGAAGCTTTCAGACTTGCCTCTCTAGACACAGGGCATTGCACCTGACCTGCCAGTATTTCATGAAGCATACCATGTCCCTCCCTTCAAACCAGACCTATTCCAAATCCTCAGGAAAGATTAAAGACAAAGAAAATTTAGGAAAAATATAAATATAAATCAGCCCCAGTTCGTTTCATAGGAAAAATGAAGATAGTAGTTTACCCAATGGTCTTTCTTTTCATGTGATAAAAGGATACCTCATTCTCTGTTTAATTAATTACGGGCCATTTGAAACACACTGCCAATAAAACAGTGTTGTGTACTAGTGGAAAAAGAAATGAGATGAAAAAATTTGCCTGTCCCATTATTCATTTGTATTGATCTAGATGTACAACCCTATGCATCACAATTTGACAAAAGGTTAAATATTAACAGTAGAATCATTAATCTAACAAGACAAATTAACACAACAATAGCTCTCTTGGTTGGCTTTATGTATATCATGGGGCTCTCCATGGACTGAGGAACCCTTCAGACTGATCTTTAGTACCTCTTTTTACAGATCTGACAATGAACTGGACTGGATAGAAGCTAAATAATAAGAGGTTGTTCTTGTTAATTGCAAAGTTCTTATAAAGTTGGAGAGCTTTCATTGAAAAGTGTTCAGCTGTATCAATTGCAGAGACTTCTTACAAATAAAAACATATGAAACACTAGCATGGGACTTGGCACAAATTTTTAAAAATTATTTGTGAAATATATTAGGTACACTAGTGTCTTTGGGAAGGAATAAACATTTAATGAATTTTAGCATTTTCTCCAATTTTATTTCAATACAATTTTATTCCATTGAATTTATTTCATTTTTTATAAATTTTTAAAAAATTTTTGTGCCCTCCTATCCTTCCTTCTCACCATCCTTCAGTTCATGAATCCATCCATGTACCCTGCTATTCACTCACCCATGCACTCACCCATGCACCCATGCATTCATCCACACACTTAACCCTGAACCCATTTATGCACTTGCCCATGTATCCATCTACATATCAACCCACTTATCCATCCACACACCCTAACATGCATCTATCTACATACCCAATCATGCATTCACTCATGCTTCCATCTGTCCATCAGATTATGCATGCACCTACTCATTTCTGTATCAATTTGGTATTGATGAGAATAAAACATTTAGACATTCTGGATTTTGGACAGATAGGGGAGCTGAAGCCCAGAAATATAAGGTGATTTACTCAAGTCATTCAAACAAAGATTGGTCTAAAATAGAACCTGTGATTACATCTTTTAGGGATTCCTGACATTTTTCTTACTGATAGCTAATAAATAAATAAACCAGCAAGATTATGGGTATTTACTTAAGATCACAAGATTTTGATAAATCACCTTGTAAATTATTAAGTTCCTCCTAAAAACTGAAATAGAAATCTGATGTTCAAATAAAATATAATAAGGGAGACCTGACTGCTATAAAAATTATAGTCTGAAAGTTTATAGTAGAAAAGAGTGTGATCATTTTCCATAAAAATCTTTCATTGAAATAACTAAACTCATTTATCTGAAAAGAGGAGAGATGACACTTCACCTTTACCAAGTCATGCAAAACAGCCCTAATCAATCCCAAACACATTTCACTGTGCAAATTTATTACATTTTTCAATAATTCTATGGATCTTATTTTATACAGTCCTTAAAATTATTGTCCATATCAACCAAA
Source organism: Vulpes lagopus (assembly GCF_018345385.1). Classification (NCBI taxonomy): domain Eukaryota; kingdom Metazoa; phylum Chordata; class Mammalia; order Carnivora; family Canidae; genus Vulpes; species Vulpes lagopus. The sequence goes on along the minus strand of NC_054830.1, from coordinate 27,002,240 downwards.
ATTGGATATGACACACATAAAAGCACAAATATCTACACACCAACATTTGGAAGCAAAGATTAGATTTTCTAAAGACTAGTTTGGGTGATCAAATTTAAAGGGCACTCCTAACTTAGCACTGGCTGTGTCTTGTTTAATACTCTTCTTGTAATACCTAAGTGATTTGAAGCTATTTTATTTATGAATACAGAATGTTTGTGAAGTTAGTGGTCTCTCATCCATCATTTAAACAGCTCCTAAAAATCCCCTTCCTCCACAAAGTCTTCTAAAGAGAAAAGGATTGTTTTCTCTGGTTTGATGTTTCCTAGGTCTGAAACACACCCATGGCTAATCTTTTTTCTTTGCATCCTTAAACATGCATTGACTTTCAATGTGAAATATTGCTCAATGGGTCTCTATATTCCTGGGCAGAGGTTCAAGTTCATTTATACTAATTCTGTAAGACCCTAAGCCCTCCAAGACAGGGATTAAATCAACAACATCCAGATTATGGAGAAATGAAGAATTCTGGTAAATCTGTAATGTGGCAAAAGTTATCACTTTTATTTTTAAATCAAAAGTAAAGGAACCAAGATAGTATGGAGGAATGGGTGCACAAGGCATCAGAAACCACTACAAAGGGTTTTTTTTTTTTTAAAAATGTAGGCATTTCTGAGAATACCAGTTCAATTTTCAAGCTCTGTATATTGGAGGGGAAAGTTTTGCCAGAATCTGGGTGCTCTAATAGGTACTTTCCAGTCTCTAATTTATAGAGGCCCATTTTTGCTTGCCTTTTTACTGTATGCAGCTCTGGCCAACTTCAAAGATTGATGAAATCTGAGAGTGGTATTAGATTTAACACCATTTCAAGATGGGCTTTAAGCTGAGTGAGAATGAGTTGGACAGGGAAGGAAATAGAAAGGAAAAGTTCTATAGATGAAACTCTTGGCCTTAGAGCAATTTGAAAAATTATTATTGCAATTCCCTCCAGAAATTTCTGGGGTGGTCCATGATGCTGCAAGATCATGCTGCTTCCCAGGGAGGCATCTGAATAAAGACATTATGGGATGAAATAGATTATAAATTTGTATGTCAAACAGAATGAGAAATTCCCTAAAACCAGTGCCATATTAAGAGACTGCTCCCTCTTTACCATGCATGGAATATTCAGGCTGTGCTAAGCAGAGAACCAGTTACATTGGGTCAGGGTCTCAGCAGGTATTTTCTTCAAGGAGCTTAGCTCCAGAGTCTCAGGGACCAGTTGCAGAATACTGATACAGTTTAATGATTTCTCACTTTGCCTTCAGGGGCATCATCAACATCTTCTTGTTCTGATTCTATCAGAAACCAAGATTTTAAGTAAGTAGCTAAACAAAATCTCCATAAAATGAGAGATGCAAAATAAGATTGAAAGTGATAAAATGTTTAGAAGCAGTAGCCGACAATTCTTCTCAAAGTACAGAAAAGGAGTTAATTTTTGGCTCACTGGAGATGTCATATCTTTAACTCCTATATAAATTCTGATATGCCTGTGCTTAGAAGCCAGTATGGTTAATACTCAAGTCATACTCCCTCACCAGTCTGCTTAGCTTTATGTATGGACAATAACAAAAGACTTATTAACACAAGTGGCCTTTTCAGGTTTCTAAGTGATAACATTAAAGTTGAAATGTAGGCTTCTCAACCTACATTTGAAATAATTTTTTTTCTGTTTTTTTTTAATTAATTTTTATTGGTGTTCATTTACCAACATACAGAAAAACACCCAGTGCTCATCCCGTCAAGTGTCCACCTCAGTGCCCGTCACCCATTCCCCTCCAACACCCGCCCTCCTCCCCTTCCACCACCCCTAGTTCGTTTCCCCGAGTTAGGAGTCTTTATGTTCTGTCTCCCTTCCTGATATTTCCCAACATTTCTTTTCCCTTTATATTCCCTTTCACTATTATTCATATTCCCCAAATGAATGAGAACATACACTGTTTGTCCTTCTCCGATTGACTTATTTCACTCAGCATAATACCCCCCAGTTCCATCACGTTGAAGCAAATGGTGGGTATTTGTCGTTTCTAATTGCTGAGTAATATTCCATTGTATACATAAGCCACATCTTCTTTATCCATTCATCTTTCGATGGACACCGAGGCTCCTTCCACAGTTTGGCTATTGTGGACATTGCTGCTAGAAACATCGGGGTGCAGGTGTCCCAGCGTTTCATTGCATCTGAATCTTTGGGGTAAATCCCCAACAGTGCAATTGCTGGGTCGTAGGGCAGGTCTATTTTTAACTCTTTGAGGAACCTCCACACAGTTTTCCAGAGTGGCTGCACCAGTTCACATTCCCACCAACAGTGCAAGAGGGTTCCCTTTTCTCCGCATCCTCTCCAACATTTGTTGTTTCCTGCCTTGTTAATTTTCCCCATTCTCACTGGTGTGAGGTGGTATCTCATTGTGGTTTTGATTTGTATTTCCCTGATGGCAAGTGATGCAGAGCATTTTCTCATGTGCATGTTGGCCATGTCCATGTCTTCCTCTGTGAGATTTCTCTTCATGTCTTTTGCCCATTTCATGATTGGATTGTTTGTTTCTTTGGTGTTGAGTTTAATAAGTTCTTTATAGATTTTGGAAACTAGCCCTTTATCTGATACATCATTTGCATATATCTTCTCCCATTCTGTAGGTTGTCTTTTAGTTTTGTTGACTGTATCCTTTGCTGTGCAAAAGCTTCTTATCTTGATGAAGTCCCAATAGTTCATTTTTGCTTTTGTTTCTTTTGCCTTTGTGGATGTATCTTGCAAGAAGCTACCGTGGCCGAGTTCAAAGAGGGTGTTGCCTGTGTTCTCTTCTAGGATTTTGATGGACTCTTGTCTCACATTTAGATCTCTCATCCATTTTGAGTTTATCTTTGTGTATGGTGAAAGAGAGTGGTCCAGTTTCATTCTTCTGCATGTGGATGTCCAATTTTCCCAGCACCATTTATTGAAGAGACTGTCTTTCTTCCAATGGATAGTCTTTCCTCCTTTATCGAATAAATAAAATTTTTTATAAGATGTCATTGAAAATTATGGGCTACAGTTTAGCACATTGACTTTGTTGTAAGTCTGTTGTGCAATTTACTTAAACTTTCAGTGTCTCTATTTCCTCAAAAATAAAATGGGGTAACAGTCACTATTTCACAGACTCATCGTGAAGATTGGAGGTAATAGATGTAAGATTGGTATTGTATGAGTCACGTGATAGGCTTTCATAAATACTATTTCTATCATTGTAAAGTCTTTCCTAAATTTTCTCATCATAAAACCAAAGTTTTAAAGAATTCTAAAAGTTTTATATGAATTCTTAAATTTTTCTATTTTTCCAATATACAAGCAAGATGGAGAAGGTCTGCTAGTTGAGATATTTCCCCCTTCCATCCCTCAGTAGGTATCTGTTAAAGACCCTGTGTCACTTGCCTGTGGAGTTTCCCACTGTCTGAGTTTTGTGGGTTTCACACTTATGGGCAATTCAACATGCTCCTCTGTCCTGGGTATTTCTCCCAAGTTGAAAGCCAAATCCAGAGATTTGATTATATCAAAGGTGACCCCTTTAGCAAGACTAATGGTGGAGGTGTGTTGTTTCCTCCACCTGAAGACACATCGTGTTCCGTTTTTGCTTTTTGTTTCACCCAATGTCAGTAGTAATTAGTGCTCAAATTCTAAATATGACCACTACTTAGCAAAATCTTCCCCTTTTTTTAGTCATAGATATACAAGTTCATTTAATGTCTAATGTCAGTTTACATTGATATCTCTAGTCATTCTGGTGATCTGAAGCTAATTCTCTAGTAGATTTCTTAAAAGACAAACAGAAACCATGATGGGAAGAAACTCTTACATGTTATTTTTATCTGTGCTTTTTATACTGGAAGATCCTTTTTGACATTAACTCTTTCCTTATGTCTTCTTTATTCCATTCTCTTCTGTATTAAAGCATTGCTATCATAAAGTCTGATGAAATTATTTTTCCCTTGTAAGTTATGTGTTCCTTTCACCTAAGTGCCCCATTTGTTTTTGTTTTCCTGTTTTTCTTTTTTTTAATCCAGATTTTCTACTAGAATGTATCTTGCATTTGGCTGATATTGAAAAGTGTGCCTTTTCAATATCATTTTTTTTTACTCAAGAGACATATTCTTAATTATCCTTTTTAGTATTTGCTCTGCTCCCTTGCTGCAGTTTCCTTTTTCAGGAACTCCTTGTATCCATATAGTTAGATCTTCTTTGCCTATCTTTGATATTTGTCAATTTCATATGAATCATTTTTATCTCTGTTTTTTTATTTTTAAAAATTCCTTTGTTTCGTCTATTTTTCTAGACGAGATGCTATTATTGTATTTATATACTCTTTTATTCCTTCTAGTTTGGCCACTATTTCTAACTTTAAAAAAAATTATAATTCTTTTTTAAACTAACTCATGTACTTTGAATTTTTATTTATATTATTTTTTCATATCTTTTACCATTTTCTTAATGTCTTTTAGATTGTTTTGAAATAAAATGTCACAATTTAATCTGTTTTTTGAGCATCTATTTCTGGCACACTTTAATCCTCTATGAGGATATATTCTACTACTTACTTTCATTTTTTCATATTACAACTTTGTGTAAGATTTACCTGAAAGCTTTTCTTTTACTCATTTCTATGTTAGTTTCTTTGAACTCTTAAGCTATGAAGTTCAACTGTACTACTACTTAATGTCGTATTAAGTACTTCCAATTTTTATTAAATATTGTATTGAAAATACAGTGGTCTGTTTTTTGTTTTGTTTTGTTTTGAGATTCTTGTTCTCTGCTCCTCTCCCCTATTTTTATCTGAACTTTCCCCTTCTTTTGTATCTACTGACCGTGTCCTGGTCAATTTTGATTCCATGCCCAGCAACTACTCCTTGGTATACAGCCATATCCTGAAAGGACCTTGGAAGGTCGATTTTGAGAGTTCATACAGACAAGACTGTTCCATCCCCAACAGCACACCTCTCTCATGGCATGCAGCAAAATCACTCCCAGTTTTAGCTACCAATTTAAAATTGGCCTGCCACGCATTCCAGTTAGTATCCATTGGCTATCTCAGGGGTTCCTTCTCCTGTTCTCATGTCTGTCAGATGACCCATTACTTTCCTTTGTTTTCTCCCTCACAGATGGTAACACCTGCTTATATTCTATGGGCTGTGGCATATCTCATCACCTTGACAATTTTATGTGATGATTCAGGAAAATCCAAACATTTTGCTACCACTGCCTATCTTCCCAAAATCTCCTGATTCAAAAGTTTTAATAAGCATTGATCATTTGATTTGATCTACCATAAAGTAGGTTTTTGAGAGCAAGAAAACAAATCTGAAAGAATAAATTTAGCTTCTTATCTGGATACTTCAAATTTGTTTTTCAGGATGACAGTGCAAGTCCCTGAGTTTTAATGCTATCAAAACTGTATTGGGAGATCACAGGTGTGAGATCAATTAAAAAAGATAAGGAAATATTTTTCATTTTGCAGTGATATTTGCAATTGATCCCTTAGGCCTTTCTGTTGTCTCAACTCTGTTTTCCACCTTAAACTTCAGTGGAGGGAATGTTTTAAAGTACTTAGAATGCTCATCCTGATCCACAGTGATTTGATTCTAAATGGATCATGGCCAGGGAATTACCAAACCAGGGCACATCCTGTTGGCACTGTATTTTGGGCATTCTGCTCTTGTTCTCAGTGAGAAGCAAAGGCTCTTTTAAACGTGAATTTTCTTGTAACCCCATGTTGAGTTCCAAAGCACTAAGTAGGGAGAATCACTTTAGTGAAGGAAAAAAATAACTTAGGGGAAAATAGGTACTATCAGATACTTCTGTCCATTTCATTGTCATGCAAAAATCAGGAAACTACATGAAGGGTAGTACTGAGATAAAAGCATAGCACTTATTTCAAACTCTGTGTGTGTGTGTGTGTGTGTGTGTGTGTGTGTGTATACACACACATATATTTTCTTCTCAGGGCTTCCAAATTAAAGATATACAACATGTAACTAGTATTAGCTAATTAAGATATTGTCCATTATTAATAGGTGTATGTGACTAAACAGCATAAGTCCTTTCCAGGTGATCTTTGTGGTTGAATATAAGCTTCCAAAATTAACATCTGCCGCACCCCTACCAGAGTAAAGATACACGATTTGTCTCATCATGACTACCACCCTTGCTGCCAACTAGCCATAATTTGAATGTTGTCCACCAAGGAATTGAATTTTGGTGGTACCAAACAGAAGCAAAATCAAATTCTTTTGTCTTTTTTAACAAATAAATCATATCATGATAACAATTAAATACTGATACTTAGTGATCATAATAATTCTCATTGTTATGGTAAGGTGCTTAAGCCTTCTTGGATAGAAAGCAAAGATGAAATGTGTGTGTGTGTGTGTGTGTGTGTGTGTGTGTGTGTGTGTAGAGAGAGAGAGAGAGAGAGATAACCATGTAGATATAGATGTATGCCTAGATCTCTACATAGAGCAAACTATTTCCCATTGCATACAATATAAGTATCATTTACTGAGATAAATGATAATCTGGGATATCTGGACCTAAAGTTTGGAAAGAGAGAAAATAATTCTAAAATCTTCCCATCTTGGGATCCCCTTCTATATTATCTTCCTTTAACATAGATCACTTCAAGGAAAGACCTCTCCTCCCCCTTCTCACTATCCCCTGCTTTGATCAGAGCACAATAGATTAGGATATATTGGAATTAAAATGACCAATCATATCGAGTATGAGAGGATAAAACCCAAACAGATTTCTGTCCTTCACATGTTCTGATATGATTCTGGTTTGAGCTCATTTAGATCTTTAAACAAAACCCCACAAATTTCCATATTTCAACTTCTGCAGAAGTCATAAAACCTACATTCATCTCCCATTCAACATCTGCTTTGCTGCCATTTCTGCTTTTTCCTATGAGTGAATGAGGCATGCCAAGGCACCATGATGGAGAGGTCACTTAATTTTCGTTTGTAAAGCCAAATCTCCTGTGCTCTCCATAATTACCAATCAATTTTACATAAATAGCAAAATTAAGCCCCATTATTCTCATTTACCACAAAATTAGAGGAATTAATTAAACATGGAAAAAGTGCCGATGCCTGCCAAATCACTACTTCCAGTAGATAGAAGCAAATTCAGGAATGACACACAGGCAAGAAGAAAAATCATCACAGCATTCAGAAACACAGTGAAGTAATGCAAGTTGAAAAGACTGTTAATGGCACAAGTCTGAAAGCACCAGTGTGTTCCTGAGTTCCTCTCCTAAGGCTAAGACAACAAAAATAAACTCGTCCTTACAGAGATGGAATCCAGCATCTTTACAATGCCAGGTATGGCTTCTTTTCTGGTTTGCTGTTTTTGGGAACCTGTGGTCTGCATTTGGTTTGAGTTTGAATAAACCCAGAGGAGAAGGCAAACCTGAGATGTGCTTTCAATTCTAGATTTGTCTGAGGAATTCCATTGATGTGAATTCTATTGCTAATGAGCTCAACTAAACTCTAATAATCACAAGACTAGAACACCCATACTTCTATTTGAGAGGTCAAGCTGTGTTTAAGACCAAATTCCTGAAATAAATGAAAAGTAGAAGAGGATTCACAATTTCTACACTGGCCTCAACAATGCTCAGATCTGTTTAAAAGTGTAGAAGTTATGAGGCTGCAAATGGTGAAGTCGTTTCATAAACTGAAAAATTCAAAAATGAAAGTGTTCTTCAAGAATTATCCAAGAGTTTCTTGCAATTACTTCCATTATAAAACAATGAAATATATACTATTCCTTAAATAAACCTACCAAAATGATACCCCTTTTAACTGTTGGGCTGTAGTAAAAAGATCTTCATATCTTCCTTAATGAGATTTTTATTGCTTGTGTAAATTTGTCTTGTGCTGAATTTTTGTCCTGGGAACCCTGAATTATGTTACCTTGAGTTGTTCCTGGTAAGCATGCAAGCATCCACCCAATTTTTGCTGTGAAAATGGCTCCTTCTGGCAAAGTGAAAGCAATTGGAACTCAGTTTAATTAGCCGCCTTCTGTAAATATGCCATTATTCTTCTAACTCTGTGCTGGAGTTATATTTACAAAGGGAACAGATAGCAATAATTATTTGGAGTCGTAGTTAGTCAGTATTAGTTAATGTCTGAGAATAATTGAGAGGAAATTAAGACAAGTGTAGATTATGGGTATAAAAGGGAGGATAAATAAGTGTCTGTCAAAATAGGAATTTTACCTATCTTTTCAGGCACGGATTGGAAGCTGAAATGCACAGAGAAGCAACAAGTTTCTCACCTGAAACCCATTTAGCAAGAAGCATGGGCATCTACATTATTCACTTTTGATTAATCTCATGGTGGCTTTCTATTACAGATGTTCACTCCCAAATCAACTTTTCTTGGTGACTTACCATGCTTTACCAACTTTTCTTGGTGACTTACTCATGTTTCCTTGGACTCTGTGGAACTCAGGGAAGGTAAACATAGTTTAACATCAGCCAGAGAAAACAGAATAGAGGGAGAGGTTCTACCGTTACCAAAATACTGAATGTACTGCAGGGTCAAATGTAAATTGTGAATGAATTAGATATTTCACTGGCTTCTATTAGATTAGTTAGAGTTGGCTAGTTTTGTTTTTTTTTTTGTTTGTTTGTTTGTTTGTTTTTTAAATTTCATCCTTTAGATTTGCAACTGTCATTGGTATAGGAAATTCTGGCTCAAAATGGCCCCACAACCTCTCCTGGTGGGTATGATAGGGAACGGGTCATTTTGGGCAACCTTCCTCAGAACCAAATGCTGGAAGACAACACCTATCCTCTCTCTATCAATTCTATAGTTTGAGGAGAGGGAATCAAAATCAGGAAGGGGGTTACAGACACAGGCTTTGGAATCAGACAACTTTGGATACTTGTCCAAGCCCCAGTGCTTACTAACTGTGAGATCTTAAGTGAGCTATTTACCTTCCCAGTTGTCTTATAAAGAAGATAGGGATAAACACTAGAACTTAGTGATTAGCATGACTGAATGAGATAAGTCACACAAAGCACCCAGCACTGAGCTGGATGCAAAAAAACAAAAACAAAAACAAAAACAAAACAAGGAGGTAGGGGGCTCAGTTAGCTGGGATGACTACAACTACCAGGATTATCTCTACACCATCTTCTGAAAGCTGTTTACACCACTGTTTAAATACACATAGCAGGTTTTCATGTAATGTCTGGGAACAAATGAGAGTTTGGGGTGGGAAAAACAGGAAGTACAAAGGGTTGAGTCTGTCCTCAACTGGTATAATGGGCTAAGATTGAGATTCTACTAACAGAGGCCTGACAGGCAAAACCTTTTTTGTCTTTTGTCTGTTTTATTTTTTATTTATTCATGTACTTATTGTTTCACAAATCAGGTTGGGCAAAATCCTAGCTCAAAGCAGAATCACAGTTCCTGAGATAAATGGAAAGACTCTAGGGATGTCTGGGTGGGTCAGGGCATGATCACGGGGTCCGGGGATTGAGTCTTGCATTGGGCTTCCTGCAGGGATCCTGCTTCTCCCTCTACCTATGTATGTCTCTGTGTCTCTCATGAATAAATAAATAAATATTTTTTTTTTTTAAAAAAGGAAAGACTCTAGGCACAAGCAAAGTGGCCTTGAGGTCCAAGTGATAAAACATGGCAGGCTGTGGAATGACAGGTTCTTCTCACCATTGTATGGTGCCAGCCACACCCTGGCACTTCTGGGAATAAGAACCTTAGGAGCACACAGAACTATCCCCAGTGGAGTTCTCAAGGCACACCCTGATGGCTGGAAGTTTGCACCCAGTAGACTGTTACTAACTGATGTGGAGAGCTGGAGCAGGGGAGGCAGATCAGGGTCAAGAGCTCATAGATCCTTCTAAGGGCAAATATGAGGCACTATTTCAGGAAAATATCTGAGTAGCTGATTTCTAACCACAGCGACACAAATGATCAAAGAATTTAATCATTTATACTTTTATGTCATAATCACAGAATCAGGAGATTTAAGAATGCCAGGTTGGAATTCCTATACTTTGCAATAAGGTTTAGCATTCATAAAAACGTGCAGAACTCTCCAAGTGAGGTAGAAGGATCTCCCAACTTCCACCAAAATAGCTGTTGTGTTAGGCTGCCTTGGCTCTCCTTCTCCTCCCCAGTCACAATTCCAACCATCTGGACTTCCATTCCTCTGAAAGGGAAAAATAGGCTAAGATCTCCCATAGTGAACCTGCTCAGAATGCCTGACTTTTTATTCAGCTCCAGAGACTTACCTCATGGAACACTGGAGCTCCTGGTCCAGTGGGGGGGATCAGAGGCAAATAAGCAACCCAATTTCTGCAAGTTCTTGGTTTGGGTGCTGTGTATATACTTGTTTTACATCTCAGAGATGAATCTTGTCTCTAAGTAATAAACCTCTTGGATAGTATTTTAAAGTAATTTCAAACTTCCTGAAAACTCCAAGAGAAAGTACAGAGAACTCTTAATACTTTTCACCTAGATTCACCAATTTTTAACATTTGTTTCTCATATATATATTATAAATTGAGAGTGGGTTGCATACGTCATGTCCCTTAATACATCAGTGTGTGTTGCACAGACTACTAGCCCTGTGAAATAGTTTGCCAGAAGAGATTCTTTGGTCTACAAAATGTGGAAAACCCTCCAAGCTATGGCCTCTTTTTAGAATCAAGGGCTCTAAATAAATCGCTTTAAATTCAATGCTCCCAGGACCTGCTTAAGCAAGAAATCATTTTGCTTTCTAGTGGTGGCAGTGTCTCTGTGTGTGTGTGTGTGTGTGTGTGTATGCATGTGTGTGCATGTGGCTGCCAATAACATTCTGTGGAACGATTCTAAGAAATATTCTTCTGGTAACATTGAAGAGGAAGCAAGCCTACACTTCTGCCTCCTCAAGCCTCCCTTAGCTCCAAGACACACTCTGTACCCACTTCCCCTATCCCCCCTACACACATACTTGACAGGCAACCCCCAAAACAGGATGCCTCTCTGGGTGCAAGACATTCTTACTCTGGAATGGTGAAAGAGGAAGGAAGTAGTTGATTTCAGCCTTGGGAATGGAGAGTTTTGGGAAATGGGACACAACCACTAAGGAAGGGTGAGTGGGAGTAACAAGGATGCCAGCAACATCCCCATTGGCAGAGCAATAGGTTTATAACCTGGCATTAGGCCCTATTTGTTGAATTAGTAAGAGACCTCTGTCTTCTCCAGATATAAATTTTCACCAGGCCTGAATATAAGCCCTTCTGACAAAAATCCACTGTAAGATGCCAATGATACACTTTCAAAAACCCAAGTGCTAATAAGAAAATGTCTGATGGCACAAGGGAAGTTGCTTTCCACTTTTGTAGTGGAAAGCAACCTCACCAGCCCTTTCTCATCCAAATGGGGTACCCAAATGTATCTGGAAGTGAAGTGCACAAGCAAGGAAGGGAAGTGGAATGGGAAGAAAGAGAAGCAAGAAGAAGAGAGAGAGAACAAGAAAGACCTGCAAGAACAAAGAAAGGCTGCAGGGATGTGACCCTCTGAGCCCAGTGCTGACCCAAACAGCTGAGGAAGGGAGCAAAGTGCCCTTTGCTTCTGAGATGGAGAAGACAGACTCAAAAAAGACACAAAATAACTCTTCTGAGGTCAACCTCTTACAAGCCAACTTACTCTGCCAAATGACCGAATCCCTTTAATGATTCAGAAATACGGAGTCATCCTGGAATATTGAATGTGTCCCAAACACCAATCTGGATTAATCAACTGGGGCTGTATTTTTTATTTGACAGCTGCATGGACATGAGCAAAGAGGCAAAATCCACCTTAAAAAAAAATCCCACAGAGGCAGAGAACAGTGTATTGAGAAAATCTTGGACTAATAAAGAAGTTGCCATGAAACCAAGAACTCAGCAGAGGCAAATTTTCTCAGCTAATTAAGATCTGAAGGCCATTAACTTAGTGGCTGATGTAAGAGTGCCTACTCTGGAGCTAGCAGCTTCTTGCTTCTTGCTTTGTGACTTTAGAAGCATCACTAAACCTCTCTGGGCCTCATTTCCTTCATCAGTGAAGTGGTGAGAAGTATCCTACTCCGCAATGTTGATAGCAGGTTTTAATTTATTTTATTAAAGATTTTATTTATTTATTCATGAGAGACAAAGGTGGGGGGGGGGGGCAGAGACAGGCAGAAGGAGAAGCAGGCTCCCCGAAGGGAGCCTGATGTGGGACTTGATCCCAGGACCCCAGGATCATGCCCTGAACCAAAGGCAGACGCACAACCACTGAGACACCTAGGTGTCCCAATATAAGGTTTTAGAGATTTTTCTTAGAATAGGACATGGCACATAGCAAGAACTAAATAGTACCTGTTATAGTTGCTATTGTTAATGTATGATCTACCCTGTGTTACATTTGCCTCTACCAGCTAACCAGACATGGTACTGCAAGTAGGAGCAGAAATAAGCCAAAGAGGCAGGATGTCATATTTTTATTTGAGAGGAAGACTTTGGCTATGAGTTAAGTCTTATCTCTTGCCTGGGGACGCTGGTTACTTCTGGGACAGTGAGCATGAGGCTACTGACATATTCTCGAGATTTGTTAGTACAATCATTGGATAATTCCTGCCTCGTGTTGTTGTTCTGTGGATTAAACAAGATAATGCATGTAAAATGCTTAGTTCATAACAGTAGCCGTTATTTCTGTTCTTATCACTATCAATATCATTATAACAATATTGCCACATAGTCTAGGGATTGGATGATCTCATGTAAAATCCTACAACCAAATGCAGGTAGAGGACTCAGATATAGCCTATCTATTTTTCAGAAGGGGATTAAAATACTTTGATTTTTTTTTTTTTTTGGTGAGATAATATATATATAAGTATTTTTGTAAATTCTAATGTATGTGTCATCTAGTGTTTATAAAATTTTTTAAAAAATTAAATTACCCTCCCAACCTGTGGCCTCCAACGTATCTTGCCTGCTACACTTCACATTCAAAATGTTTACGGGTATTTATTATCTCTAGTTTTCAGCAGTGAAAACTCAAAGCCAGTTGAGAACCTCTGGCTGGAACACAGGAGAAACTGCGCCATCTGCTGGCTGTTTCGGAGAACTGCTTGGGGGAAGCTGCCCACAGCCCTGTAAATACCCTAGTGATAAAGCTGCAATGGGGCTGAGAGCAGTGGACCCGGTAGTTTGAGATCCAAGGGGCATGGAGGAGGAGGTCATCAATAGGTCTCTGGATGGTCACAGCTTGGATCCCACTGCGGGGCTGCTGGGCATGTGGCATCTGGCCCTGGCCTGTCTCTCAAGACAACACCTGCCTTTGCTACGCCTGAATCAGACAATGATTCAGCAGGGAGCCCGCCTGATGTACTAATCATGCTGCTCCTTGGCGTTTGGTTCCATTCCCAGCCTGGTGCTCATTACAGCCTGTTGCTTCCTGGCCTTGGCTTGAGCTCAGGCCACCACGGGCTCCAGGCTTCCTCTACTGTTTCCTTTCCTCTCCCCAGGGCCTCAGCCAGCTGTCAGGCAACATGGCCCTCAGGAAGAGAGGCACACTGAGCCTCGTGGCTGGTGCTCTGCCCCACTGAATCGGGGAGAGAGACATGGAAATCCCAGGGCTCACTGTTAGAGACTCCAGCTCCCCTCTGCAGGGAGCAGCTCAGGCCAAGCCCCCATCTAAACAAACAATTGCCCTTATAAACAGACAACCTGACACACAAAGAAGGCTCCTAGCACTCCACAACTCCACAAGAGGATCCCTTCAGAGACTGTTCCTCAGCCAAATGTGCAAATGTGTGAAGGATAAAGAAGCTGACCCATATGAGCACCTGCTGTATGCCAGCAATTGTCACATGTGATTTCTCATATTAACATATTCAATCCTCAGAACCATGCTGGGAGGGAGATGCTGTCACTATCCTTATTTTACAAGTGAGGAAATTGAGGCACAGCAAGGTGAAACAGCTTGCACAGACTCACAGAGTTAACGCTGGAGCTGGGCTTCAAACCCAGGCTGCCCACTTCCAGAAGTCACACTTTGTAATCTCTAGGTTTGATCTAAATACTCAACACCAAATGACCGAACAACACAGTTAGATGGGGAGCTCATGGATGTGATGGAGAGTAAGATGGCTAGCAGAGAAGTCCAGGTAAATGGGCTCCCTGCTCACTCCCTACCTGTTGCTGACAATAGGGACCCAGAATGAGACGTCAGAATGCATGATGGCTGGGGTAAATGAGGAGGGATTCTGGGGAATGGAAAGACAGCAGAGTCCAAGGAGAATCAGAGGTGAGTCATAAACTCAAAAACAGGAAAAAAAAAAGGAGAACTAGAGGAACACAAAGGTGAGGGGACAAAAGATTTATATAGCTCATCACATTCAGAATCTTAGAACTGAACAAGCTCAGCTCAGCTATGGAGGCATGGAGCCAAGATTTGCTGAGCACATGCACCTATGACCAAATGCATGTAGGTTCGGTTGCCAGACAGGTGGTTGGCTTTGGTGTGGACCCACTGCCCAACATGGCAGAGTAGGTGAACCATCCTGCATGCTTTTGGGTGTCACGGACAGCCCACAGACCTCCATCCTCACCACTGGACACATTCTGCCACTCCCTCACCCACAGGATCCACGAGGGACCAAGCACTGAGGATAGCAGGGTGACTGGTACCACAGGTACCCCCACTCCCAAGGAATTTACATTCTAGTGGGAGATGAAGGCAAAACGCAAACAGGTAAATAAGAGAGCCACAAATCAGAAAATATACTCTAAAGGGAATAAACAGGAAACTGTACTGGGAAAATAGTGGGGAAGACAGACAACTTTTGACCACAGAGAAGAAGACCCAAAGGGTGTCTGTCCAGGCCTCTAATTTCAAAGGGCCTCACCTGTCCAGTGCTAATGGGACCTCCAGATGAGGGTCCACAAAAAGGCATGGACTGAACCTGACCAGTCTGAATAATGATCACATCTTGCAACTCTAATGGAGTCCATGTGCAAGGATCTCACCTCTAACGTGTGGGACTCACGATGCTATGCATTCATTCACGAAATAAATTCTCCATCGTCTTTTGATTAAGTGAATTTGAGTTTCATTGTATCACATATTGTTATGCACAAATGCAATGATTTAAACTAGTTTAAATATTCCAAAACACAGGCACTCGATTTGGCTTTTCATTTGGGCCAGGAGGTGGTTGCTGGGTGCCTCAAAAACAGGCACGCCCAGTATCTAGTGAGGAACAAAGGCCTCAGGATGGGGGCATGGTTCTGAAGCTGAGACCTGCGGGAAGAAAAAGTGACAGCCATGTGAGTCAGAGGGAGGAAGAGCGTTGCCAGCTGTCCAATAAAGCAACTGCACTTTTGGAAGACAAAGCCTCTCTCTAGGACTTGTGTTTTAAAGAAAATTTAAATTCTGCTAAGAAACAAAAGATCCTGGTAAGTTCTGGTAGGAAGGCTTAGAGTTAAGTCCAAGACAAACCGATTCTAATTTAGCCAAAAGTGGGAAGAACAAAGCCTCATCTACAGCTTAATGCCACCCTTAAGCTCAACTCCTTAAGACTCATCACGTGAAATTTTGAAATGAATCACTGAATTATAAGAAGCTAGGCAACCAGCAGATTGTGCATCTCAGATTCCACCTGACTCTGAAAATAGGCATTAAAACTGCAGCAATCTAGGGAGAAGAAGAAAAAGTTGAGGCCAAATTTCAAATGACAGCCCTCCTGACATGCCGGTCAGTGAGAGATGGAGGCTGACCAAGGGCTAAGCGCTTTGACCACCGGGAGCTGCAGCCCCCAGCTGTTATCTCAAGAGTTACCAGGGGCTAAACAAAACAGTGCATTTCCTCACTTGGTCTGGGATTGGGGATGCTAAACGTTTGGTTTTGTCCATTACAGCCTGGACTTTGAGGGCAATGAACCTGGGGCCTGACTCATGAGAGCCAGTCCTATTTGGGCCAGAGGCGATTTTGGGGAGAACTTGTTGGGGGAACATGTCTGTGTGTTGAGGAAATAAATTCAGAGAGAGTATTCCCTCTGCCTGCCCTACCATAAAAGACAAGTTGAACTTTCAGCAAGCCACTATGGAAATTTCTCACCACCGTAGCAATTTCTTACCACTGTAGCTAGGTTTCCCTGGTGCAAACCTTCCTTACACTTTGTATCTTGTCCCCTCTAGATGACTTTCCCCAAGGGAAGTGGTCTATCCATCTCTTTCCCAGGCACCTAGGTCACCAGTCCTATGTATTTATTAAAAGACTGAATTACTGGGTTATCAAAATCTGTATCTGCTACCACAGAATTCCCTCTAGCTGTTATTAAAGGATTTGTCTCTCCCAGCCTAACCGACAGTCATTGGGAACCAACCATCCGCTGAATAATTTATTTCTCTATCATATGTTTATTGGAGGACCTATGAGGTGTCAGGGACCTTATAAGGTTTTCCAGATATAGCAGTGAATAAAACAGACAAGCTCCTGGCTCTCAGGGCGCTGGCAGTGGGGAAGACCCGGGGCCAAAAAACTTTCTATGAAGAGCCTGAGAATAAACATCCGAGGCCTCGCAGGCCACATGCAGTCTCTGCAGCACGCTTTTCTTTGCTTATTTCCGCCCCCCCCCCCAAACTCTTATTGTAAAAATCATTCTTATCTCAAGGGTCTTTCCAAAATAGGCCATGGGCCAAATTTAGCCCATTGGCCATAGCAAACCTCTGTGTAAGAGAGACATCAAATAAACACTTTGATAATTTCGTAAGTACAGATGTGATAAGCACATAGCAGAGGAGGGGAGAAAAACAGACTGTGTCAGGCCATGATTTTGGAGGGATTTGGGAGGCTTCTTGGAAGAGGCAATATCCAAGGGGGTATTTCAACAAAAGAGGAAGGCAAAACCCAGGCAAAGACTGGGGGAGCATGGACTGGGATGGAACAGGGAGAGTCTTCGGTAAAGAGGCCACAGGTCAAGGCTTTGGGCAGCAGAGCTGGACGGGGTCCTGGTCACCCAAGACCTTGTCCACTTTAGATTTTTTTTTTAATTTTATTTACTTATTCATAAGAGACACCAAGAGAGAGGCAGAGACATAGGCAGAGGGAGAAGCAGGCTCCCCGTGGGAGCCTGATGCAGAACTAAATCCCAGGACCACAACCCGAGCCAAGGCAGATGTCCAACCACTGAGCCACCCAGGTGCCATCCACATTAGACTTTTATCTTAGGTTCCATGAAAGCCTTTCCAGGGCTTTAAGGAGAGGAGTGTCAGGATCTGATTCAAATTGGAAGAATCCCTCTGGCTGCTGTGCACATCCGCCTTGGAGAAGTGACAGGTTGGAGGGAGGCAGAAGGAGGCCAGCCAACTACAGCTCCCGGCTATGGGTTGAACTGTGTCTCCCCTCCCATCTCCCCCTACAAAATATGTTGAAGTCCTAACCCCCAACACTTTGGAAAGTGACCTTATTCGGAAATAAGGTCATTGCAGACGGTCAGTTTAGATGAGGCCATGCTGGAGTGGGTGGGCCCCTTATTCAACATGATGTGTCCTCATAAGCAGGCAGCCACATGAAGACAGAGACCCACAGGGAGAACAGTGCAAGGTGACAGCAGCAGAGATGGGGTGAGGCAGCCGTAAGCCAAGGGAGGCCAAAGCAGAGCCCCCCAGTCAGCACATTTTGCTGCAGCCTGCCTGCCACGGTCCATCAGATGTGGGAGGGGGTGTCTTTCAAGCTATGCTAACTCTGGGTACCTCCTTTAGAGGAATCACACCATGGAAGGAATAAAAAGGTTGAATGTTATTTTAATTGAATTTGTTTTCAATTTATTTTCAGCTGTCTAGGGAAAAACCTTTTACACTCACATCATTTGATTCCTTTTTACTTCGTGTCCATTATCCTCATAATGAGCTTTTAACACATTAATGTGGCCCTGTTTGCTGAATGGTGATTCACGTTGGTCAAATCAATAAATAGCAAAAGCATAAAAATACACCAAACTGAGACACTGAACCAGAATATAAATGGAAAGCTTGGACTCCCACTTCCTTAACAGTGGAGACTGCATTCTAACATTTCTACCTCACACATCAGGAAGAATGTCACAAGAAATACCTTTATTTTCCATATTTCAGCTCCCAACTGTTGACAGAGGCAATAGACTAAGCTCTGGAGCCCCGGGATGCTTCTCTAGCCACCCCTGGACTTTAACCTTTCCCCTTGTGTTCTGTTCCAGCAGTGTGCTGTGGTTGTAACAAGAGCTTTTCTAAATGTATATATGGTGAAAAGGGGGAAAACCAAAATGCAAACTTCCACAGGTAGTTTTTTTTTTTTTTAAGACTCCAAGAAAGCTGAGAAGAACAAAACTTTTGCCAGCTGCCCCCATGGTTCATACAGCAGACATCTGAATAGGTTTTTGTTGCCTGTTTTGCAGTGCCACCTTAGGCTTCCAGAAAACGAGATAACTTTATAAACTGTACAGAGCAACTCCTTTTGAGGGCTTAGCATCCTCCCTGATCGCAATGAAAAGGAGGATTTGCTCTGGCACCCACCCACAATGGTGCAGGGGAGAGGAATGTGCCTTGGGATTCAATTAATAAAGATTTAATTCATCCAAAATTTCTCCCTTGCCCACCTATGCCTGGATCGTAACCTAAACCAATTGAGTAGTAAAGATCTAGTGTAGGTGTCCCCAGCTGTGTTCTAAGGAACACCGGTTCTCTAAAATTTAATCACACGCTCCAAGAAAAATGCATTCTTTGGTTACGGAATTTTTGGAATCTCTGTATACTCAATTATTCCCCTTTATGTTCCAAAGCCTGCTAGCCGTATAGGCTCTGAGAAGTCCCACAGCACACTTTTGTTTCACTAGGTGTCCCCAGTACTTGATTTGACTAAGAAAACTTTTAAGTTGTTTTTAAATTTTTTTTAATTGAAACAGCAATTCACACTGTACAACACAAGGGAAGTATTCAACCTGAGAATCATCTCAGAAAAATCTATCACATTACAACCGGAACTGGGTTTTTACATTTTGGCAAATGTCTTTATACTCCATGAAACACCTATCACATTCCTAAACAAACTGTGCTGCCATTGCCTCTCTGTAGCTCTCCGATGGGGCACGAGGTCCTTTAGAGTAAATCTGGGGCCTTATTCCAGCATAATGTAGATATTCGGTAACCAGGTGCAGAAAAAAAGAAGTTATTCAGGACTCGTTTCATCACAAACAACACAAACCTAGATCAATCTAGCCTAAGAAAGTAGGTTATTTATTGAAGAGACACTGGAGGAAGCTCACAGCTCTGGCATGCTGAAAAGCCAGGTCTCAGAAAGGCAAGAATCAAAAAAAAAAAAATCATGTTGGGGGTGGGGGGCAGTTCAAGGACTGAAACATCATCTGGATCCTGGCCCCCTCCTTTTCTGATTGTTCCTTACTTCTTTTCCTTTCTGTATGTTGGTTTTGCTCTCCTGAATTGCCCATCCTCTTAGCTTTATGACTAGAAAGGGGACCACTCCCTTAAAAAAAATCTCAGTGGAGAATTCTGATTGGTTTGACTTGTGTCCTGGGTCTAGGATTGGCTCACCTGGATCTTGGACCTACCCTCTAGTCTGGTGTCCTGGGTCTAGGATTGGCTCACCTGGATCTTGGACCTACCCTCTAGTCTGGGTACTGTGATGAGCAGCCCTATTAGAACCACATAGGAAGTTCTGATGGTTGAAATGGCTCCCTCCAAAAGGGAGCTATGTTTTAAAGAGGAGGGTGTGTGGGGGCCGACATACGTGCATGTCTACTGCATATGGAAAGGAAAGACTGTTGGTTTGGGGGAAGAACCATATCTAGTCCACCCCTTCCCTCATGCTCTTTGAAATCAGCTGAACTACAGATGTGCTGGGAACCAAGCATCCTGCTTAGCTCTGGTGCTGCCCCTGCGTTCTGGATGTAACCTGGGTCTGCTTCTCCCAGGAGGAAAGCACAAGGGAGCTAATTGCTTTAGCAGGTTCATTACCTTGTTGGTGATTCTGTACCTAATCTGTTCATTATGCTGCTTATGTCTTTTTATAAGTGGAGAGAAATTGTGTTATCAGAGGAGAAATGAGCTCTCTTATTTCTTGGGAGATTCTCTTATGCTGGGACAAAAGGGTTTTATGTTTATCAACTTCCCCTTTGTGATATCTCCTTCTAAATGATGTTATTAATCATGTTTTGATGATACAAGTCAATTAAAGATGTTTTAAAGGTTAGGCTAATTAAATCTTTGGTTGGACTTCATATTTATTTAGATTTCCTATGTTGACTTTTAACAAATTGCAAATAAGTGTCATGGAAGAACATGTTTCCATCACTGTGAACCCTAGAAAGTCTTTTTTATTTACCTATGCATGGCCCTGCACAGTCACAGCCAGTCAGCCACTTCTCTGCCAGCCTGTCTGTCCTTCTACCTACGTACCTAACATAGTCTTTTTTAATTTTAATTTTCCTGAGAGAGAAAGAGTGTGAGTGGTGGGGAAGGAAGGAGAAGGAGAGAATCTTAAGAAGGAGAGAGAGAATCTTAGGCAGACTCCACGTTCAGCATGGAGTCCAATGCGGGCTCAATCTCACTCACAAGTCAAGTTCTATAGTCAGTATGTGACGGTCTGTGACCACTCAGAGTGAGGAGACGGCAAACACACTTCACAGTTCTCCTCCTTGAGGAACGTTGTGGGGCGGTGGGGGGGCGGGATCCAGGCTCAGTGTTCCCAAGCTGACTTCCATTACGGACTGACCACAAGGGAGACATTCTAGCAGCACAAACAGATCCACAATTCAGATGTGTATCCACATGCACTGAGAATCATTCCCTCAGAGTCACTGAAATAAACACCATTACCCAATCTGAGTTTCTCTGCCCAGAAAATTGACCGTAACCACTCCAAGGTATTCATCAACCACCAGGTCTGCAGGATGCTCTGGCAACCCCAGCTCTCCTCCCCGACTCTGCTGATTCTTATTTCTTAACAACTCTTCCAACTCAGTTTCCTAAAATCAGGTTGTGTTTGCAGCAGAGAACAAGGAGGGATGGTTGGACTCTCTGGTGAACAATCTCTTGAGGAAGTATTTTTAAACATAAAACACTGTTCTCATGCACACACACACCCCAATGGAATCCCCTGGACCCACAAGTGCAAGCAGGTTCTTCTTCATCCCTTGCCCTCTCCTCACCTCACACTCTTCATTCACCAAAGTCCCCTAGCACTTGCATTGCTTTGTTTTTAAATATTCACTGCTTGATGAAAATTTTGTGATTTTTTGCACACTCAGAACAGATGTAACTATGACCCATATTTTATAATATATGTAGCTTATTCTATGTATTTTTGAAAGTTCTAGTTGCTTCCAACAGCTTTATCTTTCCCAGACACAAAATATAAAGACCTGGTATCCAAATGAGCCAATTTTTAAGATAAAGTATTTTATTCCAGTGTCTAGGCATTATTTTCCTTCACCTTCAGGATGAAAAACCAATATTCAGTAGCAAATATTTAAGGGTCATCTCTTATGTGCTAGATATTGCTTTGCAAAGTGTTGAGAACCTCTTAGAAAATATAGTCTACAGGAAGAATCACATGTCAGACAAAGTATGGGGCATAAAGAGCAGTGATGAGGAAAGTACAAGATGCTGTGAATTAAAGGATTCACAGCCAATTCCTGCTCTGGCAATCAGGGAAGGCTTCCCAGAGGAGATAACTTTGTGCTGAGGTTCAAGGAGTGGAACTTAACCAAGTAAATGGAGGGTAGGCAAAAGGGAGAGGCATGAGGGTGTCTGGTGGCTAAGCAGGGCATGTGAGGGCTAGGGTTTCCAAGCAGAAAGGCAGCCTACCATAAATTGAAAACAAGAAAGTGGATTAAAATGAAGAAGAGGATCCTAGTAGTAACTCAGTGAGAGAGAAACAGGGACATCGCTGGAAGGACTTTGTAAGTTGTATTAAATCTGATCTTGCAGCACCGTTATTAAAAGTTTCCAGTGGGATTTGCTGCCTCTGGCACTTATGGAGAACAGACTGGGGAGGCAAGGGTGAGACGGGGGGCACAAAGCAGCTAGCTCGGCAGCTGGAGCAGAAATGAGTAGCCTGCTCACAGCCAGAAACAATGGGAATGGGGATAGGAGGCTTAGAAAATGGAAATGAAGCACTTGGGAGCTGGTTCGGAAAGGAGGAAGAGGAGGCGGGTATGGCTCCCAGCTCCTTGAGTGAGGGGATGTTGTTCATAGAGCTGAGGACATACAAAAGGGAGCCAACCTGGGGGAAATGCTAGTAACTGTGACAGGTGAGTCTACACACAGGTATGTGTATATAGTCCACCCGCCTAAGTAAGTCTGATAGGATTGGCCAGATCATGTTGTGGAGACAGCCTAATTCACCCCCAGAGCAAAGGTGGTGCCCAGTGCTGTCATCACCAGCTCGCTACAGCTCTGCCCTACATTGTCTTCACTTTGGTAAGCCTCTGTCTGCAACATTGCCTGTCTTGTGGCAGAGAAGAAGAGGTGGCAAACTTTGAGCTGACTCTTAAGCAACACATCTCACTTTCACTCACATCACATGGGCAAAACAAGTCGGAATTACTGAGATTAAATGGGACAGAGATGTACAAATCTCTCCCTGGGAGGGTCACTGGAAGATATGATGGAATAGTTATACAATGCATGACTCCTAGGAGAAGTGGCCAGAACCCGAAACCAACACCAAAAAAACAAAACCTTGCTTCTCCCATTCCAAGTTGGTGAAGCCTGTGTGGACACCGTCATTTTGGGATGTATACTTTACAAAGCAAAATGCAAGGGCAAAAGGCCATTAAACATCTAGGTTCTTGTCCTACATCAGCATGGCCTTGCCTAAGTCCATTGCTGTTCTGGATAGGAGTTTCACCATCTGTCAAATGAAGGTGTTAGATATAGGAGGCATTCTCTAAAGTTCCTTCCAGGTCCAAACCTCAACAGCTCTTATCTCCACTATAGAGCATTTGAGTCCCAGGCCTTTGACCCTTGCAGCTTCAGAAATAAGGGTCTCTTTCACTGCCACTGTCACTCTACAGGAGTCAAGATTCAAAAGGGGCCCCTAAGCCTCTGTTACTCATGAGGTATGTATTCTGCTCCTAATTCCTCCCTGTCCTCAGAAGGTCTGCCTTCTATACCTCATCCTGCCTGCTGCACTATATTAGAAACTAACACCTTATGCCTGACCTACTTCTTAACCCTGCCCTATGGAAGGACTTACAGTAGTTTTGGCTATGGCTTGCCATAAAGCAATGAGGGGGTGGGCACTTAGATCCTCCCTTCCAATCCCAATTTATCATGCTTTACTCAATCCAACCTCATTGTGTCCAATTTAAGGATCAAGACTGCCATTGTCCCCCCTTCTGCTTCAGTTTCTGCCCTTTGATGTTCATCTAGTGAACAATGATGCATTCCAATTTCCAGGTGCCTGGGGCTGCAAATCCTTTCAAGATATAATCAGCTGAAAATAAGGATTTTTGCATCCAAGGCTGATCCAACATGACTACACACCTATTACCAAGCCCGTTTAATTAAAAATGAACATTTCATACATAAACCATCTTCTTGATGTGGAAAATTTTGAGATGAAAACTTCAAGAAGGCACTGAATAGAAAGATAACAACAGAGGGGCACTTGGGAGGCTCAATCGGTTAGGCATCTGCCTTCAGCTCAGGTCATAATCCCAAGAACCTGGGATCAAGCCTGGCATCAGATTTCCTGTTCAGCAGGGAGTCTGCTTCTCCCTCTTCCTCTGTCAAAGAAATAAATATTTTTGGAAGGAAGGAAGGAAGGAAGGAAGGAAGGAAGGAAGGAAGGAAGGAAGGAAGGAAGGAAGGAAAAGAGAAGGAAAGAAAGAAAGAAAACAAAGAAAAGAAAGAAAAGAAAAAAGAAAAGAAAGAAGAAAAGAAAAAAGAAAGAAAGAAAAGAAAAGAAAGAAGAAAAGAAAAAAGAAAGAAAGAAAAGAAAAGAAAAGAAAGAAAAGAAAAGAAAAGAAAAGAAAAGAAAAGAAAAGAAAAGAAAAGAAAAGAAAAGAAAAGAAAAGAAAAGAAAAGAAAAGAAAAGAAAAGAAAAGAAAAGAAAAGAAAAGAAAAGAAAAGAAAAGAAAAGAAAAGAAAAGAAAAGAAAAGAAAAGAAAAGAAAAGAAAGGAAAGGAAAGGAAAGGAAAGGAAAGGAAAGGAAAGGAAAGGAAAGGAAAGGAAAGGAAAGGAAAGGAAAGGAAAGGAAAGGAAAGGAAAGGAAAGGAAAGGAAAGGAAAGGAAAGGAAAGGAAAGGAAAGGAAAGGAAAGGAAAGGAAAGGAAAGGAAAGGAAAGGAAAGGAAAGGAAAGGAAAGGAAAGGAAAGGAAGAAAAGAAAGAAAGAAAGAAAAAGAAAGAAAATAAATTACAAAGAAAATGGGAATGACAGGGAGGAGACTGGAAGGCCTCCCTGCTAAGAACTATCCTGACCAAGTTAGCCTTCCTACTTGCAGTTTACTTTGCAGAATGTAATTCTGGTATATCTGTTTAATTAAGGAAATGACACTTGCTGGATTCTGAGCCTGAGTTGATGGCCAAATAAATGTAGAAACACTTCCTACAGTAGACACAATCTATTCCAAGATTTCTCTCTGATGGAAGGTATTATGCTTCCTCCATTCCCAAGCATTGGTATGAGGCTATAGAGCTCAGGTTTGGGTGTTTATGATGTGTAGATTCTAAGATGACCCCTAGTGACCCTTGACTGCTGGTATTTATGCCCTTGTGTAGCCCCCTCCCACTGAGTCCTGGGTAGGACTGCTATTAATCAATAAAATATGGCAAAGGTGATGGGACGCCACTTCTGTGATTGTTACTTAAGATTCTAACTCCCATATTGTAATAGACTCTCCTCACTTGCACTGATAAAGCAAGCTGCCATGTTGTGAGCTGCCCTAAGGAGACAGACACATGTCAAGGAACTAAGGGCAATCTCTGGCTGCCAGCCAGCAAGGAACTGGCTCAGTTCCAGTTCCTGGACTCCCTCAGTCCAGCCATGAGTGTAAAATCTGTCAGCAAACTGAGTGAACTTTAAAGAGGGTCTTTCCCCAGTGGAGCTTTCATATGAGCCCCCAACTCTGGCTGATCACAGCCTTGAGAGATCACAGCCTGAAGCCCCTACCTAGGTTATGCTGATCTCTGACTTATAAAAAACTGTAAGATTGGGCAGCCCCGGTGGCCAGTGGTTTAGTGCCACCTTCGGCCCAGGGTGTGATCCTGGAGACCCAGGATTGAGTCCCACATTGGGCTCACTGCATGGAGCCTGCTTCTCCCTCTGCCTGTATCTCTGCGCCCCCCCCCTTTCTGTCTGACATGAATAAATAAATAAAATCTTTTTAAAAAACTGTAAGATAATAACTGTGTGTTGTTGGCATGCCTGGATGGCTCAGTTGATTAGGTGTCTAACTCTTGATTTCAGCTCAGGCCTTGATCTCAGTGTCAAGATTTCAAGCTCTGCATTGGACTCCATGGTAGACATGGAACCTACTTTAAAAAAAAAAAAAGTGTTGTTTGAAGTGGGTGGTAATTTGTTATGCAGCAAGAGAAAACTAATACAAATCCCATACTGGGCACTGGAAAACCTGAAGAGGTGCTGGTAAAGGCTATTTTTGTGCAATGAAGTACCTTTTTCCCCCATTTACCCAGCATCTGCATTCCTGGAAAACACCAAAATATATCAGAAATTTAAAGAGATTTTTTTTATTTAATATATAAACTAGAGTCAAGTTCAAGGCTTGATTAGGTATAAATGATATTTGCTCTTAACATGAAATTTTGAATGACCTATGGAAGTCTTTGCAGGAACTGGGCTGTTCAGAGTATTCAGGATATTTAGTATTTTTGACTCCCACCTATTAAATGCAAGTCATTGCAAATATCAATCACTGCAATAACAAATAATAGCCCCACAAATTTCAAACATAGCTTCTTGGGAGCAGTACCAGTGCTGTGAAGGTATGCTAAAGGAGTTTACTGTCATAGAAGAGAAGAAAGTCCTTCTCCCCCCAGAAGACTCTGATTACAGGTAAATGGAACCACAGGGGCAGGATGCAGTGGTCAGTGTGGAGGTAGGAGCAGGGATCACCAACATGCAGTCACCTTCCTGAGTTCTCATCCCCAATACCACAAACTCTGAAGTCAGATAGACCAGGGCATGACCCTGCCCTTGTTTCTCATGAGGAAACATGTGAGGGTTACTTAGCATGTCTGAGCTTTAAATTCTTCACGCATAGAAAGGTTTTGATACAAACATCAGAGGGTTGTTGAAATCATTCTGCTACAGAACCAAGCACAGTACCATGCAGGAAGCACGTGCTTCAGTACATCATAATCTCTTTGTTCCCACAGTTCAAATTCCTATGTGAAGAGCCCAAGAATTCCTTGCTCACTTCAAACAGGGGCACATGGCTCTTGGTCTCAGAACTTGCCTGAAGGGAGAAGGCAAACCAAACCTGACCTGAAAGCTGCTGATTTGTCTGTGTTATTCCAAAGTTGAAATATTTCCGTCGCCAGTGTTTGGGCCTTCCATGATGTTAGTAGACCTCTCCTTTCTTTTCTCTAGGGTAGCAGGCTCAAGTAGTAGTTAGAACACAAGGAATTACATCTGACCCTAAGGTTGAAATTCCAGCTCAGACATGTAATATTCCTTCCCTGAGAAAATCTCTTAAATCCTCTAAAGTTCTCAGTTTCTCCTTCTGCAAAATAGGGATGATAATAGCATTTATCTCATAGGATTGTTTTGAGAAAAAGATAATTTATGAAAACGCTTAGTGTCTCAACATCTTGTTCATAGTAAGAAAACTCAATAAACAACGGCTGATGTTATCCTTGATACTATAATTATTATTTCTAAATGTCACTACCACAAACTCATCTTAACTGCTATTGCAGACCTACAGTGGAAAGAATATAAAGCACAGTGATTAGAGGTGTCAGCTCTGGAGTCAGTTCCTGGCTTTGCTGCTTATTAACTGTGTGCCCTTGGGGCAGTTGTTACTGCCTGGTGTGAATCCCACCCCCAACTCTGTTCAACCAATGTGGCATTTTCTGCACATTACAGGAGTTGGGATATGTTGCTTTGAACGGTACCACGTAACTGGTTTGACTATTTAAAATAATTAAGGTTCTATCACCAAGATAATTGGGGGCAAATAAAAAGCAGTCTCTGTAAATATTTGGTTAGTAATCATAAGAACATAAAGTGTCTCTGAGATGCAGTGGCACTGAGAATGTTGGAAGAAAAGAGATCTCTTTCAAAGTGGATTAGATCTCAGATTACCCAAGCCAGTCATGAGATGGAGGGCTACATTTTTGTCCTTGCCTGGATTCATGGATCTTCCACAAGACCAATAGGATACTGTGTTTTAATCTGGACTCTTTTTTTAGCCATACTCTTTATTTTATTGGTGAAGCAAGATTCAAGAGTTTCCAGGAAATAGCTCCTCTTTCTGTTGGGAGTATATACATTAATGATTAAGTTTGTGCAGAAAATTCTATTTTTTGTAACATTTGCTGAAAATTAACATAGTTTTCCACTTGCAATGTATAGCTTCTCCCTAGGAGCTGGCTTCCTAGGGAAAATAGCTAATATTTTTCAGCAGCTATTGAAAGCAAGAACCAGGCTGGTGTAAAATGTGCGTGCTTCTGCATTCCTGTTTCCCTTTGCACAAAAAGCACAGCATCAATTGGATGAAATAATAGCTATTCAATTGGTCATTCCCTTATGACTGCAAGCCA
Source organism: Vulpes lagopus (assembly GCF_018345385.1). NCBI lineage: Eukaryota > Metazoa > Chordata > Mammalia > Carnivora > Canidae > Vulpes > Vulpes lagopus. Next base: position 26,974,428 of record NC_054830.1, on the reverse strand, counting down.
TTTGGAGCTCAGTCACGCTTACAAAAGCCGATATCGACTATGTGTAGAAATATCTGGAATGAGATGCTTTGCCACTGACATCTTTCATTCATAATTACTGCAAAGTCTGCCTGCCCAGGCCTAGTCAATGGCCAGTCAATATTCCCATTATAAGCCAGAGCAGGGTGAATGGCTAGGGCAGAAACACAAAGCAGACATATACTCAATGGGACCCACGGGTCCAGGCATCAAAGTTGGACATAGAGGGCCTCAGGAACTATTGAGCTCAGAGGAGAGATGGGCAGGCACAGTTTGATGTTTTCCTGCGGTCTATGTTCCGTGAGATTGGAAATTAAGTCTCTTCACAATGACACAATGTATGTGAGAGGAGTGAATCATTCTTCTCTGAAAAGGTATGGTACCAAGCTTGTTGTAGTTACCTTTGCACTTGGTGGTACTGTCTACCTTGTCATAGAACATATTTTAAATGGCCATGGATAACATGGTATCGCCCAGCCAGTAAACTCAAATTACAAAGTCTGAGCAAGTACCACGCACCCCACAGAAGATATCACAGCTTTGGCTTTGGTGCCAAAACCCTGCCATGTAATGGAGAGGAGTTGGTGGTGGTGGATTATGAAATGGCTTATGAGTGTTAGAGAATCGTTTGGCTATTGATGGGTTGCTGGTGTAGGATTTGGTTGCATTGTAATCCAATTTGGCAACTTTCCTGTTGTCAGCTTGAGTCCCTTCTGAGCCTTCATTCTGAAGTTCCCCATAAACCCTATAAATCAGCCATTACTAACTGTTGTGTATACCTGGCACATGTGACTGGGGAAATTTTCTTTCAAATCATCATTTCCTAAGATTTATCCATCCACTGTCTTAAATAAGGGCAGAGTTTTTGGATCTCATGGAAATGTTTCAATCCCAGTGTTTCACAGAAAATCCTTTTAGACTCCATTATTGTTGTCCATGATAAATGTCACTACTGAATCTAATTTAGGTAATTTTCCTGCCACTATAGTGTGCTCGCACAGAAATGAGTATTAATTTACTGCTAATTCAGTGTGCTTACCCTTAATTAGCAACAAGCTTTGTCTGAAATAGCAGATGTTAAAATCTCAGCAAATTTTTATCCATATTAAAGCCACCACTGCAGGTGTGTACACACATATACACAGCCTATGCACACATACCTTCATCTCTCCATCCTCTTTTGAAATATATTTCATGGATATTTGCTATAAATACACTAGTATTAAATTCAAATCCTACAATAATGCAGCTTATCTAAAAAGCCAACAGACCTGGAGATGATGAACAGCTGTCTGAATAGATCCTTAGAAAAAGCCCACAGAGGTTCAGGGAGCCATAGGGAAGCTCCAAGTGAAACTGTATTTCTCTAACAATTGAGTCAATGGAGTGTTCTATAAAACATATTCTCTCACTGAATCCTCATAATGACCTCTAAAGATGGTCTCTATCAACCTCTTTTATTGCTGAGGAACTTGGGGTTCAGAGTTCACGCATTCACGTATCCATCCATCCATCAGACACCTGAGCACCTATTATAGGAAAACTGTCTCCTAGAGAATGGGGACACAGTAGTAACAAAATGACAAAGCTACTGCTCTCATAGGGATTTACATCCTAGAGAGATTAAATGAATCGCCCAAAGCTATACATGCAAATACAGCCAGGGCCTTAATTTCAAGTCGTGACTGTTTGATTTCTGAGCTTCGTTCTAAACCAATATATCATGCCACCTTCTATGACAGGAAAATATTTAGGAGAAGCTAAAAATTCTTGCCTAGGATTTGTTTGCTTCCTCCTAAAGTAAGACTGGGTTTTGCCATGCCACAACGTAGCTCCTCTATTAAACCAGGCCATAACAGATGTCTTTCCTCTCATTCTCTCATTAGTAAAGCTTTAGACATTTGGAGGAACAGGAAGCAAATAATTCTTAATGGCAAACCCTGGCAGACACTGCTGTTGCCTATTCGTTATCGATTCTCTCTTCCTACTATCAGAACCAAACTTTGCTTAGGCAGCAAATGTCCCTTGTCCCAGGGATGCTCATGTGACTGAATTTTGCCCAATGATGTATACATGGAAGTCCACTGGGTAGAGCTTCTAGAAAAGCTTTGTGTCCTGATGGAAAAGGGATGAATTTCACTGGCCCACATCTTTCTCTTCTTTCTATTGGGGGCATAGGCATGATTCCTGAAAGGACAAGAGAATCTACCAACTGTGAATATTAGAGTCATTTGCTAAGGGGAAATGGGGAAAATGAAAGGGACATGGGTACTTGAGGATTTGCTCCATCAGACATACAATCCCTGGGGTGCCTCGTTTTGCACATGAAAAAATATATATACCCCTATTTGGTCAAGCTATTGAAGTTGGGTGTTTTTATATGCAACAAATACCATTGTTATATAAACGTAAACTATACTACTGATAAATTCAATGTTGAGTAACACCTCTACAGCACAGTCACCATTCCCTGAGTGTTTTATACTTGCACAGCACTATGCTATTTCATTATATTGTATAATTTATTCCTCATAAGAAATGTATTAAGGAGGTATTATTACCTCAGTTTGTAGATCTGAAAATGGAGGATCAGAGAGGTTAAGCAATTTGTCCAAGGCTACTCAGGTAGAGCATAGTGAAGCTGCTATTCAAACCCAGCTCCAAAGCATAACCCTCAAGCACCTGATTTGCTCATATATTCATCTTTATAAAACCACACAAAGCAACCATTTCTGACACTTGAAAAAAATACTATTATATTAATGTTTAGTAAAACAATGGTCCTGAGAGCAAAGATTAAGATGAATCTATATCAGTAATATCTTCAGACCTGCTGTTTCTATAAAACATGGCCCTGGCACAATTCAAGCCTAACAATTTCCAATTTCTTTCCTTCCTATTTATAAGCCCAAAAAGTATGACAAAGTGTGAAAAACCTATATCTATGCTGTGTATAACCAAAACAAAAATGAAGCCTATTTGCCCGTCAGCTTCTTATCTAATAGTGCCTTTGGAGTTACTAATACACTGGCCATGGAGCTTTCTCTCTCTCCTGGACTTATGTTGCTCATATCAGGGTGGAGACTGGAGTCAAGAAAGGAGTGGGTTTCTAGAAGCATGAACAAGTTCAGGGAAGGACATTGGTGTGGTTGCAAGGAGAAAGATTCTGTGTGGATACCATCTGTCTTAATCCTCGTGCCTTTTGCCCATCTTTTCTGTGTACCTGTCCTTCCTCACAGCAGCAATCATGTTCCCCAGACCTCCTTGTGCTAAGTCTAGATCTTTCTTTTTCCTTCATGGGCTAATCCACTGTTGCCATGTGGGAAATTTTTTTTTCTTCAAAGCCATTTGACATTTAATCAGAGAGGATGTGATTATTTTTTACCTTGTTCAAGATTAAATCCATATTTTACACACACATACATACACCCCTCCTTAGCTATGCCCCACTCAATCTTCACTCTATGTACATCACGCCTGGTTCAGCTTCCACACCGATTGTGAACATCTGGATTACCTGTCTGAAAATAAAAAGTTGGTCACAAAGATCCCTTTTTTTTTGTTGCTGCTCAGTAGGAGATGTATTCATTGGGCCAGATTTAAGTATTTAGCTGCCCAAAACCCTGCAAAAATGATGGTACTTACTCCCCCATCCACCCGACTCCTCACATGTAATTCCAAAATAAATAAATACCAGAGCGTTAAGTAAGCCTAAGTGTACTGCAATTCTTCTTTTATTTGAAATACCACATGTTTAAATATATATGTGTGTGTGTGCATATGTATATATACACATACCTATCATGTTTATCCATCTATCTACCCATCTACCTATCTACATTCTGCTGGTACCCTAAGCCTATGCTCAAAATGTCCACCTGCCAGTTGGACAACCTGGCACTGGGTATCTAAACCCTTAAGCTAGGGCATTTTGCTCTTACTTCATACACGAGGGAAAAAGTTTATTTTCAAGTTTCTGGAGTTCCTCTGGGTCCCAAACAGAAAAAAACAAAAATTAGAGTGAAAGAGACACTGGCAGAAAGAAATATCCTGTTTGGTAATATAAAGGAATAGGAATTGGCTGCCTTTTAAAAACAGACTCAACCAAGAAATACTATTTCTATTAGTCTGCGTGTGACGGCAATATTTAGCCTTTGATTTACATGCTGGTTCAATGCTTTTTTGAAAAGCTTGTCTATATTTCCCATCCATATTATTAGATGATGAGTCTATATAATTATCTTGCCCAATCCATACTCAATTAGGTACTTAAATACATGAGTTTTAATTGATTATGTGCATGAAGAAGTTCATGCTTTCAACTTTCTGCTTCCAAATATTAAGACCAAACTTGAACAATTTAAATCCTATGTCATCTATAATCAAGATGAATAACACTTTCTAAATGGCTTTTTTTTGTTGTTCTTAGAAAACTAGAGAATTATATAAAAGTGCAGAAAGAAGTGGCATTTGTACATATTCTAGCATTTGAAATTTATCATTAATTTTATATGCCTGTTTTTTTTCTGCATGCACACTGTTAAAACAGTTATTAAAGGTAGATGGGAACATGTTCCCCTTTAAGAGAAATATCAGGATACTGCAGAGAGAGCTCACAGCTATGTTTCTACTATTCCCAGTCCTATCTGTACTCATCTTTCTACTTCTTTCTCTCCCTCTCTCCACAAGTACTACCTAGAATCATTTCTGAATGTAGTCTTACTACCCTTTAAAAATGATTTTACATCTATCTATATTCACAGAAAATACACAGTATTGATTTTTGTGTTTTACAAGTTCAGATTTTACTCAGGCAGAGCATTAGTCTTCAAAGAACTTCAGAGAAGCCATGTGATCCTCTCAATAGATGTAGGAAAAGCATCTGATGGAAAACAATACCTATTATTTATGACATTTAAACAAAACTTTCAGCCAACTAGGAATAGTAAAATTATTTAACCCAAAAAAGTAAATTTAAAAATCCCAGAGTAAAAAGTATATTTAATGCTGAAACATTACAAAACCCTCCAAAGCTAGGAATGGGCGAGCATCTGTCACCATCTCTGTTCAAGGGATGCTGGCCAGTAGAGTAAGACAAAAAAGTCAGTCAAAGGAATAAGGGTTGGGAAGGTGGAAATAAATTTACCATAATTCATATACTGTATGATTTTATCTTTACGAAAATCCAAGAGACTCTAACACAGAACTAAGGAAATAGTTTAGCAAGTTCTTTGGGTATAAGTTGGTTATATAAGAATTATTTATGTTCTTTTGCACTAGTAGCAATTAGTTTGAAATGCTACTTTCAAAATGCCATTTTTAATGGTAATCCAAACTAAAACATGTCTGGGGGAAAAAAGCAACCAAAAGTGTGTAATAATTCAATGGACAAAATTATAAAACATATTTCATATTTGTATAAATATATTTTATATGTAGGAAATATATATACCATGTTAGTGATGAGAAAATACAATTATAAAAGTGACCATATTACTCATAATAAGCCATATATTCAGCAAAACATGAATTAAGATTTTTTAAAATATTTTATTTATTTATTCATGAGACACAGAGAGAGAGGCAGAGACATAGGTAGAGGGAGAAGCAGGCTCCCTGCAGGGAGCCTGATGTGGGACTCAATTCCAGAACTCTAGGATCACTCCCCGAGCCGAAGACAGATACTCAACCGCTGAGCCACCCAGGCATTCCCATGAATTAAAATCTTAACAGTTTTTTCATGGAACTTGGAAAAATAATCTTAAAATTCATACAAAGTACCAAAGAGTCTGAAATACCCTAGCCAAATTGGAAGGGACTATTCTTGCTAGCAATCAGGTCTTATTTTAAAGCTAAATTAAGACAGCATGCTGTTGTTAATGAATATAAACCAGACCAATGACACAGAGCGGATATCCCAGAACAACAGATTTACACCAGAAGGAACCAACACATACATGGAAACTCTATATATGAAAAGAATTGCAATTTTTTTTAATGGCAGAGTATTTTAAAATGGCCTAAGACAATTGATTATTTTTATGAAAGAAAATGCTAAGATGCCTCTGTCATACCATAAAAAATAAGCCCCCAGTGCATTAAAGGCAAATATAAAGTGTGAAACTAGAACTTTTGAAGGAGACTATAGGGGAATGTGACTCAGGATAGGGAAAGAACTCCTTGAACAAAACCTTAAAAGTAAACACTGACAAGTTTGTATATTAGATTTTAAAACTTCTGTACCATGAAAGATACCACAAAAAGTGAAAAATTAGCCACAGATTATGAGTTACATTAGCAATACATATAATTGACAAAGATTAATATACATAATATACAAAGAATCCCCAAAAACTAAATTAAAAATGGACAGCTAATAGGAAAAATATAGACAAAGCAAATCAAAAAAAATTCAGAGGAAACAAAATGACAAACAAATATTTAAAATACATTTGCTGAAAATCGGAGACAGGAAAATTAAAACCATAACACACTAGCATCTGTTCTTGTCAATGACCTGTCTGCATTTAGATTGATTTTCTGCCTTTGCCCTCTTTTTTTTTTTTTTTGTATCTTTTTTATTGAAGTTCAATTTTCCAAAATATAGCATAACACCCAGTGCTCATCCCACCAAGTACCCCCCTCAGTGCCTGTCACCCAGTCACCCCATCCCACCACCCACCTCCCCTTCCACTACCCCTTGTTCATTTCCCAGAGTTAGGGGTCTCTCATAGTCTATCACCCTCACTGATATTTCCCACTCATTTTCTCTCCTTTCCCCTTTATTCCCTTTCACTATTTTTTTTTATATTCCCCAAGTGAATGAGACCATATAATGTTCGTCCTTCTCCAATTGACTCACTTCACTCAGCATAATACCCTCCAGTTCCATCCACTTAAAGTAAATGGTGGGTATTCATCATTTCTAATTGCTGAGTAATATTCCATTGTATACATAGACCACAGCTTCTTTATCCATTGTCTTTCGATGGACACCGAGGCTCCTTCCACAGTTTGGCTATTGTGGACATTGCTGCTAGAAACATCGGGGTGCAGGTGTCCCGGCGTTTCATTGCATCTGTATCTTTGGGGTAAATCCCCAGCAGTGCAATTGCTGGGTCGTAGGGTAGCTCTATTTTTAACTCTTTGAGGAGCCTCCACACAGTTTTCCAGAGTGGCTGCACCAGTTCACATTCCCACCCACAGTGCAAGAGTGTTCCCCTTTCTCCACATCCTCTCCAACATTTGTTTTTCCTGCCTTGTTAATTTTCACCATTGTCACTGGTGTGAGGTGGTATCTCATTGTGGTTTTGATTTGCATTTCCCTGATGGCAAGTGAAGCAGAGTATTTTCTCATGTGCTTGTTGGCCATGTCTATGTCTTCTTTGGTGAAATTTCTGTTCATGTCTTTTGCCTATTTCATGATGGGATTGTTTCTTTGCTGCTGAGTTTAATGAGTTCTTTATAGATCTTGGATATTAGCCCTTTATCTGATATGTCATTTGCAAATATCTTATCCCATTCTGTAGATTGTCTTTTAGTTTTGTTCATGGTTTCTTTTGCTGTGCAGAAGCTTTTTATCTTGATGAAGTGCCAATAGTTCATTTTTACTTTTGTTTCCCTTGCCTTCATAGATGTATCTTGCAAGAAGTTGCTGTGGCCAAGTTCAAAAAGGGTGTTGCCTGTGTTCTCTAGGATTTTGATGGATTCGTGTCTCACGTTTAGATCTTTCATCCATTTTGAGTTTATCTTTGTGTATGGTGCAAGAGGATGGTCCAGTTTCATTCTTCTGCACATGGCCGTCCAATTTTCCCAGCACCATTTATTGAAGAGACTGTCCTTTTTCCAGTGGATAGTCTTTTCTGCTTTGTGGCATATTAGTTGACCATAGAGTTGAGGGCCCATTTCTGGGTTTTCTATTCTGTTCCATTGATCTATGTGTCTGTTTTTGTGCCAGTACCACACTGTCTTGATGATCACAGCTTTGTAGTACAACTTGAAATCTGGTATTGTGATGCCCCCAGCTCTAGTTTTCATTTTCAATATCCCCCTGGCTACTAGGGGTCTTTTCTGATTCCACACAAATCTTAAGATGATTTGTTCCAACTCTCTGAAGAAAGTCCATGGTTTTTTGATAGGGATTGCATTAAATGTGTAAATTGCCCTGGGTAACATTGGCATTTTCACAATATTAATTCTTCCAATCCATGAGCATGGAATATTTTTCCTTCTTTTTGTGTCTTCCTCGATTTCTTTCAGAGTGTTCTGTAGTTTTTAGGGTATAGATCCTTTACCTCTTTGGTTAGGTTTATTCCTAGGCATCTTATGCTTTTGGGTGCAATTGTAAATGGGATTGACTCCTTAATTTCTCTTTCTTCAGTTTCATTGTTAGTGTATAGAAATGCCACTGATTTCTGGGCATTGATTTTGTATCCTGCCACACTGCTGAATTGCTGTATGAGTTCTAGCAACCTTGGGGTGGAGTCTTTTGGGTTTTCTATGTAGAGTATCATGTCATCTGCAAGGAGGGAGAGTTTGACTTCTTCTTTGCCAATTTGAATGCCTTTGATTTCTTTTTGTTGTCTGATTGCTGAGGCTAGGACTTCCAGTACTATGTTGAATAACAGTGGTGAGAGTGGACATCTTTGTTGTGTTCCTGATCTTAGGGGAAAGGCTCCCAGTGTTTCTCCATTGAGAATATTTGCCATGGGCTTTTTGTAGATGGCTTTTAAGATGCTGAGGAATGTTCCCTCTATTCCTACACTCTGAAGAGTTTTGATCAGGAATGGATGCTGTATTTTGTCAAATGCTTTCTCTGCATCTATTAAGAGGATCATATGGTTCTTGTTTTTTTCTCTTGTAATGATCTATCATGTTGATTGCTTCACAAGTGTTGAACCAGCCTTGCATCCTGTTGATAAATCCCACTTGGTCATGGTGAATAATCTTCTTAATGTACTGTTGGATCCTATTGGCTAGTATCTTGTTGAGAATTTTTGCATCTGTGTTCATCAGGGATATTGGTCTATAATTCTCCTTTTTGGTGGGATCTTTGTCTGGTTTTGGAATTAAGGTGATACTGGCCTCATAAAATGAGTTTGGAAGTATTCCATTCCATTCTATCTTTCAGAACAGCTTTAGTAGAATTGGTATTGTTTCTTTTTTAAATGTTTGATAGAATTCCCCTGGAAAGCCATCTGGCCCTGGACTTTTGTGTCTTGGGAAGTTTTTGATGACTGCTTCAATTTCCTCCCTGGTTACTGGCCTGTTTAGGTTTTCTATTTCTTTCTGTTGCAGTTTTGGTAGTTTGCAGTTTTCCAGAAATGCATCCATTTCTTCTAGATTACCTAACTTATTGACATATAGCTGCTCATAATATGTTTTTAAAATCATTTGTATTTTCTTGGTATTGGTGGTGATCTCTCCTTTTTCACTCGTGATTTTATTAATTTGAGTCTTTTGTTTTTAATAAAGCTGGCTAATGACTTTATCTATCTTATGAATTCTTTCAAAGAACCAACTTCTGGTTTTGTTTACTTTTCCACAGTTCTTCTGGTCTCTATTTCATTGAGTTCTGCTCGAATCTTTATTAACTCTCTTCTTCTGCTTGATGTAGGTTTTATTTGCTATTCTTTCTCCAGTTCCTTTAGGTACAAGGTTAGCTTGTGTACTTCAGTTTTTTTCCAATTTTTTAATGGATGCTTCTATTGTGATATTGTGATGTATTTCCCTCTCAGGACTGCTTTTGCTATATCCCAAAGATTTTGAATGGTTGTATCTTCATTCTCATTAGTTTCCATGAATCTTTTTAATTGTCTAATTTCCTGGTTGATCCTTTCATCTTTTAGCAGGATGCTCCTCTAACCTCCACATGTTTGAGTTTTTTCCAAATTTCTTCCTGTGATTGAGTTCAAGTTTCAAAGCATCATTGTCTGAAAATATGCAGAGGACAATCCCCATCTTTTGGTATCAGTTGAGACCTGATTTGTGACCCAATATGTTGTCTATTCTGGAGAAAGTTCCATGTGCCCTTCAGAAGAATGTGTATTCATTTGCGTTTGAATGTAAAGTTCTGTAAATATCTGTGAAATCCATGTGGTCCAATGTATAATATAAAGCTCTTGTTTCTTTGGAGATGTTGTACTTAGAAGGTCTGTCATTTGCATAAAGTCTTTTGCCCTCTTCTTTATCCTCTTCTTTATATCACAAGTAACTTCTGGCCTGCAGGTAAGTTTAGCCAAGTGAGAGAGTGTGAGGGGAAATATAGGAACAGATGAAGGAAAGCCTGGCACCTGTCCCCTGTCCTCTGCTTCATGGACAATCTCTGGCAGCCTCTATGAACCTCTGTGGCTTCGGCTCTCACACCTCATTCCCCACAGTGGTTTCAGCTTCTAGGCTCTGGTCCCACCACCCAGCCTTCTTCCCGGCTTTATCAAATAGGACTTTTGCCAAATTTGTGTAAGATATTTTTAAGAAATGAAAAACATTGCAGGTATGTTGAATTCCCAGGTACACCACTCTCCAATTCCATTTTTCTCACTCTTACCAGAGGGAAATGCAAGTCCTAGGGGTGATAGTGGCCTTTTACTACTGTGGTTAGCTTCTCAGCTGGCCCATTAACTGTCCAAGCAGTTACCTGTATTAAATTTCCTCTGTTGAAGAGCCTAGAGCATTCCTGGCTAGACCCTCACCAAGACACCATTTCACACTCATTAGATTGACACAGATTTAAAGGTCAGACGACACTATATGCTGACAAAGATACAGAGCAGGTGGGCCTTCCATACATAGCTGCCGGGAGTAGAAGTTGATAAGGCCACTCTGGAAAGCAGGTGGCAATATTTAGTAAAATTGGATATGAGTGTTTCCTATGACCTCTTCCACATCTAGGCATACATACCCACTCAATACTTATTTTCTCAAGAAGGCTAATAAAATAATACTTATTGCACCATTATTTATAGTAGCAAAAATCTGTAAAACTATGCAAATATTGTCATTAAAGTATACTAATAGAATGAAATGCTATTAAGCAGTTGCAAGTATCAACTATAGCTTCTGTATCAATATGTAAAAATTATAATACTGAGTGGAAAAATAATGTATAATCATATATACCTATAGTACAACACCATTTATACAGTTCTAAAAATGTCAATTCTGCATATTCTTTAAGGATACAAAGTGCAGTAAGATTATTTTTTTAAAAAACATAGAGATGATTAACAAATACAAAATTCAGGAAAATTGTTCCCTCTGGTAAGAGTGAGGAAAATGGAATTGGAGAGTGGTATACATGGGAATTCAACATACCTGCAATGTTTTTCATTTCTTAAAAATATCTTACACAAATTTGGCAAAAGTCCTATTTGATAAAGCTGGGAAGAAGGCTTTAGGTGCTTCCTAAGTGATTTTCCACACTTTTGTCTCATCAATGTATTTCATTTAATGTTTTAAAAGAAGTTCTTTCTAAAAATAATTGCCATTATTTACATAGAAGAACCAATAATGGATACCTAATCATGATCCCCAAATTTATGTGGCATAGAAGCTGTCTGGAACTGACAAAAGCTTCTACAGGAAACTACCTAATTTCTTCCAAAAGGAAACTCCTATCTTACACACATTCACCCCCATCCATCTTCCCAACAACACACTTTTTCCATGTTCATCATCATCAACCATGTCGGCCTGCTGAGACCTGCTCTTGAATGAATGTTGCTTCCAAACACTCTCAACTGCTTTCCAGAGCACTGTCTATCACTGCTGGCCTTCCTATGTCCACTATAGTAAATCCATCTCTGTGATGTGGGGTTTGTCTGCCTCAGTGGAAGTTTCTAGCCATCAGCATTTATGCTGAGTTTCTCATTTAGTCTTCAGATCTAGCCTGGCTGCTTGACTTCGTTTCACTTGTTTTTTTGTGGGGAGGGGGGTGCGGGGAGGGTTGTTTTTTTCTTTTCTTTTCTTTCTTTTCTTTTTTTTTTTTTTTTTTTGCCTTCCCCTATTGGCCACTTATATCATTTGTTCATGGGCCAGAGCTCTGTGTTTTCACATGACTCATCACTTCACTGTAACCTGTGTCTAGCTTATTAATCTTGGACCAACTGCAGTGTAAAGAACTTGCTAGCACCTTCAGGTGTCCCAGGCTCTTTCTCACCTCCAAGCACTACCACATGCTCCCTCTCGATGCAGACCACTCTTACCCCCCATCCTTACTTTTCCTGCTGATTCTTTATTCACTTAAACCTCAGCTAATCCCTTCCACCTGGAACCCTTCTTGAGCTCCTTGAGACTGGCGCTGCCTACTTGCCCTATTGCAATCAGCATGTAACATCATCTCCCCCTCTCACCCACCAAATTTAAGTTCCATTCAGCCAGGAAAAGTGGTTGCATCATTCATCACAGACTGTCAAGTGTAAAGCCTGGCACATAGTAGACATTCAATAAATATTTCATGAATAAATGAAAGAAAATCAAGGCAGACTGCTGCTCCGCCCCGTCAATTATTCCTCTCCTGGGGAGGGACGTAGTTCACACATCCAGGAAGTCAAAAGGCTACCAAACAGTGACAAGTTGCTAGCAGATTGGTCGGTAAGCCCTTCCAAGTATTTCCCTAGTTTTCTGCGGGACTTTCTCCTTTTAAAAAAATTTACTAGGGTCACAAATTCTATAAGGTCGCATCGTACTATGTAGAGTGAGTTCCTTCATTTGTTTTCACGTTCTTTTAGACCTAAAATATCTGCAGTAATATTTCTAAGATGTCTCTAACCCCTTTCTTCCAGGTAAAATACAGAAAGATTATTTCCACAGCACAGGGCAGAAAGAAAATGGAGAGCACGGAGTCAAAGCACAACCGAAGAAATCACACTCACAAAAGACGAATCAGACACACCTCATTAACACACACCAACTCACGCACTTGTGCATCAGTGATGATCATGGATTATCGTCCCATTCCATTTGTTAGCCTCTCAGAGATTTTTGTCTTTGCTAAATCTACAACAACATGTGAATGTGAGTGTAGAAAGGGAATTCTTATTAACACAGATTGTCTGATGTTCTCATGCCAGTTTAAACTATCTCTTTAGTTTGTTTCTACAGCAGCAGCTGGGAGCAATACTTCTTTCAAATTATCGCAATACTTAATGATATAATGTGATCCCAGGGCAAGCAGAACTAGCTATGGCAAGAGAAAGCAACAAGAGTATAAACCAGCTCTAATCTGTTATAATTGTACCTATTTTTAGCTATGAATATTTTATAGAATATGTATTTGCGTGTTATATTTATAGATCATTTCACGCTGGTTCCATTTTATGTATTATATGATTATACATTTAAATATATATGTATTTTTTAGAGATGAATATGTTTGGCATTTACTCTGTTAAAATATAAGCTGATTTTTTCCCTAGTAAATTTTTCTTGGCATTTCTGTAACAGATTTGTTTTCAAATATTTTTAAGGGAACTTTTTTTTAAAATACATTTTTGCTCAGCTGAATATAGCAAATCTCCAAGGATTCCATGTTTTATTTTATAAACTGCTTAAAATTTTCCAAGGAAACCAAATAGCATTTTTCCTCAATAAGCATTAGGAGACTCTCTGACAATACCCATCAGAGCATGGCACCCAATATATTCCAATATACTTATTCCTGATTTAAGCTCTGTTAATCCTTTACATCTTTCTTCTGAAGAGCTTTAAATTATACTCTTAAGCAGGGCTTATTACTATGAATTTCAAATAGATAAATTAATGTTTATATATATATAAAAAGTCTCCTGCAAATGCAGTTGCCCGTGCATGTGGCTAATAGCTGAATAGTGTGTGCTGAATGCTGGGAGACTCTGCTTAAGTCTAACTTGCAAAACAGTTTATCAGGCAAATATCTCCAGTGCCATTTTTTTCTCTGAAAACAATGAACTGATCTCAAAAACAAACAAAACACATTGTTCTAGTTAGTATGGTTCTAGCTAGCTGCAGACATAAATTTGGGTGATAACAGTTAATAAAATGCTTAGACCTAAATGTTTAAAAACTGTAAACCACATCCCCTGAGTTTTCTAACCCTGCTCCACCCTTTTCTGAAAAATAATTCCCTTCACTTTTTTTTTTTTTGGTAAGATTTATTTATTTCAGAGAGAATATGGGAATGGGGGGAAGGGCAGAGGGTGAGGAAGAGAGAAGCAGACTCCTGAGCCGAGCTCTGTGTGGTGGAGGGCTCAATCTCAGGATCTTGAGATCATTACCCCACCTAGGCTGATATTAAGAGTCTGACATACAACCAACTGAGTCACTCAGGTGCCCCCCCTTCTTTTTTATTATAAAAAACAAGCCAATGTATCTTCCTTTCAAACGAAACTACCAAAGTTATGACTTGTTTGGGGGATTGTCTTAGTGTAATTCTTTTTTAAAGATTTTTATTTATTGGGGTGCCTGGGTGGCTGAGTGAGTTAAGCCCTCTGCCTTTGGCTCAGGCCCTGATCTCAGGGTCCGGGGATGGAACTCTGCCTTGGGCTCCCTGGTCAGTGGGGAGTCGGCTGGCTGGCTCCCTGGCTGGCTGGCTTGCTTGCTTGCTTGCTTGCTTGCTTATTTATTTATTTAAGAGATAGAGCTCGAGAGTGCACATAACTAGGAGAGGGGCAGGGGGAAAAGGAGAAGCAGACTTCCCACTGGGCAGGGAGCCCATGCAGACATTCATCCCAGGACCCTGGGATCAGGTCTAGCCAAAGGCAGACAGGCTTAACCAACTGAGCCACCCAGGCACCCCAGTATAATTCTTTAAGAATGACTTGGATACCTATTTTCTTTTAAGTAGGATCCCTTTGAAACTGTATGGCTTTTTAACAGTCAGAAGTAGAACAATTAAGTGTACACAAGTTTAGGTCACAAGTTATAAATCAGACAGTTTGATTCAAACCCCCATTTCACATTTCCTAGCTGTGTGCTGCTCAGCAAGTTATAGAACCTCTCTGTGCTTCATTTTCCAAAGAAATAGGATGGTAATAACACTTTAGGCTTAGGATTGTTGGGATAATTTAATAAAAACTCTGCACAGGTTGGGACGCCTATGTGGCTCAGTGGCTGAGCATCTGCTTTTGGCTCAGGGTGTAATCCTGGGGTCCTGGGATCAAGTCCTATATCGTGCTCCCTGCAGGGAGTCTGCTTTTCCCTCTATGTCTCTGCCTCCTCTCTATATCTCTCATGAACAAATAAATAAAATCTTTAAAAAACAAAACAAATACTCTGCACTGGCTTTTAGCACAGTGCCTGGCATACTGTAAGATCTCAATAAATGTTAGCTGCTACTACCACTGTTATTGCTATTAATTTTGTCTTATAGCAAATAAGCTCCTTTTATTTTTTTCCAGGATTGGCTGAGCACATTGAGGTAATAGAATTTGACAGAGAAAAACCACCAAATACCACCTTATATTCATACAGTAGGTTCTAGTTAACAGCTTTGCTCTAACCTGACCACATTTTGAGCCCTCTGAGGTTTTGCAAGCAAACTGAAGTCACAACATTTCATCAGTGAGGTTTCTTAGTTGCAAAGAAAAAAAAAACAAAATAAAAAATAGACTGACTGATAGGAGCAGAATAGGAATTTATTGAAAAGGATGTTGGGAAACTCAGAATCACAGGGGAAGGCTCAGAACCAAGGAAAGCCAGGCAGGTGGGATTCAGGCTCACCTCATACCTGAGCAGCCCCTGGGCAAAAGCACATGGACTTAACTTCTGCACTGCTCCCCTCTAGCATGACCCTTTCCTCAGATTCTGGGCAATACCCCTGGCTGCCCCTGGAAATGAGCTATTGCTCATACCTCTGTTGCTGCTAGCAAGAATCATTCATGTTCAACATTTTTTATAGCTTTAGTAAACTTCCATCATGGGTTCTACTCTTTTTCTGGGATACCAGACAATCATAAAATATGTCCTAAAATATACAATCCATTCAACTGTTCCCACACAACTCAAACCTTTAGCAACTTGTGTGACCAACACTGACTGGCCAGACTCATGGCATTCCTGGAATACCTGAAAACTCCAGGGTGCCAAAGTACCTCTTACTTGGCAAGGAAACAGGAAACTGTCAATAACTTAATGTTTTGTTTTGAAAGACATAAAATAAGCAGTTTCATGGAAAACCCTCATAAACCCCCCAAAGAAGTCTTGGGTTCTAATAGATATTTCACTTTTCTGCATTTTTGTTATAGTTTATGAAACTGTATTTAACTATGTTTCCAAAAATATGCTTGTGATGCAGAAAGTAAATTTTTTCTTGCCTATTTAGAGAGTGACAGGCATCACCTAGTTGTTATGCCAAGTTCTACAATTCCAACAACTGTCACTGGCTTTCTTCATTGAAAATAATCAATGGCTTTGACAGATAGAAAGGAGAGGATGTAGTGGCATATTTTGATGCATTTTGACAGCATGTTTTAGAGTGGCTGTCCCTGTCAATTTCTGCTTTTTGATTTTTTTTCTAATCAAGACCCAAGGGAAAGTTCTTAGGTTCTCTAACGCTGAAACTTCCCCAAACATAAAGGGCAATGGATACATAGGACTTGTCTGGTTTTTATCCATTGATGTATTCTATATTTTAACTCTTCATTTTAGTCTGGTTTAATTTGTTATAAAATTTGCAAAGACTCAGCTGGACTTAGATGTGTGCTTTCTTGGCAATGAGAAAATGCTTGGACTGACAACTATGTGCAGCTACACTTCATTCGTGGTTCTTTTATAGGAGCTGAAGTAATTTTAAAACTTTATTGGGTAGATACTATGAAATATTAAAATTCCGAGGCCATGAGAAAGTTAAAGGACATTTTCATTATGATTCATTACAAAGACCCAGAATTTCCATCATTATGGCTACCTGAATAAGTGCAAACATTCTTTATTAAAACGTGCTATCATACGGAAGACTTTATATGGAGAAAGATCAGAGTCATACTGGCAACTTGTCTATACTTAAGCGACTTTCTATCCTTCTAACAAAAAATAATCTGTTGTGCTAAATACTTTGAAATACTGTTTTGTTAATAGATAATTAAAATGTTAATAGATAATTAAAATGTAGCTAATGGGCCTCCTGAGACTTTAAGGTAAGACTACATGCTGTCATTTAAATGACTCCCTTGGCTCAGGCAGTTGCCAATTCAGGGGAAAGATCCTGCGTCTAGATCCATGGGCAGATAGAACTTCCAAGATTGGGTGGCCCAGGTGGCTCAGTGGTATAGCGCCGCCTTCAGCCCAAGGCCTGATCCTGGAGACCTGGGATCGAGTCCCACACATCGGGGTCACTGCATGGAGCCTGCTTCTCCCTCTGCCTATGTCTCTGCCTCTCTCTCTCTCTCTATCTCATGAATAAATAAATAAAATCTTAAAAAGAAAAAAAAAAGAACTTCCAAAACTAAGACTATACTCCAAATTGGGTCATCCTCCAAACTGGGACCCTCAAGCCACAACAGGAATCCCTCGTTCTTTGAGTTGTAACCATGGATGCAAGTCAATACAAAGTATAAGAACAAAGAACATGGAACGGCTTCCCAAGTCCACAGGCAGTCACTTCTTCTAGCCTTGTGAAGGTTGTATTGTCCATCTGGGTTGATGTAGTACCTAACTTCCTTGCTTAACACCTCCTGATAACTTGCCTGACATCTCAAAGAGTTTCTTAAAATATTCTTAAACCTTTAGCATCCCTTCCTGCCCCAGGCCTCATGAATAAAACATTTATCCAGTCAGCAGCTTTGGCAGAAAGGAAAAGCCAAGTTCCATCCATCAATGTCAAGAGCTGAATTACTCAGTGATCGCAGAGCCTTTAATAACTGCTTCTTTATGACGATGTTGGTAAATAGCCCAATGCTGCCCACATCTGGAGTCATGGTAAGTATTCCTTTTCTAGCCTGGCAACATACCACCACTATGTACAAATGATGAGTGGCCATTATGATCCCAATGATTGTTCTGTGTTTTCCCATTTGCAATCTGTATTAGTGTCCTAGGGCTGATGTAACAAAGTACTACAAACTAAGCAGCGCACACAACAGGAATATATTGTCTCACAGTACTGGAGCTAAAAGTCTGTAACCAAAGTACCAGCAGGGTTGACTCCTTCTGAAGACTAGGAAGGAGACTCTGATGTTCTCCTAGCTTTTCATGATTTGCTGGCAATCTTTGGCATTCCTTGGCTCATATAAGCATCACTCTGATCTCCATATTCATCATGTGCATCCCCCTTGTGTTCTGCTAGCCACCTGTCTAAATCTCCCCTTCTTATAAGATCATCAGTCAGAGTACCACCCCACTCCAATATGACCTTAACTAACTTAACTAATTCCATCTACCATGACCTGATTTCCAAATAAGGTGACATTCTGAGGTGCTTGGGGGGCTAGGGCTTCAACGCATAAATTTTGAAAGGACACAATTCAACCTATAACACGATCTTTCCCACTCTTCCCAAAGTGCTTTTTCTCCCTCTTGGTTGCAGGAAGATCAACCAAATCTACACATAAAAAACTAATAGGGATTTATTCAGGCCAAATAAAGTCTGGGCTTCCTATACAACCTGATTCACTTACCATTAGAATCAATTACATATTCTACCGTTTTGTGAAGCAAATGAGTAAAGCAATTTTGGTAGAAAATATAAAGTCAATGCTATTGGCATTTTATAAGCAGGTTATTCTGAAACACTCTAAATTGAGAATTTTCAAAAAAGAGAAGTCAAACAAAAAGCTTATCATTTAAAATACCAAAGTCCACATGTGAATATGCAGAAAATATCATTTCTTTCCAAATTTCTATGAAGTATTACTTAAAACTAAGAAGTTGCCAGATTGGGGTTGGCATGGTAAAAGGGGAAGCACTAACTTTCTAAATGAAAAATCATAGGGCCCATAAAATTATTGATAACCCCAGATGGTTTTACTAGCTACCAAACAAAGACAGTATCATATTTTTAATTTTCTCATGGGCCAAGCCCCTCTAAATACTCAAGTACATACAAAAATGTATCCTCAGTGCACACACAGAAAAAAAAAATTTCCTAGCATACCCAGAATAAACACAGTTCTAGTAGCCTCTTCCATGATATTAATCTCATCACATATGTGGATTTCTTTCACACATCCACAAAGACAATATATATAAATATATATAATATATACAAAATATACTATATATACAAAAATATAAAAATTTGAGATACATGATCATGAGCCTCGGTTTATAAACACAAAGGCAATACAATTCTGTCCAGTGAAAAGACTCAAATTGAAAGGAAGAAAATGCTTAGCATCATACAGACAAAATAACCGACCACACAGTTCATTTCTCTTGGGGTCAAATTGCCTCCGTTTATGTATAGCCAGAAGCCACCTCATTATTCTCAGGCAATGAACAGCCCTGACACCCATACACACAAAGATGGAGTGAAGGAAGGGAGAGAGAGAGAGAGAGAGAGAGAGAGAGAGAGAGAGAGATTTCTCTATAAAGAATAACCAAATCCAAACCAAGTATTTTGAGTAGTCTTCCCTTCTTCCATCATTTTCTCCTCAATTTGACAAAGCTACTAGGAAAATAAAACCCTTCCATGAAGAAATTCCTTTCTATACCTGTTTACCCCAGATTCTATTAATGAAATATTTTAAGAATTTGTAAGATTATTAATCCTTCCCTGAAGACCCATCAATGACATCAGCTTATAAACCTCACTAGAACTTCTAAGTAACAGTCTCCACCTCCCCCTGCCCCCAATCCCACCCATGGTGCTGTCATTGTAAATATTGAGAAAAAGTTTCATGTGGCTAGTTTTGTTGTGTCTATTATGAAGAATCAAATCATCTTCAATAATATGTGTTTGTAGTTTTACAAACCATTCTTTCAAGTACACTTGATTAACTATCTCCCTTTGAAAATTATATTTGATATACACAGTAGTGTCCACCTAAATACAAACAATGTATTTGGCTATTAGAGATGTAAACTATAGAAGGAAGTACAGTCCATCTATTACTTGCAATACTCTCTGCCTTTCTATTCACATGCTTTGTAGTTAGATTGATATTCTGCAAATGGGAAGCCAAAAAGAATAACTAAGTCTAATTTTTATATTATGCTCAGGGACGATTCCCTTGCTCAGTTGGGGTTTCATTTCCAGATAACTTTTCTGATAAGTGGGGAACTTTCTCACAAGGACTTTCCAGTTTGCAGTGTCTTTAACACTGTGGCATCTTGGGGTCCCTGGGTGGCTCAGTGGTTGAGCATCTGCCTTTGGCTCAGGTCATGTGGGATTCAGTCCCTCATTGGGCTCCTTGCAGGGAGCCTGCTTCTCCCTCTGCCTATGTCTCTCTGACTCTCTGTGTCTCTTATGAATAAATAAAATAAAATCTTTTTTTTAATAAAATAAAATCTTTAAAAAAAAACCCAAACACTGTGGCATCTTTATGTGCCTTAATGAATCATTAATTTCATTACCACATAATTTCCTCAGAAAGCAACATTTGCAGCCCCATTTCTCAGAGTGACCTACTGAATTTTTTTAATGTAATTGTTTAAGCCCTATGTTCCAAGGATTGCTCTTATTCTGTTCTACAGGAGATGGTAAAGGAGTTTTGCTGAGTCTTCTTACCAGTCCCAAATGCATATCACTTCCCCTTCTTCAAGGGCTGGACCAAGGCTTCTGGAGATCATAGTTCTAAATATAGGTCATTAGTCAATGTCAGTGTGAGCTGTGGCCTGTTGCATGTGCCAGAGGAGAAGTAGTTCTCCAGAGCAAGCTCTTATAAATCCTCATAGAAGGCATATGATAAAGTATATATCCAGCCCTGGTTCAAAGTCACCAATGCCCTGAACTTGGAAGATACATTCAACCTAGGTGAACGATCAAAGTTCTGGTCGGAGAAGAGGAAAAGCCTCACCCACCTTCCTGGGGACATTTCACTAAGGTCTGAATTGGGAAGGAATTCTGAAGACAATGATAAACATTAACACAAAGAAGCTTCCACAGTTCATTCTTAACAACAATCAAAGCATGTCCATCCCTGAAACTAAGTATCTTTAATAAAATCTAAATGTGCTCTTTTCAACTTCTCCCAGATTCAGTATGAGACCAGGGAAATATGCCTATTGTTACAGTTGAGAAAATGTTGTAATATGAATTGGCAGAGAGCCCAGATGGAGTAAGAAAGCATCCTGGTGAAGGTGCCCAGGTAGTGACCAGGAGAGAGGAATGTCAGTCTCAGTCACCATCACTGTTTCATCACTCAAAGTTCTGTACATGAGAAACTACAGAAAAGCCTAGCTCTTTCCCACTTTTGTGGCTTTGCTTATGCTGTATCTGGTGCCTCAAACATTATTTTTCTGGATTTCACAGGCCTGGGTCTTCATGCTTCAGATTTCAATTCAAATATCAACTCCTTAAAAGGGCCTTTCATCACCATCAGTAACATCTCCACTATTGCCTGTCCCAGCAACCCTATCTTCATCCTTCACTGATGAATCAGCTTGTAGCCTGGGCCAAACATCCCAGCAACCCTGTCTTCACCCTTCACTTGCAATCAGCTTGTACCCTGGGCCAAATGCCCCTGAGAGCAGAGACTGTACCTTGACATCACCAGGACAATGCCCAGCACATATCAGATGCCCAAGAAAGGTTGGCTGAATGATGTGTTCTAGACAGCACTATCCGATAGAACTTTCTGGAATGATGGCAATGCTCTATATTATTCTCTCCTCAATATGGTAGCCACTAGGCACATGAGGCTATTGAGCACTTAAACTACTGCTGGCATGAATGAGAAACTACATTTTTAACACAATTTAATCAGTTTGTTTCCATTTAAATAGTTTAATGTAGCTATTGGACGTGAGTGCAGGGAGTATAGTTATAGGACACCCCTTGTCAATCCTCAAAAAGGCACACAACTCTTCCAAAAGAGGTAATCTGACTTGAAGAGAAGGAGCTACCCTGAGCTTCCTTTTGGTTTTCTCATGAGCTATTCAACTATACCTAGGTAGGCAACCTGGAAATTCTTATTAACCTTCCTAATATTTTTCATGGTTACAGGATATGGTATGTATTATGAAGCCAGATATTTTGGACCAAATCTGTAATAAAATAAGTTAAATAATTCTAATTCATTTTGTCATTTTCTGCATACACACAAAACTCAAACATCCTTAAAATGAATAACTTAAGGGATGCCTGGGTGGCTCAGTGGTTTGGCACCTGCATTCAGCCCAGAGCATGATCCTGGAGTCCCGGAATCGAGTCCCATATCAGGCTCCCTGCATGGAGCCTGCTTCTCCCTCTGCCTGTGTCTCTGCCTCTCTCTCTGTCTCTCATGAATAAATAAATAAAATCTTATTTTAAAAATGAATATTTAAGCTAATTCTCTAGAATCTGTTCAACTAAAATAACAAAATGAACCAGAATGGGTGCCTTATTGATTCAATGGGCTGTGGCCCTGAAGGTCGTGTCTGTCAGTTATTATGTCTGTCTCTAGAGGCAAGATACAGAGCTGGCATGGAGAAGTCACTCAGCAAATATATGTGCGGTTTTTTTCCCTTTTCAGCAAATATTTTTTGAATGCATAAATAAATCATAGGGAATCATTCTGTTCAGTTACTCAGATTTATTTATTTTTCTCCTTTTCTTTTCCCATGTGTTGTACCTAATTTATCAACTGAAGTAGTAAAAGCAGATGACTGGGGAAAGGTAAATTGTAGAACATGAGGACTTTTCTGTATACTCATGTTTCTCAAAATGGCCCAAGCGATGGGTCAGTATCAAGAGAGCAGAAGAGCCTCAGACCCAGGCAAGGCTCAGCTTGGAGTGAGGGCCCTAAGGGCCCCATTGGCCAGTGCCACTTTCACCCAGCTATCCACAAGAATAGCCACTGGCTGGCCCTGGAGGTCTGTCCTCAAGACACTGTCAGGGGATGCCAAAGAAGGGAAAAATAGAACAGGGTGTAATTGGCAAATAAGAAACCAAGCGTGTTCTTCATCATTCTGATCTGGATTTAGTTGCTCTTGAGGTTTGCAGTTCTCTCTCAAAAAACACAGATCCTACCAGCATCTCTCACTTGTACAGCACAGAATTGCACCACTCTTCTCTTTCCTTTAGGCTCCTGTCTTGCAAATGAATCCAGATATAGTCTGTGCTTCTCATTTGAAAGTGGCAGCTCTAGCAAATTATTTCCATAAGAATTAATAATCACCCTTTTCTGTATCCCTCCCTTCCCCCTTTCCCTTTCCTTCTCTTCTCTATATGATACAGTGAATCACAGTCAGAATTTCCTCTTTTTGATCTGGTTAGAAAAATAGGCTCATTGCCTCAATATTGACAGCAGCTGCAGCTGGATTGCCCCAGGCCAGAAATCCTTTGTCTGAAACAAACAAACAAAAATTCTGCCTCTCCCCTTTTCCCCAACTGAAGCCTGTCACCTGCCTCTCAACTGGGAATCTAACCCACAGGCATTTACATCACGAGGTTTGTTTTTATAAGTTATAGCAAAAGGCAAAATGAGCATGGTTCTCTGGCTACCGGGCAGATTTCCCAGTGCCTAATTTGTTAGGGATGACATTTCTGTTAATACCCTTGTATTAAAACTGAAGCCCATATTTTCATTTCACCATAATATCACATCGTGCCACTTAATAAGAGAGAACCATCAGGAATCATTACAGAAAAGACATATAGAACTTTATGTGACTAAGTTGTATATTGACTTTTGGCTAATGTTTCAAAATAGTTTCATTAAGTTATGTCAAAGAAAGAGAAAAAGAAAGCCAGAAAGAGAAACAAACACTTGGACTCTCAGAGTAGGATGCTTTGGAAAACAGTAACAATAAATACTTTTGCACTCTGTTTGCAATTTTTCATCCATTCCATTATGCATTGTATGGAGCACCATTTTTCTTTAAATGGGTTTGATATGAAATATCCTGTTCTACTGGATCAGATATTATTAGGTTCCAATTAACTCCAAAACCAGCTGTGTCTGAGAAGGATGTTCGGAAAAAATAGACATTAACATTGAGGCTCTCTTTCTGCCAAATGACATACTTCCATAAAGTACAAAGTAAGGTTTAATCCAATCTCTTTGGTGGCCATGATGGGATGTCAAAGCATTTGTGACAAAACATCCAGGAAAATACTAATTTCTAATGTGACAAGACAGCAGTGAAGATAATATGCAGAAATTCTTCGCCCATTAGGGTTAATCATAAACAGAAGAAAGAGATCACATATGCCAACTTTCAGTCATATGTTAAACTTTTATAGAGAACAGTACGCATGAGAAACAGCTGTCTTCATATTCTGATTTCCAGAGAAGATAGTGGGAACATCTTAAGAAAATGCAGCAATCAACAATTTCCCTTTTAAAGAGTAAGGGCCTTCTCCAACACCGTCCACATCATTTTCTCCTAGACTTGACTGCAATTTTACAACAAGAATTTACAAATCCTCCAGAAGCTTTTGTTAAAAATGAGAAATTCTTTGCATAGCAGAAGGTGGTTGTCTCTCCTCTTAATTCTCTGACCCAGCAAAAATTACTGTCAACTATCCACCCAGTTGAGGGATATTGATTCTCCTGTTGCCATGGCAACACATTAGGTGTCAGGTCTGTGTGTCTTATACTCAGTGTCTAATCTGTTCCTCCTGGCTTTTGGATTTTGACACTTTCTAAGCCTTAATTAGTTTATTTGATGGGACCTGCACATTTTATTTTTATACTAAGTAGCTATTGAAAACATAGTCATCCAGAGAACAGATCACAGAGGTAAAAATCGGTGCACTGTCAGGCCAACCAGAGATGACAAAGAGTGAGAGTAAAGTGGGAGGCACAGGCTCTGCTTGCTGCTCCTCAGATATTAGGGAAAAATCAAAACAGTTTTTGCCATCTGTCACATAGCACACTGTGAAAATTATGGAGCTGTTCGTTTTGACGTTTGAGGAACATTCTGCCATTGTGATTAGATCACAATAATATTACCTAGTCACTAAAGGTTTGGATCAATGCTCTTTAATATTTTTCTTCTCTGAGAATCTCTGCCTTAACTTATTTTTCGGTGGGAACATCTGCTAAGCAATTCACTTAGAGATAAATATTTCACACAGGTAAAGAAAGCAGTTAGGATGGGAGTCCCAGTACAGCCGATGACTTAGTTAAGTTCGGAGAGTTAATCATAAAAGAAAATAAGGGGAAAAAACCTCACAAAGGATTACTATCCCAGAACAAAATGTTACTCCAGAGCAACAATTCTCAAAGTGTGGTCCTTGGAACCCCAGAGGAAGGAGAAAGTGGGGTCCAAAGAGCCTTGTAGACAAGTCACTATGTCAAACCTATTGTTGTGATAAACCTTAAGACATTATTGCCGTTTCTGCCCTTTGATCTTTATACCAGTGATGCAAAAGTAACTGTGATAAAACGAAGAGGTTTGGCACAGTCAAGGCAATCTCTCTCTCGCGCGCGCGTGCACACACACACACACACACACACACACTCCCTCCCCGCAACTCTTCCCTGCACACTGGCATGTAGAAAAAGAGGAGGAATATACTTTTTTAAAGGCACTTGATAAGGAAGTTTAAAAAAAAAATGTAAACCTATTAAA
This sequence comes from Vulpes lagopus, assembly GCF_018345385.1. Classification (NCBI taxonomy): domain Eukaryota; kingdom Metazoa; phylum Chordata; class Mammalia; order Carnivora; family Canidae; genus Vulpes; species Vulpes lagopus. The sequence continues at coordinate 26,948,778 of NC_054830.1, read as the reverse complement.
TCTTGGCCCTTGAGTACACATCTTTTTACTATTCTGTATGACAAAATAGGAAAGTTGCATAACCCACTTTTGTTGCCAACTGAAGCAAGATGGTTGTCTCAAGGAAAAGCCTTGCATGATTGAGCAGAGAGCTGAACTAACCACTTTTTTAATGGAACACAATTTTTATTTCAAAGAACAATGGACACACAATAGTACTAATGCTTGGGTATTTGGCAGACATTTTTTTCTAAATTAAAGACAGTGGAACTCTCATTTCAAGGAGAACTTACAGTATTTGTTACCAATGCTGAAATGTAAGCTTTCAAGCAAAATTAAGGTGTTGCATTTTTTTTCAAAAAGTCGTATCTGTGAGCTTAAAAGCTTTCTAGTACATAAAGACTTTTTCTGATAAGGTGAATTATGATAGTAATGAATGTATTTTTATATTATACACTGAAATTTGTCAACATTTGATAGATCCACACTAATATTTTCCAAATAATCAATGCATGATGTTACAAAATCTTTCATAAGTAAAAGGCCCTTTCAAAGCAAAACAAAGACCAACTGATTTTAATTTTACAGAATATAAAACATTAATTCATAGCTTTTGAAAAACTATCACTTGTCAAGTTTAGGTGTATTATTAAAGAAGAATATCCATAATTATATATAATAGAACATTAAAATAGCGATCTCTTTTACAGCTACACATCTGTGCAAGACCAGATTTTTCTTCATATACTTCAACCTTCACGAACATATCACAACAAATTGAATGCAACTTGGCAGATAAAAGAATCTGTCTTCTGTTAATCCATACTAAAATGTTTGCAAAATTGTAAAACAATGTCATTCTTCTAATTTCTTTTTGTTTTGGAAAACATACCTGTTGTTCATTTGAAAAATGTAGTTATTATGTAAAGGTTTATTATCTTAAAATGAATAAATAAAGTTAAGAATTTATCATCTCTAATTTTTAATATAGTAAATATTTAACCAAAGTCCTTCAGAGTTTTAAAATTTTGTAACTGTAAGAGATAGGAGACTGCAGAATTTGAGGACCATTATTCCATGGAAGGTCAATGGGGGGACTTTCCAAGGTACTGAGAACACAAATCGAGGACCTAGGGCATACAGGAGGGTGGGTTCTTAGAAATCAGTTTCTCCTTCTAGGCAACAATTAAATAAGGCTTTGACTTCTTATCCCCAAAGTACAGACAATAAAATTCCAGAGCAAGGAAAAGACAGCCCAAGTTTAGCCCCAGAACATAATTCTATTTTCTTGGTAAGACATATTTCTTTCTTTTTTCATCCTTCCCTAAATTAGCAACATCCCATTCTATATTAACATAACAAGATGTTCTGGGATCACCAGAGAGTCTATAACACCAATTATTATTTATAAAAACAGAAATCAGGACATGAAGTGACATGTTTCACCTTTTAACAGACACCATTCTCAATAACATTCTTCTGCTGATGCATTTTATACTATTTAAATAGAAATCACAAAGCCTAATATCACTAATGCATGGCTAATGGTAGACTAGCCAATATGATACCATGTTTCTGACAGTGATTGGCATCTTGGACCAATGTAACCATTCTAGACCATCAGATTAAGACTTAGATCACACTAACATCAGAAAAATTTTGAGAGGCAATACATCTTGCAACACTTAGTAGAATTCAATGATTTGAACCTTCAAAAGCATAAAATATTATCCCATTTATCATGCTGGGAATGAGTGAAACCAAGTAAGTCAAAATAAGAACTCTGTTCCCCATGTATGTTTTTCAGAATAAATCAAATAGTAACCATTATTTAGCATGGACTATTTGGCAGCCTACATCCAATGTTGGAGAGACTGGGTTCTTAGTTTCCCATTAGTAAATATAAAGATTGACTTATTTCACTGAAGGAAGGGAGAAGAAATGGGTAGGAAATATCAGAAAGGGAGACAGAACATAAAGACTCCTAACTCTGGGAAACGAACTGGGGGTGGTGGAAGGGGAGGAGGGCATGGGGTGAGGGTGAATGGGTGACGGGCACTGAGGGGGGCACTTGACGGGATGAGCACTGGGTGTTATTCTGTATGTTGGCAAATTGAACACCAATAAAAAATAAATTTATTATTAAAAAAGGTAAATATAAAGAAATATCACTTATTTACCTGAGTCCAACACCATCCAAGCAGGTTGACAACTGGATCTTCCATCTCATATTTCATCACAGAACTAGGTAATATAATAAAACAATTATCAAAATCCAGCCTGGAACCCTTCTATACTTCCCCACATATTTTGCTTCTTTAATTCTGAAATGAGTGGCAGCTTCAGGAAAGGGAGACATAAGGGATCAGGCCACACACCATTCTCCAGAAATTGCTCTTTAGACCTCACCTTTTTAGGTAGCAAAATGAGCAAACCAGATTTTCTTTGCTTCCACACCCCACCTTCACCCCCACCAACAGGTTCATTTTCTCTTCTACAAGCTACAAAAACAGTGATGCTGATTTTATAATGACAGTACCAGGGTACATACTTTTTTTAAGACTGCAAGTCAATATTATTGTATAAAATTAAGACTTCCATATTTCTAAGTCTACTAAGGATAAAAATAGCAGCAACAAGAATCTCTGAAGATTATTTTCAATTATTCACAAAAAAATGTTAAATGTTTATCCCCACTCTCCCAAAACTAGCAAAGTGACATGACCAATGTTTTATGAATAATCACTATAAAAACACCAAATATTTAAAAGGAGCATATCCAAAAATGATTTCTTGACTTAATGATATTCATGGCAGGGGGTAGTGTGACCCTAAATCCCTTGGAAGATTTAGCCAGGCCACCTAGTATCTCCTTCTCCACTCACTATTTTCAAATTCAATAAAAGCAATATCATGTTTCCCAAGTATGAAACCTATTTCCTTGAAACCAGGTAATTTAGTAGCTGATAGCATCATCCCATGAGTCTCCTCTGGTAAGTTATTATGGAATAAGATACTGTTTGGAGGATAATGGTGAGGATCTGGTGTTGGATTTCTTTGGGGGTTAACTAAGTCTGAGGCTCCATGACCAGGACTTTCTTGTAACAACAGTCTATTCCATTGTTCTTTCTTTCATTTGTCAGCAAAAGTACCACTCATTTTGATATGTCAGAATCTGTTTTTGCATTGAGCATTTGCATTGGTTTATCACAAGATAAAAATTCTTTTTTCTCAAGGTATTTCTTCATAAGACCAGTTCTTTAAATAAAATAGGCCTTCACTCTCTTCTTCATTGCTATAAGAATAAGGGGAAAGGGCATACAGGACCTCTTACATTTTTTCTTTTATGTTGCTGATATAAATTTTGTAATTTAGTCTGATATCCCTGTTTTGGGTTAAATACAATAAGCAAAGTAAGACAAATTAGCTCTTAAAGAGTCAATTCCAGCCAAGGATACCCTTTAATAGTTTCCAAATTACTATCAATTAAATCATCACCCTATAAGTCAACAATTTTGTTGTGTCATTGTTAAACCAACATAACCAACCGTACTGTCAATTGTTAGCCCCTCTTCACTAAAGATTAAAATTTTAAAACTTTGGTGCTAAACCACTATGAAGAATTTTAAAAACACAGTTCTTTTCCAGCAAATAGACAATGGACTCCATGCAGACGCCAGTAAAAACAAAAATTAAAAACAAATTATGCTTAATTTATATTTCTTAATATTTCCCCTTAACTTCATTCCTCTTCATATTGCCTTCAGTCTTGTAAAATTATTATTCACAGAAAACAAAATCCCTCCTGGACTCTTCACTATCCTGCTTTCTCACTTCAGGATTTAAAATATGCAAGGAACTTTATTATCAGGGAAGAAAATACAATTATGCCTCTCAACTTATAGGAAGGACAGTTGTTATGGGCTTGCCACAGGGAGATTTCATTATTCTCAAATTATGCATTGAATGCCTTTGTAATAGAGCTAGTAGAATCCCTGTTTCAGGAATAGGCATCAAATTCAAGAAGATGGACCACTGTTTTGATGCACCCTGTTTGCAGTAGTTGGGAACAAAGATTAATAGTCAACATATTCTTTACATGGGGGCTCCTTGTTTTCATGCCTGATATCTTTTTATTATAACGCTAATATACACAGAAGGTAGAATTTACCATTTTAAAGTGCACAACTCTATGGTACTAACTACATTCACAGCATTATGCCAACATCAGCATGATCTAATTCCAGAAGTTTCTCATCACCCCTAAAGGAAACTCTAAAGCCATTGTACCTATAGTATTTTAAACCATGGATTGGATGCTTGGTTTGGGATCAGAATTTCCTTATTCCTCCCTTTCTATCTCTAGTAGATGATTATAGTTGGAGCATAAGCTCTAAAATCTAATCGCCTGTATTTAAATTCTGTTCTTGTGCCTACTCATTCTCTCTGAGCTTTGTTGTTCTCAACTGTGAAATGGGAGCAGTCATAAAATCTCTTATAAAGGCTATGAGGAATAAAGTGGAGCATATACAATCCACTCAGTTCAGGATCTGTCAAGTATTAAGAACTCAATATATGCTTGACACATTTATTAATTTATATTTTTCATCACAACCTTCCATGTACCAAGCACCATTCTAAATGCTGTATAAATATGAACTTTAAAATTCTTAATAATCCCAAAAGGTAGTCAGGATAACCAACTTCATCTTACAGATGAGGAAACTCAGGCACAGAGAAGGTAAGTAACTTGCTTAATGTCACACCGCTCATAAGTTAAAGAGCCAGGATTCAGACTAACAGAGGCCATGTTCTTCACTACAATGCCATACTGCTTCTACATTATTACTTCCACTTATTAAATTCACCCCAAAACGTATATGTGGTTACTCTTTCCTCATCTACTTTTTCCTTATCTATCTTTGTCTACTACCTGAAACAATTTAATGTTGTCAAAAAGGCCACCCATATTCCTATCTTTTTTATAGAACATCTTAAAGTGTTTCTGTGTATTCCTTCCTTTTATTTTTCACTAAATGAGTGATATTTAGACTCATGAGTCAGGTATTAAGATCAAATACATTTGAGGGAATAAATTTTTGCATGATTATGCTATATACATCACTGAACACAAGAGCAAACAAAATTGCATATGTAGTCTCCAGTCTGACATCAAAGCCTTGGTTCTATAGATCATCCTGCAGCCCTAGGGCACAGTTTCAGAAATACTCCTCAACTTAATCCCAGGATAGAGGGGAAGAGAGATTATGGGAAAACCAACACATCATCTTCAGAAGTCCAAATTATATATAAAGTGAAGGAAACCAACATCACCCAACCACATGTGCATACCAGTGTGTGAATGAGATTCCAGTCTAACAAATACCACTTCCAGTTACCATAAATTATTAGCAGAGATGTGCATATTTAAACAAAGCAAGCTTACTGGAAATCCAGGGCAAGATGCTTCATTACATGATTAAAGAAAAAAAAAAAAAGTACAGGTTCTGATAAAATAAATTTCCCTTGAGGCACAGTTGTTTTTCTTTGTACCTTCAAAAGGATGAAAGGGCTTCATATTACTTGGAGGTATGTCAAATTCAATTTCTTTCCTTTTTCCTCTTTTTCTTTAATTACAAAAGTAATATATGCTCATTGTAAGGAATTCAAACAATATAACAGTAAATAGAATAAAATAAACTTCCTCTCTTGCCGTCACCATCTTATAACCCTAGTCCTCAGAGACAACCATTGCCAATACTTTAGAATAAAACCTTCCTATTTTTTGCACATATGTAAGCATATATGGATATGCAAAAGCAGGGATATACATCTTCAAAAACACAAAAAATCTAACTTTTGTGTTTATTAGCCATGGGGAAAAAAGTATAAAAAAGACAAGATAGATTGCAGAAGTTGAAGACATATTGGGTCTCCCATTAAGAGCTGCTGACACCTAGAAAATAACATCAAATTGAAAAGAATTGCAGGGACAAAGTTAAAATGAACAGATCTTTTAGCTGAGAACACAAAGCATCATTCAATAAACAATGTATGTCTAACTCCAAACTGTGACCAATTTAGTTTAATTGGTTATACAACCACTCCTCCTAATCAGAATTAGGTCAATAGTACCACCAGCTTTGAAGATTTATGTTAGGTGATGCTTAGAAATAGAAAAAAATTACTGTATATACTCATCGCTATTCACATTCTTGCTGATTTGACATTTCCCAACAGCCTTGCTAATGCACTGCTCCGTTGCTCAAAGTATCCTTCCCCTATCCCCCCATATTCCTTCCATCTGCCTAAAGCTTATTTGTACTTCAAGCAACAGATTATATCCTTTTACCCCAGAAAAGACTTTCTTCTTTTACCCCAGAAAAGACTTTCTTCATCACTCTGACCCAAAGAGATTACTTTGCTTTCTGAACTCTACATGGTGGGTATGACACTCTGTGATTAACCAACCATTTTATGTGCTAGTTTGATTTTGTCCCTAACTAGATCATATGCTATTGAGTAAGGGCATCTCAAGCATTTCCAGGTTGCCTGGCATGATACACCTACTACTCAATAAAATAATTTTTTGTAAGAAATTTATTTCAGTTGCTATAGACTGTAATCAGATATTGACCACTGTTCATGGTTCAAGAAATAAAAAGTGATTTCCCAAAGCTTATAAGTTCTTAATTCTAAAATTAAAAAGGTTAATACACTAACCAGGACTTCTTAACTCAAGGCCCCAGGATAGACTCTGAAGCATCTCTAAGGCCTCTGAAATTATTAGCAACACTGAGGAGTGTTCCTGGGTATCAAGGATGGGTAAGAGAAAGTCTGTGGCTTTCATTATACGCTCCATAGAACTTGTGTCTCAAAAGGGTTAAGAAACATTATTTAGGTCACACAGGAGATACAAAGTATTTGGGGAGAAGGTGGTGGCATTTGGATAGCAGTATGGAGCTTGGATAACACAAAGGACTTTACCTCTTTTCATAGATGAAAGTATTTGTAGGAGCACTTGTTTCCACCCCTCCATTTCAACCAGATGCTCAAATGTTTGACATTAATAAACTATCTACCTTTTGATATTTTTCAATTAGTTGAAAAATAGCCAGTCATGACCATAAACCCCCTTTGTGGCAGGAGACTGCAGCAGGGAGGGTTATAATGAGAAAAATGCCTCAGGCCAGAGAGGGTTTACATAAAAATGAGGACTGAACCTTAATATGATCTCAAACCTCAGTACACCATTCCACACTCAGTTAAATACATGCACGCAATACTGCAAATTTCTCTTACTATTGGTATGTGCTTATGCATAACTGGTATGAATGATCTTTAAAATAAAACATGGCTCTGAGAACCCATGTATAATCCTTCAGCTCCTTAGAGGATATTAGTAAGAATGATTCTAGAGTATAATACTCAAGCCAAAAAGAAGACTGGTGAGTAGAGCTCATTATTTTTGAAACTTGTCATGCCCCGCAATAGAAAAAAAACACGTCATTTGCTCTGACTTAAATTAGAGCTGGTTTCCCACTGAGTAGTGTGTTGAATCTTTGGCAGAATAACAGATTATGCCTTAGACAATTACACATCCATCTTGGGATGAGCCTGAACCCAGCAGTATTTAGACATATCTCGATTTCAAATGATGGAAACAATTACCCCTTTACAAGACTGGAAGCAAAATCTGTATTTCCTGGGAATCGGGACATCTGGGGTTTAGTCCTGAACATGTCATTAATAAGTATGTGACCTTGGACAAATTAGTTAATTCAATTTCCTCATATATAAAATCAGGGGGTTGGATTCTGCCTCCTCTCTGCTCCCTTCCACCTCTAGCATTCTAAAGCTTCAGTATTACTTTGAAGGCAGTGAATAGGTTAAGAGATTTCTGATAAGAAGAAAACACGAGAAAAAAAATTATCTTGCTTTAAGAAACAACTAAAAACTAAAAACTTAAAACTTGAAAACTCATGTTGAATTATGGATCTGTAAGATGGATCCTGTTGTTTTATTAGGTATATAAATACACTGTTTTAGATAATTTGCTAACACTCAAATTTCAGGTTTCCTGATTCCAGTCTCTCTCTCGAGGTGAATATCATTTAAACATCTAAGTATGATGGAGTCAACATCTAAAAGGCATTTTCTTGTTTGCTCATTTTGGATGGTCATACATCAAGTTTTCTGAAGTTTTGTTCACCCAGGACCAAAAATCTCTTTAAAGAATGTCTCTGTTCATTTAACAATTCTTATTTGTTCAACTACCACATGACAATATAGGACCATGTACTGCAAAACTAGGAGGTCTTGATGAAGTTGGTCTTAGAAACTGGGATTTTTAATGTGTATAGCTCTGTCATCTTGAACCAATGTCTAAAGAGATAAGAATAATTTATTTCCTTTAGTTAACAGTATTTCAATGGGAAAGAAAAAAAGCCATATACATATACCTCTAACTTGAGAAACTTTCTTTCAGAGCTAAGGAGGAAAGGCATAGAAGAGGCTATCTGGAGGTGAGCAAGATTACTTCTGAATTCACTGTTGACATAAATGAGCTTTTTAGTTTGAAAACTATACAAATCACCACTTCACTATCTAAATCTTCAGTCATATTAGGTTGTCTTTCCATATCTTTTCTTTGCAATGAATTGCCCAAGAACCATAATTCTCCCTCAGGATACATTTAGTCAATCATTCACGATATGCAGCTGAATTTTCTATCTGGGCAAAGCTTACCTTCCTTAAATAAAAAAATATATATAATCATAGGTTAAATCAATAATATTAAATGGTTGATGATCCAAATAAATCCATATTAACTTTTACCTGCAGTGTCTTGACATCTTTATTCAATGAAGTTATGAGGACCTGCTATGTACTAGCTGCCTTAGCAGATGATGGTGATACATGGAAGGTAAAATATCACATCAGTATCACAGTACCAGGAAGTAAGCCATTTAAAGTGAGAAGAGATTGTATATTTTCTTTAGTGAAACTATGACTTACAAAGTTTAAGAGGAGAGACTTTATTCAACTCAAAATTTGTGCCCTCATCTGTAAAATTGGGAAAATACTATTGATCTTATAGGTTGTGAGGATTAGATGATAAATTATTTGGATCCTACACTTGTTGGCTCTTACTGCTAAAACAAATACTGTGGCAGGGTGGGGTGGTGGGGGGTGAAGCTTAAACAACAGAAATTTCTCTTCTCATGCTTCTGGTGGCTGGAAGCCTAAGATCAAGGTGACAGTAGAGTTAGTATCGGGTTAGACCTCACTTCCTAGCTTGCTGGCAGCTGCCTTCTTAGTGTGCCTCTCAACCCCAGATCCCTGTCTCTTCTTATAAAGACACCAGTCCTATTCAATTAGAGTGCCATGCTTATGATCTTATTTCACCTTAATTACATCCCTGAAATTGCTATCTCCAAACATAATCATATCGGAACTTAAGGGCTTCAACATACGAATTTTAGGATAACACAATTCAGTTTATGATAAACCCTTAACACAGTTCCTGGCACATTAGTTAACATCTTTTGAGAGCTCACTACAATTGCTCTGGTTATTTTTATAATAGGAGTTAGGAATATTTCCCTTTATAAACTTAAGACAGCTTAGAAAGATTGTGTGATTTTAAAAGTAAAAAATAAAATAACCATAAAATCTTTTCCAAAAGCCTCTGTACCCTCATCACCTCCTAAAGGGAATTGTTTTCCTTAGGCTGGAACTCATTATCTATGGATTGGGGTCCCTACTGACACATGGTCCCCTTTCTGATATTGGTCATAAATATAAAATACTTTAGGATAAACCTCTCAGCTCCACAGTGGCTGCCCAAACCCTGCTCATCTTCCAATCAGTTCATCCAGGCCTAAACAAGGCACTGCCGTTGCCTACCCACTGTAGTACCAACACAGCTGTTACAGTCCAGAAAGCAGGGCCCAATCTACACAGACAGGAGCCATTAAAGTATTTCTCTTTGCTTTAATGAACAGGCTTCAGAAGCAGTACACTTTCCAAAATGAACCTCCGCAATATCTACCATGACTCTCCTTTTGGCACAGGGAGAAAAACCATCACTTCAGGAAGCTGTGACCATTTGGCTGAGCCTTTGTCTGTGGGACTCCAATGAGATTCTCTTTGTGTAAATCAGAGAGACAGGAGCTGGTAAGAAATGGAAGCTGTTTTGTCATCCTTTGAGGATGCCCAAAACAACAACAAAAAACCCTTACCTATTCCAAAGAGCTAATTTGCAATGCAAATATTACATTAAAATCAGTATTTTATGTGCTAACTTGCCTTCTCAAAAACAAGTGCCTGCTGAGCTTTGGGGGGGAATTTATTTACAGGTTAAGACCATGGAGTCAGAGACTCTTAACCCTAATGCTAGTTTTTCTGGTGCCAGACAAGTAAACCTAGGGTAGAGGAGTTACCAAGGGATGAACATATAAATGTCAAGAATACATGCGAGTAACTTAATACCCGATTAACCTCTTACTCAAACTGTGCAAGCATCTATTGGTATGTCAGTCATTGTAGTGATAGAATCTTCCCAAAGTAAAATATATTTCAATAAGAGATATTTTTATTTTGGCTCAAGATAAACAAAACACAAAAACCAAAAAAACCTCTAAATGGGTGATATTCCATCCCAACAAATGATACACACTCAAAAAATTCTCTTTCTTCATTTCACCTGCCCCCACCCTGACCTAAAACATCATCCTCTCTTAACCACGCAAAATTCTTCCTTACTGGTATGCCTGTTCATATTCTTTCCCAGCTTCCAATCCAATCCTTTTTTTTTTCCTTTTAATTGTGGTAAAAGATATCTAACATAAAATTGATCACTGCCACCACTGTACAGTGTACAACCCAGTGTGATTACATACACTAACAATGTTACGTAACCATCACTGCTATCTATCTCCAGAACTTTTCATCAAACCAAACTGAAACTCTGTACGCATTAAATAATAACTTCCCCAGCACCTTGGAAACATCTGTTCTACCTTTTATCTCTGCGAATTTGGCTATTCTAGATATTTCACATAAGTAGAATTATATAATATTTTTCCTTTTGCATCTGGATTATTCCACTTAGCATAATATATTCGAGGTTCTTCCAGGTTGTGGCCTGTGTCAGAATTTCCCTTTTAAAGGCTGAATAATATTTCACTGTGCATGTGTATGTGTACACACAGACTTTTTAATTCATATATATACATACATACGTACATACAAACTTTTTATTTATTCATTTTTTGGTGGACATTGGGATTGTTTCCATCTTTTGGCTATTGTGAATAATCCTGCTATGAATGCCGATGTACAAGTATCTGAGTCTCTGCTCTCAATTCTTTGGGGTATAGATCCACAAGTAGAGTTGCTGAATCGTATCGTAATCCTCTGCTTAATTTTTTTGAGGAACTACCATACTGTTTTCCAAAGCAGCTGCACTATTTTACATTCTCACCAGCAATATACAAGGGCCCCAATTTCTCCATATCCTGTTGCTTTTTAATATTTTTATTATAACCTTACTAACAGATGTGAAATAGTATCCCATTGTGCCTTTGATTTGCATTTCCCTAATGAATAGTGATGTTGAGCATCTTTTCATGTTTGTTGGCCATTTGTATGTCTTCATTGGAGAAATGTCTATTCATGTACTTTGCCCATTTTTAAATTGAGCTTATTTTTTATTGTTGAGTTAGAGTTTTTAATATATTCTGGATATTAATCCTTTATCAGATATATGATTTACATACATTTTCTCATTTTGTTGGTTCCCTTTCTACTCTTCTAGTAGTGTTCTTGGTTGCCTGGAAGTTGTTTTGTTCTGTTTTGGTTTTTTAGATTTATTTATTTGAGAGAGAGAGAGAGTATAAGTGGGAGGGGGAGAGGGACAATCTCAAGACTCCCTGCTGATGCAGAGCCTGATCCCGGGCTTGATCTCATGAGTCTGAGATTATGACCTGAACTGAAATCAAGAGTCAAATGCTGGTGGGCAGCCCTGGTGGATCAGCAGTTTGGCACCGCCTTCAGCCTGGGGCATGATCCCGGAGACCGGGGATCAAGTCCCACATTGGGCTCCCTGCGTGGAACCTGCTTCTCCCTCTGCCTGTGTCTCTGCCTCTCTCTCTCTCTCTCTCTCTCTCTCTCTCTCTCTGTCTCTGTCTCTATGAATAAATAAAATCTTTAAAAAAAAAAAAAAGAGTCAAATGCTGGGACACCTGGGTGGCTCAGCAGTTTAGTGCCTGCCTTTGGCCCAGGGTGTGATCCTGGAGTCCCAGGATCCAGTCCCACATCGGGCTCCCTGCATGGAGCCTGCTTCCCTCTGCATATGTCTCTGCCTCTCTCTCTGTCTCTCATTAATAAATAAATAAAATCCTAAAAAAAAAAAAGAGATGCTTAAATGAGTGTGCCACCCATGCACCTCTGTACAGAGGTTTTAAATTTCAATGAAGTCTTATTTTCTTTTGTTGCCTGTAGTTTTAGCATCCTATCAAAAAATTCAATGTCAAGTCAAATGATGATTTTCCTTTATTTTCTTTTAAGAGTTTCATAATTTTAGCTCTTATGTTTATATCTTTGACCCATTTGGGTTAACTTTTATGTATATTGTAAGATAAGGGTCTAACTTCATTCTTTTGCATGTGGATATCCAGTTTTTCCAGCACCACTTGATGAAAAGAATTTTTCTCACCCATTGAGAAAATCTCTCAGCATCTGTGTCAAAAATCATTTGATCTTAAATTCTAGAATTTCTGTCTGGGCTCTCTATTTCATTGGTCTGTATGTCTGTCCTTATGTCAGTATGACACTATTCTGATTACTGGATCTTTGTAGTAATTTTGGAAGTCAGGAAGTCTGAATGATCTTTGTTCTTTTTCAACACTGTTTTGGTTGTTTAGGATTGGTTTTTCTCTTTCTGCAAAAACAATCATTTTTTATAGGGATTACATTGAATCTGTAGATTGCTTTGGCTAACCTTATCATTTTCATGCTAGTTAGTCTTCCAATTCATGAACACAGGATGTCTTCCTATTTATGTCTTTTAAAATTTCTTTCGGCAATACTTTGTAGTTTTTCAGTCCAACCCCATCTGGACATAATAGCTAGAGGGAGCTTTTAAAATTATCAATGAGATCATATACGTTCTCTACCTAAAATATTGCAATGGCTTACCAATGTCCCTGCAAACATACCAACACCCACGTGGTCCTGCATGACCCATACCCCACCTACTTCCCCAATAGTATCTCACCATGACAACCACCTCTTATGCCCCACTCTTGAGCTGGCATCCTCTGCTTTAAGCTTCTGTTTAGAAGCTTGTCAAGTTTTTTCCCACCTCAGGGTCTTTGTATACACTAGTTCTTCTGCCTAGAGTTCTTCCCCCGGTTTTCCACTATTTCAATTTTCCTATAAATAGAACCTCCACAAAGAAGCCACCCCTAATGGTCCTTGGCATTTAGGTCTACTCGTGCAATCACCATCGCTGCTCCCTCTTGATGTCCTTCACAGCACATAGCTCACTGCACAGCGGTCCTTGTTGGCACTTTTCTCTCCTTATTGTCCAGCTCTTCCAAGGGAAGGATCTTAACTGTCCTGTTTACCCTATGTCTCTACACCTGACAAACCACTGACCTACAGTGAATAATAATTGAATGAACAAAAACAAGTGCTGCCATTTGCAGCATGGGTAGATCCTTGTCAAGAAGGTCAGCAGGAAACATGAATACTGTCAGTGGCCAATAAGTGCACACATCCCAAACCCAGGTGAGCCACACTCACTTTCGATCTACAAATTCAGTGATTTGGAGAAAAGATCCTACCAAAAGAGAACACTTTGAATGGTTCATGATTTAAAATATTGTGTAAAAGATCCCTTGGTCCAATATCATGGCTTACTCTGCAGCTTAAGACATTGTACTTAAAAATAATGAAAGAACAAAGAGTTATTCTCTGCCCAGAGAGCTCAGGAAAAAATACCTCCAGTGGCTCTAGTAATGCTTCCACCAATATTCACAGCTAATGATGAGTCACATCGCACTAGCTCCTCTTAAGACGATTTACCAAAGTTACTGCTATCAGAACACCCCCTGAGGGTGGCATTAATCACAGATGCAGTGGGGTTAAGTACACAGTGTGGTTGCTTCATGGAGAATAGGGAAGCAAAAGTGGCTCTCAGGTAGGACCTACCCCATGCTGAAACATTTATACAGCTCAAGTAGGAAATTATTAGAATCCCCAGAGAGATTTCTAAGGAACTGGGTCTGAACCAGAAGGTACCAGCTACAGACCACCACCAGGAAGCAGATCAGCCTGTGGCTCACCAGCACCGGGTTGGGAATCAGATTTGGCTTCACGCCTAGCTCTGCTAACCACAGAACAGGGTGACCATGGTAAGTTACTTAACTTCTCTGACCCATACTCTTCTTATCTGAAATGAGGCTTGCAAGACCACCTACAACAAACATATATTGAATAAGCATGGGTTTGAGAAACCAGCTCTTTGGGTTCATATATTGACTTTGCCAGGCTGCATGCTATTGGTCAGCATCTCTCTCTGGGCCTCAGTTTCCCTCACTGATAAAATGGGGACAATAATACTACCCTGCTATGAGTTTTAAAAAGAAAATATAACCCCTAAGATCATATAACATGATACACAGAACATAAGAAATGTTCAGAAAATGTCAGCAATTACATTTCTTATTTCTAGGCCATTCCAGGGTCCTGAGAATCTCCATGGGTTTAAACGCTAAAATAGGAGATTGAGAATGGCAGGAAGCAGCCTAGTGGGGGATCCTGCAGGTGATGTTAGAGTTTTTATTCTATCCCATAAACAAAAATGTTTAGGAATTTTAACATGAAAGTTGCACACTTCACACATGCCAGCAACTCTGAGTGCCAACTACTTTCTGGTTATGTGATACACTTCACTGGCATCCATTAGACACATATCCATAGGAGTCTGCTTCCTAAGCATGTGCCCCTGCTAGCATCCTATGATGAAGAAATCTCCTCATGAGGTTCCCTGCTGATCAGAGATGTCTTTGTCAAAATATCAAGAAAACAAAAGTGAGTGGGCATCTTCAAGAGCCAAAATTGATGGGGCATCTGGTGGCTCAGTGAGCTAAAAATCCAACTCTTGATTTTGGCTCAGGTCAAGATCTCATGGTCATGAGACCAAGCCCCAGATTGGGTTCTGTGCTGGGCAAAAAACCTGCTTGAGATTTTCTCTCCTTCTCCCTCTGCCCTTCCCCCTACCCCACTCACATGTTCTCTCTGTATCTCTCTCTCTCTCTCCCTCTCCCTCCCTCCCTCTCTCTCTCTCTCTCTCTCTCTCTCTCTCACACACACACACACACACACACACACACACACACACACACACGAACCAGAATTGAGTGTGGCTCCTCCCAGGACACAGCAGGGAAGAATGGAGAGGATGGGGGTGGGGATGCTCCAATAGGATCTTGGTCTCTGTGAAAGCGACACTGGACTGGCAGAGGAAGAGGGTGTCACAAGGGACACTTGCTGGGTGTCCCTTGAAGCAGGGGATAATAAAGCAGGAGCAAAAAATAAGTGATTTTTTAAATAAATAAAGAAAGGCCAGCTCATGCCAGGTCCCCTGCAGCCTTAGAACAGAACATTTAGAGTTTTTTCCAAAACACTCTTAAAAGATAATTAACCTAATTTGGCATGTTACAAAGTCATTTTAAATCTCCATTTGGTGAATGAAATAATATATTCAGCAGCATGTGTGTGTTAGTGATAACTCCGTTTATCAAGGGCCAGAGGAGCCCAATCTTGAAGCAAGTGCCTCCCTATGAACCCGGGGGCTGGCAATTATCTCCTACCAGCCTTGCCACCTGTAATAAGTTTGCTCGTGATGTGGCCAGGGTTTTAAAATAATACTGGCTTTTCTGTAGGGCCTCCCATCCTTGGATCTCCAACCTGAGGATTTATACCTAAAAAGAAAGTTTAAATGAGGGGAATGGTCCATTCCTAAGCATATCTGCCATTAAGATAGGATTAAATCAAAGATTTCTTTCACTTTTTAAGTTTCATCCCCCCCAAAAAAGGTCATTTCATCTTTTCATTGTTATTTCAGATGTTTTAAAACTAATCCCATATTAATAAGCAAACCATTGGAGGCCACCTAGATGCATAAATTGTAATTATGTGATTCCCTTAATTAATTTTGACAGAGGATTTCACAACAAAGATCCCAAGCTAGTGGTGCTTTCCCCAGAAAAGCACTGTGCATGTAATCTTTATTCTCAGAGCTCTCTACTGAGAATGGAGATTTTGAAAGCCAGCCCCTATAACTACCTTGTTTACTAATAACAGGAACAAATAAGGACATTCCCAATGACATCAGAAGTCGCACTCAAACTGTCCCAATTCAAGTAAATGTAGCCCAGAGTTTACCACTGCTCATTAGCTTTACTTGTGGTAAGATTTGTAGGCAAAATAGAAACTAAATAGAGAGTCACTGACTGGATTACTGAGAAAAGTAGTGTATTACAAAGAAAGTAACAAACCAAGCCCCAGAGAGAAACCAAAAATGTTGCCCCACCAAATTCAGACTTGGAGTTCCTCCAGGGTGGAGCACATATTGTCTTCATGGCTGTACTTGCAGTGCACAGCACAGAGAATGGCCCATCGTGGGTCCCAAGGGTTGCTACACCTACTTACTCTCCGTCTCTATCATCTCAGCCAGGTGACATCCTCCCATGTCCCATCATTCGATTTCAGAAGCAGGAAATCCTTACCCATTCTCTCATAATCACTTGAGCTAAACCAACTAAACAATCCATTTACTCTACAAAAGCTTCTTACATTCTACCAACTGCTTTGGATTTTTACAGTTGGGTCTAGTAGATTCCATTCCATTACTCTTCCCACTCAGTCAGATGTCTGGGGACTTCCTGTGATAGAGCTGAATGGTCCCTGCCATTCCATGGGTGGCAGTTCTGAGACAGTCATCAGAAAGCTGGGCCTCTTGCAGGGGGACAAGAAAAGTAATTCCCGTCTGTGACTATCTCTTTTTCATCCCTATTCCTTGAATTGTTCATATTCTGAAATTCAAATGTGTATGTTGGATCTCTTACTCTGTGCCCAAGTAGTAGTAGCTACTTGTTTATAAACCTCACTTTTACCTGCCTGCAGGACATCTCATCTCTAAGCCTGGGCTCCAGTGTTTTACAAATTCTAGAATGTATACAGGTGACATGAGGATTTTGTTTAATTCAGTGGGATAGGGGCCGGACCCAAGATCTGCATTTCCGGAAAGCTCCCAGGTGCCACTACGCATTTAGTCTGCTCCCATACTGGAGTAGTAGGGGCTTGTTCACACAGAGGGGGGTACTAAGTTTTCTAGTTACTGCTCAAGTAAACATAACATCTTGCTTCCTTTCTTCCCCTGAGGGTATATTTTATTCTAATTTACAATCTCTTAGTATCACACTCTGATTTTGCCGGTGTTCCCCAGTACCCATAAAAACCAACACCACAACCCAAATTAGTTCCACATGGGAACACAGTCATAAAAGTAGACTCACTTTGCTCTTTCTCCATTTGTCATTTCAATCACTGAAGACACACAAATTAAAAAGATAGAGAGAGAAAACAATAAAGTACCTAATGCCCCTTGTTCACCTGTTTATCTGAAGGTGTTGATTACCTGGAGGTAATTTTTTTCTTGTAAAGTAATTTATTTTAAATAAAAAAAAAGGTCAGGCAGCTATTTCATTTATCACTATTACAAAGGAGTCTAACCCAGTGATGGAAAAAGGGAAGGAGAAATTAATTACAAGTCAGAAGCTGCAATAACACTCCGGGTAATTGTGACAAAAATTTTAAATTAACATTTCTGTCACTGAAAGAAGTTTGATTAATTTTACAATTGGAGATGCTATCGCCAGAATATTGGAGGGATCGGAGGACACCGCAGTTTTCAGTTTGAGATGTAGATGGCTTCTTTAAGGCTCAGAATGTATCTGCAAGGCACCTTCACACTTTATTAACAGCTCAATCAGTGCCATGCTGGAAATAATTAGCCAAGAAACCATGGAGTAAATAGATCTTGACTGGCAAACCATGTGAAAAGAAATACAAGCAATGAGCTTTTCTGTAGCTATAACAAAGCCGACCTTGTTTTCTGTGTTACAGAGTATCCTGGGAAGACCCTGTTACCACTGCAACGTTCCCTTCTGGAAATAAAACAACAAAACAGACAGCAGTTATACCTCTCCATTGGCATTCCCTGAAAGATTTTACTCTGGGGAGGGATGGGAGAGGACCCAAGGCCTAAACAATAGAAATTAAGAGAAAGGAAATGTTGAAAATGTTCTTGCAGTGATCTATGTAGTGCAGTGGTCTCAAACTAACACAATATCCAGTAGGACATATGTTCCCAGGCACACAAACTCCAGGATCTTTACCTGTACTGATTCCTTTAGTCCTCAATAGGACCCTATAAAGTATATGTTATAATCATCTTCATTTTAGGAATACCCTATTTTTGTGGCTCAAGGAGGTTAAGAAACATACTGTGGATCACACACCTGGAAAATTGGTGAACAGATACTCATTCTCAGGCAATTTGGCTGCAGAACCTGCAATTCTAACCAGTGGTCAGCACACCATGTGCCAGGGACCAAACTCAGCTGGGCATCAATTTTTGTTAATAAAGTCCCGTTGGAACACAACCATGCTCCTTTATTTATATATGGTCTATGGCTATGTTTCAGTATAATGACAGAGATGGGTTGTAACAGAGACCTGTGGCTCATAAAATCAAACATGTTTACTATCTGCCTGTATAGATTAGGTTCACCAACTCTTGCTCTTAACCATGGTGCTGTTCTGTTCTTAGAAGATCTCTATAGTAACTCACAGCATCTAGAAAAGACTGGACAGTGACAGACACTCTGGGCCACTGAAAAAAACAAGTGGCAGGGGAACTGTGAAACAGGATTAGAAATTTACTTGAGAAACATGTATCTAACTTATTAAAAGCCCCTGATAATGCCATACAGCATTATATTCAATTTTGATGTAAAACCTATTATTCAACTTGTAGAAGAAAGTAGGAGAAATACAGTTGAGCCCGACAGTCAAAGGAGATGGTAGTTTCTAGAATGGATCACTGAGCTGTTGTCAGGATAGGAAACTTGGAAGTACAGCATTTGTCTCCCTCCACTGAGATCAACTGGAGGCTTGTGGACAATGACAGCTTGAGATTGCTGCTCACACCTATGTCTTTTGAGTTTGAGAACACGTAAGTACTTTCTAAACACACAGTATGGAAAAAAAAATACAAGAAGTTCTGGCTTGAAAAGTAAGCATACCTTTCCCAAGGTTGAGGACAACCTTGGGAAAGGTTGAGAGACATAGGTTGAGAGACAAACAGACAATTAGGAGAAGAGTAGAAATGTGGTGTTAATAGGTATTGACACTCAATAGAGGGGTGTGGTCTGAAATGGAAGCCTTGTGTAGCACAAGGTAGTGAAGGGGAGAGCATTGGGAGAGCAAGTTGACTGAAGAGATAAGCTTATGCACATTAAGCACATAAGGGCATTTACAACTATAGTTTATATAATCGAAGGAGAAAACTCACATGTTAAACAGCAGATGGCAAAGTAGTATTTAAAAGATAATTTCCAAGTTAAAAAGAAAAATCCAAGGAACTCAAAAGTGCTAGATGTTAAAATATATTTAAAATGTATGGTAACTAAAATCATTGCATTGACCTGAGAGTAGCTGGGTGGGATTAAATCTTGAAGAATGTATACAGTCAATACAGTCGGAAGGGAGCATTTAGATTCCTGAAGGAGATATGTCATAATTGGTACTTACATCCCTTCCCACCTCAAAATGCTAAATGCCTCCTCTCCTTATACTTCAAAGTAAACTCAGGCCAGTTAAGATGAAAAAAAATGAATCATAAGATCACAAAAGCAATATAGTTTACATTTATTCCCTTCTCGGCATAAGGTATTCAGAAAGCAAAGGCAGAGACTGTGAAAAAGATTTTAGAAATATTTGGCCTCATAAAAATAAAATAAAAATTTTATTGTTAAAATATAAAAGTCAGACAAAGGGCTATGAACTATCTGCTATGTTAATTAAGAGTTTATAAGATAATAAAAAATACTTTAATTACAGTGGGTGATACATAAAATGTGACAAAATAGAAAAAAATTAGGGGAAATACACAAAAATCCAGTGTGCCTAAGAGGAAAACACTTAAAAATTCATAGTTATCAGAAACAATCAAAATGTTTATGAGAATTAGGTACCCACTCTGACCAATCAAATTAACCATTACAAACCACCACTGCTCCTACCACTAGCAACATGCTGGTGAATTTAATCCAAGGGTCCTCCTCCAACAGTTGTAGATGATATAAACCCACAAAACTTGTAAAATAGCCCGATCAACATAGCAACTCTACCCTGAAGATTTTCTCCTAAGGGAAAAAATATCACAGATGTGCAAAAAGAGTTGAACGCAAGGGTAGTCCTGCCAGAAGAGTAAGCAAAAGTTAGAAAGGGAGAACACTCCAAATACCTAACAAAAGTATAGTTAAATAGGGTTTGGCACATCCATCCTGTAAAATCATGTGCAGTTCTAGAACTCCTCTTTTAAAAGATTTAAAGGCAAGGAAATACGGCAAATACGGTGTTGAGTAAAAAGTACTAACACCACAGTATGGGCAATAATATCCCTGATGTAGCAAAAAAAAAGAAAACATACATATTCGTTTTTCCTCTTTATGCTTTCCCATATATTCCAAGCTTTTTTTTTTTTCCAGAAAGCCTGAAATAGTTGCATAATCAGTACTGATAATTGTATTAAATGTTAACTTCCAAAGAGAATATGGGAACAAGGCAAAGTTGATCAGCTTTCCTAGGGACTCAGTCCTAGACTGAACACTGCCAACAGATAATCATGTTTTTATTGTGTATCTCAGTTTTAGGAGACTCAGACTCATGTTTTTTAATCATGTTTTTCTCTCCAACAGATAATCATGTTTTTATTGTGTATCTCAGTTTTAGGAGACTCAGTCTGGGGGAAAGTTCTGGATGGCCAGAGAGAGCATCTATAACCAACTATAACCAACTAGTTAGTTACTAGTATCACAGGTTAGCTTCATTAGAGTTAGGACTGCTGCCTGATTTCTCGGTCTGTCCTTCCTGCAGTGTAGTATTGCCTAGAAAAGACAGAAAGGTAGTGAGATGCCAAACTGATAAAAATCCAGGCCTTCAGAAGGCCTGAGACAGACACATATCCCTGCAAGCAAAGAAACCATCCTTGAAAAATTTCAGTGCATAGCCAGAGACCTCTTTGGAACCACCAGTACATCCTCCCTGAAGCCACCAGTACATCTTCCCTGGAGCCACCAGTACATCCACTCCAGACCCCAGGATCACAGTGCCATATATGAATCCCTGTCTGTGACTGGGAAAAAAGCAAGCTGACATTTCGAGACAGAAAGTATTTCATAGCAAGCACGCACAGTGATTCTTCCTTCAAAAGCCATCAAAGGTAAAGACTCCATTAGAAGTGGTGTCACCGTATCCAATTCTCTCTCCCCTTTCTAAAAGCAGCAAGAAACGTTAAAAGGCAACGTGATAGAAAGCTTTTAGTTTGGATCTGTATACACTTCATACCTCTGATAGGAAGTGAGTTCCACCTTTGAAGGTGTGGGCTTCATGCAGAGAGGAGCTGAATTCATTCTCTACCACTACTCCACTTAGTCAAACCGTCTCTTTCTGCTCTGACTGGAAGGAGGAGGACCTCCAGGGTATTAGCTAACCAGTCATTTGGACTCATCTGCAGGATTACGCTGACAGAGTCCACCCTCAAACAATGCCCATACCTAGTACAGTACCTAAAAATAGCAGAAACTCCATAAATAAGGTTTGCGTCATTCCATGAAATCCACACTTTCTGGGCGACAATTGGGATTATGCCCTTTCTAAAATTCCCTTTCTATATATTTAGCCAGCTGACATGTGCATATCTTGAATTTTATTCATTTTGAACATTCTGGAATGTTTGGCTTTCTAGACATAAAACACTACTCATCAACACCAACATTCAACAGCCAGTGAGTCGAGGTTCCTGCTAGATTCTGTGGGAGGAATTTAGGAAGGTTCGCTGACTGGGCATGTCATCCTCAGGTAGCCCATCCTATTTAACTGTACAAATGAGGAAATGGGACCAGACAGCAAGTGTGAATTACTGGCTTGTTGGGAATTAGATTCCAAGTTTCCTTCCTCCAAGGTTAAGGATCTATCAGGTTAACCTTTCATTCAGCCAGTCCCTAACAGGTGAAAGCAGGAGGTTAGTTTCTGCCTCCTAAAACTTCGTCTTCTTAATATCCTCTCCATTTCTTTACATCTCATTTACTATCACACAAACCTGAAAGTAGTTTACATCTCTTAATTAAAAAAAAAAAAATCACCCAGATACACAATAAAAAACATGATTATCTGTTGGAGAATTTACGGTACATAATTGTACCCTCCCAGTTTTATAATATTTGTCATGTCTTTTTCCCCACCTTTGACCTTCAATTGTTTGAAAAGTGTCTGAATATATCCTAATGAATATATTAAATCTTTAATTAGGTTAATTAGGCAGTGTTCAGTCTAGTGAGCCCATGAAATAACAAATGCCACATGCCCTGTCTCAAACTAGCTATTTCAATTTCATCCTACTAACAATTTTACTGATTTGGTTTTCTTTTTGAGAGAATATTGGTTTCTGAAATACCTAATGCTCTCTTCTCCTTGATATCATTTTCCATTAAAGTAAAACTCTCTCTGTGCAGCCAAGTACCTATCTGGAGAAAGGTAGAAAGAAAGTTTTGTGAGCCTAGGTCTTCAGAAGGAAGCCAAGACATTAGAAGTGAGCAGATAATGCTGCAACCTGACCCCAAGTGAACTAGAGAGAGAAAGATGGTTGCATTGAAGTGTTCCAGACTGCCCTGTAGCCTAAGGCAGGTGCCACAAAGTCATGGGGGAATCTTGGAGCCAAAACGGTAAACAAGTAAGTTTTCCAGGAATGGGTCTACCTTAGTACTCCTAACACTTTGAGTTATTAGCCAGAAGTAGTTTGTAGGGGACGTGGTCTTGGTCCAAACCTGTGATAGATGATATCCACCATGGTAGCCTCCCTTGAATTAGGCATCTGATGGAAAAGCTTTTGAAGATCATTTCTCAGGTACCACATTTAATTGCCCCCATGAAGAAGAAAGACAGACAAAAAGGGAAAGAAAAGAGTGTTTGGAAAGGAACTCAAGAAAACAACATCTGTCTAGGAATTCTTGTGGGTAGAATTTGTTTGCAAACCAAAAAGTTGGTGGTGGTGGTGGGGGAATAAAAGCTTTCATTGGGAAGCCATCAAAGCTGATAAGATTCAGCCCCAGAGGCAGCAAGACCTTCCAAGTTAAAACAGTAAATAATTTGATTGAGATAAAGATTAATAGCTGAAATCATGTGAGTCAGTCAGAAGCACCAGCGAGCATCAATCCCCAAAGATTAATAATGGTAAAAGACAATGCTGTGAGAATCAGTTTCATCATGATGGATCATGGGAGAGTTTAATGAGTGAATTTCGGGAGAAGAATTTCAATCAAGTAGACTAGACTTGGGGCGAGCACAAACCACATGGCTGAGCCGCGAAGTGGGCTGCCTGCCTAGAGGACACAGGCGGGAATACCGCTTTCCTGTCTGCACTAAATGCTGAAATATCACACAAATTGGTGTCAGGAGGTTGAATGGAATCTGCTGCAGCAAAACGTGACTGGAGCAGAGAAACCATGTTCACCACTCTTAATTTAGAAGGTAGGAGAGCTAAGCTGACAGAATTTCATCACGTCTTAATGTGCTCATGAAGACTGAGACTCATTAGTCATTGTCTGAGGAGCACACAAACTGTGAGCCTCTTTGGTTCCATGTCATAATTCAGAGAATAGGGGGACACTGTCTTCAACTCTTGTCTTTGCTAGCCAAATCCAATCCTTTGACCACGTTCTGGGTACCCATCAGGCAGCAGGCGTCATGCTAGGCCTAGGGAATGAATGACAAATGAGCCATGGTCCTGGACCTCAGAGGACTTACAATTTAGGAAAGAGAGATCCATGTGAGAATAATAGAAGGGAGTTTATCCTGGCAATGCCTGGGAAAGTAAGCATGTGTTTTGTCATATGGGCTTTAGAGACAGACTGGCCCACATTCTAGCCCTTCCTCTACCACATGCTTGCTGGGGGACTGTGTCAAGCACATCTGAGCCTTAGTTTCCCCATTCATCAACTACAGAAAGTCTTAGTTCTCACCTCATGAAATTGTTGTAAAGCATAAGTGAGATAAACCAAGTATATTCTTCATACAATACCCAGTGGATGGTCATATTCTAGAAATTGTAGATAATGATTTTGGCTCATAAATTAACCACCTAAACGATATTGTTATTGTCATACACAAAACTAAAAGGCAATGGGATGTAAAGAGAGATGCATTGTCCCTATACAGAAGGATGGGCCCAGGATGTGGATTAAGATCAGAGGAGAGCTTCAGAGATGAAAAGATGGGGATTAGGAATAGGGCTCAATGGTAAAAGTTTTCCAGATCCCAAATTCAGAGGGGAGAAAAGTTTTCAAGGACAGAGGAACTCTTATGAGCCAAATCAGAGCGTATAAAAGTCCCTAAGGGTGTGAAAAATGCAGGAATTTCATTGTGGCTAGGATATTTTATGGTCCAAGGGCTAAGGTAGAAAAAGCTATTGGGACAAGGCAGTGAAAAGCTGTAAATGCTTGTAAACATAAAAGAATCCAGAAGCCAAATTCGTAGTTGGAAGAACTAAGAGAGAAACATTTCTAAAGCATAGAGATCTTCAAAGAACAAGCAAAATATATACAAGGAAATTTGCCATGACATAGTCTATTAGATTTTGATTATCTTTGTCAAATCAGATCCCTCCTAGCAAAATTACACATAGTAAAAGCATAATTAAAACAAATGGATAAAAAAATGGCTTAGGAGTATTGGTCCCAAAGAACAAGTAATAATGGATAATTGTCAATATCACCTAAGATCAGTGATTGTTCCCTAAGCGTCAAAGCACCAACCACACACCGCCCCCCACATAAATATGCTGACAATGATGACCACCATCTAATGAGCGCCTCTTATACACTAAGGGCTTTATGGCTTACAGGTTTTATTATTTATACCCATTTTGTTGATGAGAAACAGTTTCTGAGAAATGAAGTAGGTTGCCTAAGGTCACACAGAGAGTACATGGGGCACCTGGGACAGAAGGCAGGCTCACTCCAGAAGGTCACATGCAGCCCAAAGCACATCTTGGCTCCCTCCCCCATCTCCTCCAAAATAAACAGCAGTGAGGATCCCTTCCCTTCTGCACGGAGCATTTGAGGCCTTAGATTCCTACTGGTTTGCTTTCTATTCACATTAGGCAAATTACATTATAAATTAATCCTGATGAAACATTCAACTCTTCCCTCCCCCATCTCCTCATAAGCTAAGAAGCTTCACTGTGGTCCTGAAGCCCCTGCAGGAAGAACCTTCAGAGAAAAATCCAGGGGCCTTGATCACATTTGCTTTTTAATTAATCTAAGGTGTTAATTTTCAGCTGGAGGAAAGTTAATTTTTCCTTTTGTTAATCTAATGGCCGAAGGCAACGCTGGTGCTATTGCAGCAAAAGTTTGGAATGACTGTCAAGCTCCCTGGCGCTACAATAAATGCAGCGGCAAATAAAACAGCTTCCCTGGAAGGCATACGAATTTAAATAATTTCCGCAGATGGTCTCTGCTTCTCTCAGTGAAAAGAGAAAAAGACTAATTCCACCCTAATCAGGCCACACTAACATCCAGGCAAATCCATTCTTTTGATCCCTCACATTTCTTCTCTGGAACAAGAAGGAAAAATAAACATCACTTTCTTTCAACAGCAGAGAAGTGCAGATTTGGGGTTTGAAAAGTTACAATGTGTTTTCCTCCCCTTGGGGAGCTATTCTAATCCCAGCCTTCTTGCCTAGTCTCCCATTATATAACTACTTTATAGGCTGGGCTCTTAACTAGAACAAAGACTGCTACTTGGAAAAGGAATTAAAGCTACAGGCCACCAAGGAAACTCAGAACATCATCACATTTGTCTGCCAAATAATTTCAGAAGTCTAGGATGAAAGACACTTGGTTGTGTGCGGCCAGGATGTTCAAAGCCCACACGAAGCTCTTATAGTCACTCTTATTGTGTCTTGCCCTTTTCTGAAAGGTTTGAGACATCCTAAAGAGGGCCATCCAGTAGCAGTCGAAAGCCAGTACAGGGACCTGAGTTTTGGAACTTAGGAAGACTGGTGGCATTGCAGCAACAACCAGAGGCACCAAGAATTTGGTCTCTACCAAATTAGGTGTTGGTCCACCTAACATCCATCTTCTAAAAACATTTTCTAAAAAAAATAAATAAAAAATAAAAATATTTTCTTGCTACTTTTAAAAATGTTATCTACTATGGCAATTTTACATGCTGATTCAAAGCGATTTGGTAGTGGTGGCTGCCTGGACCACCACATTTTAAAAATATCATTGAGACTCTGGACAAGGATTTTGTGTTCTCAGTGATGTCTGCTTGGGTGTTAGGTAGGGGAAAGGGGGTACATGTTCCAGGTCTCTGCTCTCCACGTCCCACATTCTTACTTTTAAGCTTGCCAGTGACAAGGCCGCAATCTTGAAGGGCATCTTAACTCCTAAAGTATCACCTCTCCAATGAACCTACCCCCAAGCCATTTTGAAGAAAGCTGTATCAGTCATACTTTTTTTTTTTTAATCCAGAAATTTTATTTTCTTCCAAAGCAATTTTTCCAAAGAAAGTTGTTCCTTACAGTGAAAATGTTCCTTCCAAAACCTTTCCATCTCTAGGGAAGGGACTTGAAAGGCTGAAGCTTTAGCTCTGAGTCTCTAAATGAAATAATGCTCAACTCTGTATTGAAAAGCAGGAGGAAAGACTCACGCAGGCATCAAGGGGTTACACCTTTGTGCAGAGAAAAATTCTTTCCCAAAGCAGGCTAGAAACAGACACGATGAATTCAGCCCATCCACTTTTTAATGGCTTGCATTATTAAAAACATTACTTATGCTTTTTGCATGACAAAGAACATGAGTAATAATTTTGATAATAACTTTGTCTTTGATACACAAAGGAACTCAGTGTGAAGTTTTTAAAATACTATCTTTGGGGCAAAACTGGAGATTAGCAACATACTGGGAAATGAGCTATCAGTACAGGGAAAAGTCAGCAGTACCTCTCTTGTTTTTTTTAATTTTAAATTTGGAACCCTAGCTGAAAGTTGGTAGAATGCTTCAATAGACAGATGCCCCCCCCCCCCAGAATATTAGGCTTATGAAAAAAATGTGAAACTCCTGATCAGAAAAAATCTATACATATCTACATACACATATATTTATATATTTCTTAAAATCTGCCCCTACTATAGAGTGTTTCCACATAACAAGTTCACTTGGAAAACATTCCTTGTTTATACTCTCAGTGTTTTGTTGCTCAGCTCATTTAATGGACACTAGTTAGTGGACATTAACACTGAGCTTTTATGCACATTTTCTCTTGAATTCTTTGCCAAGTGACAACTGGCATTTATTTACTCAAACATTTATTGAGCATCTACTATGTGCTTCATATTGAATCTAGGGGTATATTAGGAAATAAAACAAGTATCTTCAACCCTTGTGGAGTTTACATTTTGGTGCAGGGAGACAGATGCTCAATAAACATAAGACTATATTGTGTGTTAGAAAGGAAGTGCTTTGGGAGAAGATCAATCAGGGTAAGGGGAACCAGAGGTAGGCTGCATAACCTCAAACAGGGTGGCCAGGGCAGGCCTCCTTGAGGAGGGAGCATTCAGCTCAAGACTTGAAGGAAGGGAGGGAAGTAGCCATGCAGTCCATTGTTACCAGTAATCAAGATGGGGAAGGCTGCATGTGTAGAAGCTTTGGGGATTGGAAACATTTGGGTTCCTGCTTTGGATCTGCCAGGTTCAAGATCTACTAGGAGTGAAGAAGAGACTTGCATGTACAACTCTGGAGAGTTCAGGAATGAAAACTGGGCTAGAAATATAGGCTGTAGGCTTATAGATGGCATTTAGCACCATAGGCAATGGGATATCTCTAAGGAAGTAAATGTAAATAAGGAGGAACAAAGAGTTGAGGACTGAACCCTGTGGCTTTGCGGCTTTCCAATGTTTCCAAACTTGGGGGGAAAGGAAAAACAGCAAAGGAGTTGGAGGAGCTGTCCTGGAAACTAACTACAGAAACTCTATCAGGGAAGAAAGTTATCAGCTGTGCCAATGCTTTTGACTGAGGAGCCAAAGAAGATGGATGTGAGAATCACCAGTGCACGGCGGGTATGGTCACTAACGTAATTATTTAGTCATGGCACTAACCTCACAAACTCACAGATTCTTTGGTTTTACAGGTCTTATTAATCTGCAAATAGGTTACACCTCATCTCCCCAGGGCAAGGTCATGGCTTGGTAGCTCTTCTATAGGACTGGCCTATAAAAGTGTGCTTTTGTTGCCTTGTTTGGCCAGTACCGTGTTTTACAAATCTGAAGTTGTGAAATATCATATCTAAAAAATACGGGTTTCCACATTCTCCTAGGAAATAAAGTTCTTAGTGGTCTGACCCACATTCCCACCACCCAGCAGAGGACAACTGGAGCTGAGGGATGTGTGTTTCCAGGTCTCAGCACTGCCACCAGCTTGTCAGTGAGCACAGACGGACTCCCAGCCCGCTCATCTGCCCACCCCAGCATCTCTCCTGCTTCTCCGAGCTGGCTGGCTACAAACATTGCAGTTTGCCACCTCTCCTTTAGGGGGTTGTGGAAATGAAATCAGATCTCAAGGGTTCTGAAGGCACTACCTAGATCTGTATCTACAGATGAAGTATAGTTTCTGTATGAATCTCAGTCTGGAAAACGTATGTTTTGACAGATTTCTTCTAGACCAGCAGGGAACATCAGTTCCAGAAGATGTTAAGAAGTTTTAAGTGGCAAAATGACTTCATGTTTAAATCAGCATGGGACATATTAAGTTAGTAATTTTTTTCTTTTTTTCCTTTGATATGGGGCATCTTAGAGGTTTTTAAACAATAATGTAGATTTATGTCTTATATGCTCTTTTCCCAAATCTATCGGGTCATGGAATGTTTTCTGATTGAGAGGTGAAGACCCCCTGGATGCTTCAAGGAATGACCATTCTAGACTGGGATTCTCATGATGGCTGGGGCCATGTCTTATTTCCAGAGGCCGACACCTTGAATAACATCTATCCCATAGATGTTCAACAATTTGCTGAATAAATTACAAACTGGATGGCCTGGACATATCCTCCAGGCAAAGCTAATGGGATTCCAAATTTCATTCCACACCTGGATCACAGGAAATGAAGTGTTCAGGTCCTACACAAAACCAGCCCTTGGGGCACGGCACATGAGCCTCTCAGCTTCATGAAATCAGACACTCTGCCATAGGCAGCCAGGCCATGCCTGTCAAACTAGTGCCATTTATAGCCTTGGGAAGTGCCTGTTGCAAAGCCCCTCATGTAATTGAGCTAGTCACATGCAGGGCACAGAACTTTTCCCACACCACTCTGCCATTTCTCTGGTTTCTCTTTAACTAAGCACCACAGTCACTTGCTACCCAAAATGATCTTGCTTTTAAATTGGGAGATAGGGCGGCCCCAGTGGCTCAGTGGTTTAGCGCCACTTTCAGCCCAGGGTGTGATCCTGGAGACCCGAGATGGAGTCCCACGTCAGGCTCCCTGCATGGATCCTGCTTCTCCCTCTGCCTGTGTCTCTGCCTCTCTCTGTCTCTCAGGAATAAATAAATAAAATCTTTTTTAAAAAAATAAGTAAATAAATAAATTGGGAGATAGTCTCTGGCAGTAGCTGACAGAGCCCAGCAGATGTTCGGCATCCTAGCTGTAGTATGTGGGAGTTTGACTCCATTTGTGGTGGCACGAGCTTAAACCCACCATGAGGATAACAGGCTTGAGAGGCACTTGTCTGGGGGCTGGGCCCAAACATCTGTATCTCTCCCTGTCTTTATAGCTGACTTTTTTTTTTTAATTATCATTTACTGAGCACTATGTGTCAGACATTTACTTTTCCTAATAAACTCATGAAGCATATATTAACCCCATTTTACAAATAAGAAAACCAAGGCTCACAAAAACTTTCCCCATCTTGCCAAGGTCACACAGTTAGTAAGTATCGGGTTTTCACCTCTAGTCTGACCTAACTGTGAACCACTCCTAATGTGCAACCAGGAATTCTCAAACATACTAGAAGAGGCTTAGCAAAAATCACATGGGAGATTCAGGAAGACACATTGTCCAAATTCTTTTAGGAGATTCTCATATATAACATTCTACCTTGATCCAGACATGAGGGATAGAGCAGAGCATGCATATTTAACAAAATACTTTGCTATAACTTTGTCCCAAATAACCTTACATCTTCCTCATATTTGTTTGGGTATTTTTTTTCCTTCTTATTGTCATAATTTTTTTAAGTTTCCTACATTGAAAATGATTGAATTTTCTATAAATTAGAAGGAACAAAAATAAAAATCAGTCATTAAAATAGAATCAAATTTAAAAGGCAGTATAATATTTGTCCTTAAAACTTTTGGGGATGGGAGGATGCCTGGATGGCTCAGCCAGTTGAGCCTCAGACTCTTGGTTTTGGCTCAGGTCATAATCTCAGGGTTTTGAGATCAAGCCCCACATAAGGCCCCATGCTCAGCAGGGAGTCTGCTTGAGATTTTCTCTCTCTCCCCACTTTCATGTGTGCAAACTCGGAAATGAATAAATCTCTAAAAAAAAAAAAGAAAACTTTTATTCTCCTCATAGAAAGGCAATTCTCAGCATAGTCAGGCATTAAAACCAGATCATGACATTCTAGTGAGATCGTCTGGTGGGGCGGGGGGTAGGTGATGAAAACATTTTGGAAGTGGACAGAGGTAGTGTTTCTTCAACATTATAAATATACTAAATGACATAGCTTGTCTGCTTTAAAATGGCTAATTTATATGAGTTTCACCTCAAAAATAAAAGAACACTCTATACTCTAAGAGCACAAAACTCATTCAAACAGGCTTTTCCTTGGAGAACCAATTCCACCTTTAGCAAAGTCTCTGCCAAGCTGCAGCCCTTCTGGGGAGCCACCAGGCATTCTCTGAAGCTCAGGGACAACAGCAACTTCCTGAGTTGCCAAATGACCCGTTGCCATTAGAAATATGGCTGCAAAGTCAACTCATTTGGGACAAGGGAAAAAGTGCCACACTGAATGCACTGCAAGCACACAATTTGTAGAGCACTCAGCAGCTTGGCTGACTCCAATTCTCTAAGCCCTGTCCCTAGCCCCTTCCACATACAGATAAATGCCTCATGAAGGCGGGTATGCCATCTCAGCACAGAACCAATCCCACCAATGCAGCAGAGGTGCCATGAAAAGTGGAGAGCCTGGCTTCTCCTTGGCTCTCCACCAGAGGAGTGCCACACCTGGATTTTGTGCCTTGAAGCTGCTCTGCTTGCATGGATAATCTCCCCAAGTCCCTTGTCTTCTGTGACAAACAGTTGCAATGCTTTGCTGCCCTCACACTCCTAACCCCAGGGCACTGCCTACATGAGTCTCATCTGAGCCCTGCTCAGCTAGCTAAAAATGCCCCATTACATAAACATGTTCTCACTGCAGGCAACACTGCACTTCCAAATCACTGTCACAGGCACTTGTGTTTGGTGTTCAGGAGGGAGGATGAAATGCATGTTGTCATCTGCTACCCTGGGTGATCAAGAGCAGACACACCACGTTCCACCAGAATTCAGAATGCAATTTCAGGCTGATAGTTTTCTGCTATGCAAAGCTAATCAGCCCAGGCCAGGATCGAGGCTACAACGCTGGCCTTGTCAGCGCTCTCCCCAGACTGTTTATACTTTACAAAGATCAAAAAGCATACAGAGAATGAACACGAAGACCATGAAATGCCTCTATCCTTTAATTTCATTCCTGAAGGTCAGGGCTCTATAATGAGGCTCACAAAGGAGCAGTACAGTGGGCTAGAAACACACATTAAAAGAACCTCTCCTATATCAAAAGGAAAAAAAAATAGGTCATTGACCATTTTAATGGGATCATTTTAGTCAACTGGCCCCTGGTGCTAAAACCATATTGGAAATGGAAGAGTGGGATCTTTCATATTCACTAATAATGTCCCAACAGCAGTAAGACATTTTAGCCTGAAATTACACACTTCTGCAGAAGACAGAGGTGGCCTAGGAATAGAATGTCTCTTAAGACAAGCTTCCTCAAAAGAGAGCCTGAGACAAACTTTGTAAGCAGGTGGTTTCTTTGGCAAATGGATTGAGGGACAGGAGGGAGGGGCTGGGGGATTGGGACAGGGCTGGGGAGAAGCCAACATGAAAACATGCTATCAATGTGGCCACCACTGTAGATGCTGCCAAGCTAGATTCCTTAAGACCTTTTGAGAATGTGCGTTAGAAGTGCCCATCTGGGGGATGAGAAAAGAAAGCATTTATTCTTCAGCTCTCAACTCCCATTGGCCAAGGAATGAAGGATCATTCATTCCTAGGCCTCTAGGGTGCACCTGCAAATGTGCCAGGCAGCTTTCCACTGTCCCCCACTAGGCCCCAAAGTCAGCGAAGTCCCAAAACAAATGCAAGAGACATGTGATGCATACCCAAACAAGGCATTGTTTAGTTGCACCTGTGCACAGCTACTTGAAGCCTGTGCAAACTATTGCTGCAGCCATGATAGAATCAGAAGTTCCATACAGAACCCTGAAAGGACACCCCCCCAGCCTTGCTGACCACGATGCTGGAGGAACTAAGTGGCACCAACTGCAAGAGACTGAAGGCTTTTTATGGGAATCAAATCTTCTGTAATCCCACCTTATGATGTAAGATTGCTCAACATGAATGTTTGATCAATTCTCTGAGCATTTTAATTGCAGAACTCACTTTGATAAAGCAACAAGTGCTCCCTTGCCTCTTGACATTAGCAAAAATGAAGTCATCCATTTCCAATGCTCAGTATTTGCCCCTGTCTCAAAAGTATTGATATTATGGCTCAGATACTGGTTTTGGACAGAAAAGGCAAATTCTCAAAGTTCTGCCAACACGAGAGTGCTTATTCTTCCCTCTACCTTGAGGAGCCTCTGATTTACCTCCTTTGCTGTATTTCTATGTCTTACCTCCCACACAAAAGAAATTTAGGATTTACAAGTTTCTTTTCCATCTTGCACAGTAGCAAAATATAACTTAAGAAGACCTGTAAGCAAAAGGACTCTGTCATAGGTTATACCATCAACACTTGAGTTGAAGAAACCACTTGTTCATGAGCTTGGCATTTCCTTCTTCAACCAACAAAGTGACTGTCTTCAGGGAGATTCACAAAATATACCTATTGAATAAACCT
Source organism: Vulpes lagopus (assembly GCF_018345385.1). Classification (NCBI taxonomy): domain Eukaryota; kingdom Metazoa; phylum Chordata; class Mammalia; order Carnivora; family Canidae; genus Vulpes; species Vulpes lagopus. Next base: position 26,915,226 of record NC_054830.1, on the reverse strand, counting down.
GGCTATTTTGCAGTAAGAGGCAATAAAGAAGATTACCTAGTGATCTCTCTTAGTATTGGAAATTCTATAGCAGCTACAGGTGTGTGCTGGACGAATAATCAAAGAGTCTACCTTAATATTTTGTGACTTCTCCAGATTTCTTAACTGGTTGGTGGCTAAATTTCTGCCCCCTTGCAACCTAAACGTGGATTACCCAACCCTTGGTCCTTCGTAGCTGGAAAGTTCTACCTTCAATACACATCCTCCAGCAATTGTAATAGTGTCCCTTGCTTTTTCATCTGGGGATTTAGATTGTTCCAGGAGATGTACCGGTGCGCCCAATCTGGGTTAGGGGTGTGATTTAAGTGTGCTGTCAGTTTTGATTTTTCACATTACCAGCTCATGCTGGCCAAGAGGGCTCACTAAACCAGCAATAAGTTTTCAATCTGAGGAGATCCAAATAAACCCTTTGTCACATGAGTTGCTGGAAGCTTCTGCACTAATGGAACCGAGCGGCCCAGTGAATACAATGAAGGCAGACAATCATCCCTTCCAGAGTTCAGCTACAGGCTTCTCTTCTCATTAACATTTCCCTTTTTGGAGAATAGACTTGTAAATTGTCCGTTGGGAGGTACAATAGCTACTAATTAGCTGTGCTCCTAACTAAATGCTTGACCACAAGGAAAACAAGAAATCAAAGAAAATGCTTGTAGTTCTCCAGAAACTGTCAGATACAGCAGTCTGACTTCTAACAGTGTCCTGTATACAGAGGCACTCAATAAATGTCTGCAGAGCAAAACACAATGGCATTCACCTTAATATCTGGATTTTGTCTTCAGCCAGTGCACTTTTCCCCTTCTGTGATAAAGGTTTGGTCTTTGATTCCTTACTCAAAGACACACAACTGCCTATAGATACAGCTCAATAAGCATGGTACACAGGACAACTGTATCCAGAAATAGTCTAATTGGAAACCGCTTCTAAAATTCTTCCAAACAAGCAGCGCCACAGATTTCCTTATTTTCATTCTACTCTCACACACTTGTACTAGACAGAGCATAGCAGTCAGGATGGGCTGAGTTGTGCTGAAACAACAATAAAACCCCAAATCTTAGTGGCTTAAGACCACAAAGGTCTAATATGGTTTCATTCATATGGGAAATATAAGAAACAGTGAAAGGGATTAAAGGCTAAAGGAGAGAAAATGAGTGGGAAATATCAGAGAGGGTGACAAAACATGAGAGACCCCTAACTCTGGGAAATGATCAAGGGGTAGTGGAAGGGGAGGTGGGCAGGGGGATGGGGTGACTGGGTGACGGGCACTGAGGGGGGCACTTGATGGGATGAATGCTGGGTGATATGCTATATGTTGGCAAATCGAACTCCAATAAAAAAATACCAAAAAAAAAAAATGACCACAAAGGTCCTCTGTACAGCTTCATAAAGGACTTTTCATGGAGACCCTAGACTGATGGCAAATCCATCTTCAGTGGGCTTCTCTGTTTTCTATGGTACAGGGGGAAAAAAGGAGCACTCAGTCTCTTGCTCTGGTGATTTCATATTTCTGCCTAGAAGAGACACATGCTACCTCTTCTCAAATGTTATCATCCAAAGCAAGCTGCAGACCACACTAACTGCAAGGTAGCAGGAAGTATAACCATCAATGTACTGAGAAGGAGGCAAAAAAATGGAGTGTAGTCGACATTTGAACAACAGATTTTAAACTACATAGGCCCTCTTATACATGGATGTTTTTGATAAATATCATACAGTACTATAAATGTATTTTCTTTTCCTTATGATCTTAACATTTTCTTTCCACTAGCTTATTGTAAAAATACAGTATACAATATATAGAACATACAAAATATGTGTTAATCAACTGTTTATCAGTAAGGATTCTGATCAACAGTAGGCTATTAGTAGTTAGGTATTAGAAGAGTCAAAAGGTAGTGAAATTTTGTCTGTGGGGTGTGGAGGAGAATCAGTGTCCCTCAGCCCCTGTGTTGTTCAAGAGTCAACTGTACTTGGGAACAGAGCTCTGTTCTGGATTTATAGGAAGATCCTGCCTGACTTGGGGCTTTGCCTCCAACTCTGATGGTGGTTAAAGTCCTATAAAAAACCACTAGGAAAAACTTTCCATAAAAGAAAGCAAGCCAACGTGTTATAGTCAAAATATGGTTTGAGGTATGACCCAGTCTTAAACCATTAGCAAGTTCTTAAAGTTCTATAATAACTGCCCCCTTTGGTTAAAAATGAGGCCCTTTGCCCTTACATGTAGAGAAACAGAACTCCAAAGAAGCCTAATTCCATTTGCCTTAGTAGTCTCACCAGCACAGCAATGCTCAAAAGAAAGCTTTATTATTTACCGAAAATTTAGCAATCAAGTCTAATGAGGATTCGGTTAAGTGATGTGTTCCAGAGAATTGAATGAGCACAATGGCCTCTGAGGGACATCTAAAGAGAGAAAGTGAGAGAGAAAAGTACAGTCAGATACCAAACACCATAACAAGGCTGATGTCCCCATCTGACAAGGTTCCAGTGAGAAAATAAATCTCCTGTGGCCAAGTTAGAAAGTACAGCCCCCCTCTAAATTTCCACAGATGTTACAGAATTCAGAAAGGCTATCAGGACACAAGTGTGGAAGTGAGCATACTTTGTGGCTGAAGGCAAGGTCAAGGAGTTTAGGAAATTGACATTGCCTAGGAAATTGGAGAGAATCTGCATGTATAAAATATACACATATGAAGTATATATTGTATGGGTGTTTTACAAATATATATATTAAACTCAACATGGTGTTAGTTTAAGAGTCCTAACCTAATATTTCTGTTCTTCTCCTTGAGTAAAAATCATCAGACTGCAGCCCTCAGGCCCCAGGCTGTTGCTGTATGGTCTATGGCTTTTACATTTTTTAATTGTTGAAAAAAATTGCAAAATTCATTTCATCTCTTGTCATGTATTATGTATGTAATACCCTTGATTTTGCCTCTTGGCCTACACAATCTAATATTCCCATACAGCTCTTTACCAAAAGTTTTCAGATCCCACCCTAGAGCATTAAGGAGACCAAATACTTCCAGCATTCTCCCCAGGACACCTGTTTTAAGGGAATTCACAAAGGACCCCATGGTCTATGTTTCTGCTGGAGGCCATCTCTGTCAGTCATAGAATGTTCACTCAGGTACACTAGGATAGTAAAGAAGAGAAGACACTGGAAAAATGAAGAGGGAATCACATGAAATTTGATTTTACAACCAGCATGTCTGTTCAATTCTATGAAGCTTTGTGATTGAGCCTCTGAACCTTGGTTTACTTGTCTGTGAAATGCAGGTAATTAGTATTATTTCACTTTCCCAGTTGTTTTTGTTTTGGTATATATATAAACAAGGTCCACTGGACAGAACAATGAATAGGCTTGAGCAGATGGAGCCATTGGTGGTATATTATCTCCACACAGGAGGGGTGGCACCACTGTCTCATCTACATGGTAGATTTAACAAATGATTAGTTAAAAATTGATGTCACTCTATTGAAATGTGAGGAAAACAGGTAATTAATCAAGGGTTGGCATGACTCTCCCGCCAGAGCTCACTAAGACAACTTGGCATCTGTGACATTAACAATTTAGCTCTCAATTAGGTGCCAAACCATATATAATAAGAGAGACTGAGAGCACGGTTCTTGAAGTGAAAGAAAGTATAGGGAGAACAGACATTACTAAAGAACTCTATTTTTCTGTTTTCTCACTCTTTCCACACACCCATGCAACCACCCATCCATAGGTTAAGCATTTTCTATATTCAGTGCCCTCTCAGTGATAGAAAAGATAAAGCCCCCCCCCCGCCCCCGCTCTCATGGAGTTTATATTCTCCTAATGGGAGAAGATATATGGCAAATAAATTACACATAAATAATTGTAGATATTGATATATGCTGTGAAGGAAGTAAAAGTGGGTTGAGAGAGTAATTGGATGATGTCAACTTTAAGAAGAGTGAGCTAAGAACATGAGCAGGAACCAGATGTATTGTCAGCTGCAGGGAAAGTACTCCAGGTAGAAAGAATGGGAGTGAATGGTTCCTGATGCTTCAAGGGCCAGAAAGGCCAGAATTTTTGAGGGAAGGGGCCAAAAATGAGAAAAAAAGCCTGGAGAGGTAGAGGTGGGTCAGATTATATACAGCTATGGCCCTGATCCAAAGTTTGGCTTGATTTTAATTGATTGTAAAAGAAGGTAAATTATTTACAAGTGAGCATTTGTGGTCCATTCCAATCACAGAGACTAAGGTAGAAGAGTCCTACAGAGTGACCAGAAGTCAGAGGGGCTTGCAGAGCTACAGGTGGGAGAAAAGTAAAGCTGACCAAATGGAGGTCACTGAACCTATGAGCAAGCTGGAAGGGTAAGTGTGAGACCATAAAGAGAGAGAGAGAGAAGAGCCAGAGCTGGAAGCTGAAAAAACCCAGGTAAGGTCAGAGGGGCTACAACTTCCACCATCACCCATCCCTCGTTTGATGTTCCCAAAACATGAACATTGAACATTCATGAAAATGAAAACATTTCCAAAACAGGGTTGACTATGATTAGAGTAGAATGCAGCCGTTATGAATCCAGAAATGCATGGAACACCATGAGAGTCCACTGGAGACCAAGTCACCTTCTGTTTCCTCAAGTAGTTCAAAATCTGGTTAAAAACATGAGGTGTGGGATCCCTGGGTGGCGCAGCGGTTTAGCGCCTGCCTTGGCCGAGGGCGTGATCCTGGAGACCTGGGATCGAATCCCACGTCGGGCTCCCGGTGCATGGAGCCTGCTTCTCCCTCTGCCTGTGTCTCTGCCTCTCTCTCTATATATATATATCATAAATAAATAAATATTAAAAAAAAAACATGAGGTGTAAAGGGGCTCCTGGGTAGCTCAGTGGTTCAGTGTCTGTCTTTGGCTCAGGTCGTGATCCTGTGGTCCTGAGATCAAGTCCTGCATGAGGCTCCCCACAGGGAGCCTGCTTCTCCCTCAGCCTGTGCCTCTCTCTCTCCGTATCTCTCATGAACAAATAAAATTTTAAAACATAAAGTGTAGGACACAGTGGAAGAATAATACAAATGCTGAACCATGTGACAACAGGTGGTCAGAGGACAGCAGGTGTCTTCAATATGGAGCAATCAGGGCAGAGAGAGAAGGAGTTAGAACTTAAGATGGGTCATAAAAGTAGTGATAAATCTGAAATGGCAAGGAATGGACAGAAAATAAAGCTAAAAATCAGGTGATAACAGAGAACATTGCAGAGGAAGGCCACTATGGTTTCTTTTTCTGGTAAATTACAGCAAGTGTATTTTATAGTAACATTTCCAAAACAGACTTAATTCCCTCCACCTACCACCTGGCTCAGATCAGTATCACCTCTTTCTTAAAAGAGGGAGTTCAGAGAGACTCTTTAGAGAGATAAGAAGGGAAATTGGTGGTTCTGAAAACAGGGAGCTTTCTTTGAAAACTCTTTCAAAGAGGAAAGCTGCATGATAATGAAAAGTATCATCATCATTATTATTTACTTCAAATATTGGGCTCTCTCATAACAAAAGCTTCATTCTTTGTAATCTTATTGTTGTTTGGATATCAAAAAGACACTGAAATTCATTTACACCTTCAGCTCTCGATACAACGAGTGCCACCTGCTGCTCTCCCTCTGAGGCTGGTTTATCCTATTATGCTATTTATAGGGACTCCACGGTGAAGGTGGCGGGAATAGTGATGCCAAAGTTTCTTGCTTCCCTCCATCTGACAGCTGGCATGCTGTCTGACAAAACAAAGGAAAAGAAGAAAGGTTGCATATCAAAATATTTTGAAGGCTTTGCTGTCAAACATACAGACACACAACATGGATAATTATTTAAGTTTCATTGCATTGTCCAAAATGAAATCTTCTAATCTGGGGACAGTTTACAAGTTTCAGGAAAATAATTTGGTTTTTGACTCTAAGATTTATTTTACCTTTTCTTATTATACATACCACACACACAGGAAGGGAGGGAGAGTAGGGGGAGAGAGTGTACACGCACAAGCTCTTTAATTATTATTTTGCCAAGGAAACCAATTGAATATGAGGTTCTTTTACTTCTAACACGCAAAATGAGTTCATCAAGGTAAATTTCCATTAAGTAAATCATACTCCCACTGACTCTATAAGTAAATAAAATCACCCTAACAACAACATAGAAAACTCTAGCTAAGATGGGGTTTAATGCAACTAATTCCCAGGATGATGAAGACAAAATGAGCACTTGAAGTTTGACTCAATGGAATAGAAGATCTTTCCAAATTGAGTATCTTTTATTTGCTAGCCTTTGGGTTCTAAAAGTTCCTCAATATCAAAATATCTTAGAACTCCCCCCTTTGAGTATTTGCCCTATTAAAACATCACACTCCATGACAGTGTTACATATTCCCTACTCCATTGCAAACATTCCTTAAGGTAAAGGGCTTTTGTGTAGACAAATTTATTCCCTATTTCCCCCAGTCACAAAATCTGAAGTGGCAAGAAGGTACAAGTGTCAATAACAGACTTTTTGCCAATGCTCCTTCAGCCTCCCTGCCACTATTTTCTACAAAACCCTCCTTCCGCAGCTAGCCCCCAGTTGCCTGGATGAGGAATGGATAGCCAATGAAGAATGGTTCTCAGAGGCTTTCTTAACCTTTGATTTGGATACCAGGACTCCAGAGGATACATTGCACTGATCAAATTGCCTCTCAAGAATGTGAAACAAAACATAACAGGTATGTGCACAGGTGGTGGTGAGAAATGCAGTGGAAGAGTAGGAGGCTGAGTGGGCTGCACACGGCCAAGTCCTGAGGACCGAAGTCCTGAAAGGCAATTAGTTGAGAGTAAGCGGAGATCAGATATGAAGAATCAGAGGAAATGAGAGAAATGGTGGGGAGGGGGCAAGCCAGTACACCTAGAGCTGTCCTGATGCTGGACCTTGCAGAAGTCTGGTTGTGTCACATTCCCTGAATTCCTGGGAATACAGATCTCTCTATCCTTACAAAAGAAAAATGGCCTTTGAACTTGAGATAGTTGAGTAGATCTAGTTCCTTTCAATCGGAAGATCCCTTACTCATAAGATGGCCAATAGACTACTTGAATCAGAGTTACCCGGGTGGCTGTTAAACACACCCAATACTGGTCTCTACCCAGACCCCCTCACTTGAAAGACACTGGGGATGGAGATCAGCAATCTCTTTTTATCAAGTACCATACACCCCACTAGAATCAGAAAACTTTCTTACGGAAGGATCTTCAAAGGCATTTTTTGTCTTTAAAAGTTAATAAAAATATTTAGAACAAAAAGTCAGCATCATATTCAGTGTTTAGAACATGTCATATTCACATCATCTTTAAGTCTCTAAAATACACTGCAAATATGAAGGGTGATTAAGTTAGTTCACAAACAGCAAATTGTTCCTCATTACTGCAATGAATTCTAATTGTTCTCCTTAAGCAGGCACATGCCTATTAAAATTAGCATCAAAAACAGCTTGATTTCCCTTTTTGTCTATATACTATTATGTGTCATGTGTGACACATGCCATGTCATGATTATGATGATTTCAATGCCACTTAACTGAGAAGGGTGATTCAAACTATCTCCAGAACCATACAATTACAGAGCTTAGTCTTTCAACAAATATTTATTAAGTACTCTGTGCCTAGAACTCCACCAGGCACAAATGATACAGAAATAACTAACATGCCAGGCCTTGAGCCAGAGGGATTACAGTCTTGGGTTGGGGACGAGATACTTTGGTAATTACTATGACTGCCAGGAAGATCTGAGAACATGAAAAGATATAACATATGTACAATAGGGTCATGGAGAGAGTGGGGTCAACTCTATAGTAGGAGAGGGACGGGGAGGGAGTCTTTTCAGACTCCATTCAAATGGAGTCTAGTATAGCATAGCCTATATCTGAGTGGGTCCATTTCCTTAATTCTGAAATTGAGTATTAGGAAGCACACTGGGTTACTAATTAACAGTGTCTTCTACCTAGTTTTTATCAGTAATATATAATATTTTCCATTTCCTCTGCCTTATTTCTCAGGTTAGCCAAAATTCAAGTGGGTGTTATACATTGGGCTCCTTCAAAGACCCCAGCACAAAGAAATTCATTAATAAGAGAATATTTTCCTAGAACATTCAACCAATATTCCAGGGTCTACCATACTGAAGATCTGACAATGCCCAAAGATGTGCAAACCTTTCCATTTAGAGCTTAGTGAGAAGGAAACATAGACATGGACAATAAAGATATAAAAAAAATATGGCATAAGTCTCATGTGTATTAATGTAGTGGCATGGAATTATCAATAATAATTAATTCCCATCTCCCAGGGAAAGGCAGATTCTGAGGGCAAGATATTTGCTCTGAATTAAGTTTTGAGACTCTAAAGACTTAAGTTAAATGAGAAAAATAAACTGTTTTAATACAGAATATGTATTGCAGGAGTTAGCTTTTGCTATGGAGCAAACCACTCCAAAACATAGCTCAAAGCATTTATCATTGTTTTGGGTTAGTTTGGCAGTGCTGCTGGTCTGAGTTGGCTTGGCTTAAGTCAGGTAGCCTAGGAGGACCTCACTCCCATGTCTGGGGCTTCACTGGGTTGGGGAAGACAGGCAGGGTCTCTGTCCTTGGGGTCTTCCTCCTCCAGGTGGCTAGCCCTGGCTTGTTCATGTGAGAGCAGGATTCTCAGCAACCCCAGTAAGTGTACATTTTCAAATCTCCCATATCACACTAGCTAATGTCCCACTGGCCAAAGAAAGTCACAACCAGATTGCAGGGGTGGAGAAATAGATTGCCCCTCTTTATGGGAAGAGGAGCAAAGTCCCGTTGCAGGCATATATATGCATAAATGAATGGGAGGAATGATCATGGCCATGTTTGAAAATATTTGTTACATATTTAAATATATAGAGAACCACAACCTTTGTTAATCCTAGTAACTTTCACTTGAGGCAGGAGCAGAAGTAAGGAAAGAATATAAAATACATATATTTCTAAGTAGAGTCTAACATATTGTCATTACTACCACCACCATCACCGATACAAACTCAAAAACCAAAATAAATATATTATATATATATATATATATATATATATATATATGGTCAAACATTGATTTAAACAGTATCATTTAACTCACCCTTGGATAAGAAAACAGAATGGTATGAGCATCTGGAAGACAACTAATTTAGCTATTTAATATAGAAAAAAAACAAAACCCAGACTGGAACAACTCTTGGCAACCCACTGAAAACCATGAAAAGTGCTTGGCTGACTGGCTCAGCAGCCAGTAGGTGCTCAACTGGCATTTGTTGTTGACATTGTTGCTGCATTGAAAGGGGTTCCAGTATCATGAAGCGATGCTGAACATCTGCTTATCCTGGCTCCTTCATGGCTGAGGTTTGCACTTTGGTCAGAATGTTAGCAAACTGAGCCTTGTCACAAACTTTGTCAGGCACTAAAAGTCAATATCTGGAGTCCTCTCCCACCCAGAAGGTGAATTGATATTGAATTGAATCCTTCTTGTGCTGTTACAAAATAAGCCCTTAAAAAACAATGAGCAAATGGAAAATAGAGTGTCTTTTATTGATTGTGATGTTTCCACTTAACTCGATTCTGGCTGGGGAGCTTCTCCGGTGGCACATGCGCACAGAGCAAGGGCATCACCACGGTCGATAATTCTGAGGAAATGGACAGCCTCGTCTGCCTAATGGATCTCTCCAATTTCCTCCATTGGGATCTAACTTGGGATTAGTCACTCAACAGATTTTTCAACAGTTCCTCTAGACTTTGTTTCTTTTAAAGCAATTTGGTACATGTCAGCTGAGTGTCTGAGCTAACTTTCATGAGGAAGGACTTTTTTTTTTTTTTTAAGGACACTGAAGTGTTCTTTGCTCTTCTTTTCAACCAGCAGTTGTCTTTGATTTTTGTGTTATTTTCTCAGTAGGTCATTGGGAAAAATACTTCCACACAACATCCTACCCTCCTACCCCCCCCCCCCACACCTACTTTATAGGGAAAAAAATTCATCCACAAAGTAAGCTTTCAAAATGAGTATGTTCTAGTAGTTCCTTAAATGCTGCTCTCCCTCAATCCTGCTTTCAATGCCATTTTTAATACACTCTGAATTTAGGAATAATTTTAGATCGCTAGAAACACTGCAAAGTTAATACAGAGAGTTCCCATAATATCCTTCACCCACTTGGGTTTCCCCTAATGTTTGCATATTACCATTTGTCTGAGCTCAGAAACCAGCATCGATATATTACTATTAACTAAACTCTAGACTTGAATCAGATTTCACCAATTTCTCCATTGCTGTCCTCTTTCTGTTCCAAGATGGAAACCAGAAACCACACTGCATTTAGCCAGCAATGTCTCCTTCATGTCCTCTGGCCAGTGGCAGATTTTCAGTCTTTGTAATACCCTTCACATTTTTCAGGATTATTGGCCAGGTATTTTGAAGGACATCCATCAATTCAGCTTTGTCTGATGGCTTTCTCATGATTACCTTGGGGTTATAGGTTTGGGGGAAGAAAGGTTACAAAGTAAAGTGCCTTTCTCATGACATCATATCCAGCAGTCTAGGCTATTGATGGGACTTATCACTGGCAATGCTGACCTTGATCACCTGGCCAGACAGTGCCTGCCAGTTTTCTCCTCTGTAAACTTTTTTTTTTTTTTTGTTAAGTAGCTACGCCTCCAATGTATCATATTCAGGTGGTATTTCAAAACACTGTGTTCCTCAAGATACCAAAATTTAAAGTGTCACTATTAGTCTTCTTCATGGCAAGCTGGAAGTAAGTGAACAGAATGTTGGAAAGTATTAGGATGAGAAAGAAAGAAAAGGAAGATATAAGTTTATTTCAAATCAAGCTTTTAATCCAAATTATAGTAAAAGAGTTCTTCCAGAGGAGATACTCCTCTATCTTGGCCAACTGGTTAGCTTTGTTTTATGGGATTTGGCCTCAGAACGCTCTGTTATAAGCAGGATAAGCTGATCTACACCTCCAAATTCCTTAAATATTTTAAATTGGTATTAGCAGTCACCAGTTTATATTCTACTTTACATTTGATAAAAATTGAGATTAGAGATCTGTTTAGTTCAATGACATCCTAGAGGGAAAAAAGCAATTTAATCTACTTAAAATGCTACTGATGTAGTACCTAGTACATAAATAATGTTTACATGTTCTTCATGGTAGCAGAATCTGCCGTGTGCTAGACCTTGTTCTCTAAGTGTGATTTTCTAATCAGTTGCCTTGACCTCAGAGAAATGCAGGGTCTCAACCCACCTCACACATACTGAATCAGAAGCTACACTTTCATTAGATCTCCAAGTGATCCATAGGCACATTAAGGTTTGAGAAGTCCAACTTTAGAGAGTATAGAATGTTACCAGTGAAATGTTGGATGTGAATGATAAATATAAAGCTAATAAAAAAGGAATACGTGTGGGGCCTCCATCCTTCTATTTTCAGGCCAATGATAACACTTAAGTTTTCAAGGCACAGTATAGGAAAGGTATGGATGTTATTAGTCTGAATTATGCTATTTGATTTACCTTGCTAAGGCAAAATTGTTCTCTTGAACGGATATTCTAATTTGTTCTATCCTAAGATAGTCAGTGCACTATTATGTTATCCTTTAACATAATCTTTCTTTCAAAAGACATGAGCAGAAAAATAAAGATCCAAACAGGACCCAGAAAGCATTAGCCATAAAAAAATTGGACAATATTAAAATTAAGAATTATTCTTCAAAACAGATCAGTAAGAGAAAAAATGAAATACATAGAGATTTGTAATCAGTATAACTAATAAAGTATTTGGAAGATATAAAGAGCTAAAAGTCAGTAAATATGAAGAACCCAGTGTTTAAAATGGGCAAAATATGTGACCCTTCATGAAAGAAGATACTTGCTACACAAATAAAAGTATGCTCCATCTCATCAGAAATAAGGAAACAAATCAAATCTATAGTGCCAAACCACTGCTCAACCACTGGAATGACTAAGCAAAACCAGACCCCAAACTCAACACAGTAACTAAGACGTTACTAAGATTTGTCAAGAATATGGAATAATAGTGAATGTTTGTGTTACTATAAAATTGGTACAATTTTGAAAAAATTAAAAATTAAAATATCCATCAAAAAAGGATATAAAACAGATAAAATGTCATATCCTTTTTTTTAATGTTTCATGTGGCATATTTTGAATTTCATCTTATAACTGAAAGACAGGAAAGCTCTGGTACTGTTTTTTGTGAGAAACCCTTTTCTCACTTTGCCTTGTTACTACTTGTACCCCCACCAAGTCTTCCAGACAACAGATTTTTGTGTTTAGTCATTACATGAATTTGAAATGTGCCTCACTCTCTCCAGACCCCATTCCCACATGAGCCTCTGACCTCTGGCTTCTCCTCCCTCCCCAGACACCCCTCTCTGGCTGAGGGAATGCCCCATCACACTTATGCCAACATGATATGCAGGTCAATTAGGACTTGGGAGAAGAGTCCAGTCCTTGGGCTGAGACACAATGTTTTTCACAGAGACATGAAAAAGGTCACCCTAGAGACAACTTTTCTTAACAGATGATTCTCCTGGGTACTAGAGAAGCTAGCGTGGACCTGGACTCAAATATCCTGCCGACATCCTGCATTTTGACAGCTACAATTCTTCCTTTTTCAATTTCAATTCTTATTGATTTTCAAGATTCTCATTTCAGAGATGTATGCCATCATTGTACTACAGTGTTTAGCAATCTATCTGTGCCTGCTTTTATATGCTAGATTGATCCTTTCCCACTGAAGCTGTAGGCAGGCGAGCATCAGGTTGCTACTCAGGTGCCACCTTTGCTCACAAGCTATGAAAGCGAAGCATTTCACCCTCTCACCTGAGGGAAAACACTAAATTGAGCCTAGTTCGGGGGAAGTTCACATTTGGTAATGAAGCAGAATTTGGCAATGAACTACTTCTGAGAAGAGAGGCATAAATTAGGGGAAAGTCAAATCTGAGGTGGGCAAGGCAAGCGGAGACACTGCTCTGTGTTTCTATTCAAGATGCCAAGATTTCCGTCTGTAAGTCAGGGAGAGAACTGCATTAAGTGATAAAGTACTTGCTTGGGCCTGGGGCAGAAATAGTTTTTAACATGTGCAAGTAAATGGCTTGAAGAGATTTTAGGAAGCATAGAGAAGGCAAATTAAATGAACCCAGATAAGAATATGTTTCTTATTGGACAGTTTTTCCAAGAAATTCTGGAATAAATTGTGGAATATATTTGAATTAACTTAAAGCACTCAAGGTGAATGTACTATAAGAAAAATGTTTTAAGATTTAGAGATTAAAAATACAACCAAAACATTTAGGGATTACATACTTCTTGTTTTCTCTTTAACTTGATTTCAACTATTTCATCTGTAGTGACTATGAGAATTGGGTTTCCTTTCTGTTGGGAGTGTTGCTTCTTCGCGTCAAGATCTTTCCTCACATTTTCTTCTGTCATGTCTGTGGTCTCCTCCCTCCCTGTCCAACTCCATCCCCTTGGCTAAATATTGCATGGGACATACTCATGCTGAAAAAATTCACGGTTTATCAGAAATTCCAACTTAATTGGGCATGTGTGGGATATACTTATACTAAAAATCTCTATCTGGAGTTCAGATTTAACAGCATGCTGTATTTTATTTGGCAATTTACATTGCACCCACCCCCTGCTCACTTGAAAATGCCGTATTTCCTTATGAAATGTACTTGCTGGGCTTTCATTCCATAAGACAGCAATGATCAAGGGTCACCTGAATGACAATTGGCTGGGAGTTTGGGATAAGCTAAATTATTCTGCACTGGTTTTTGAGTAGAGTTCTTATCCTGTCTTATCTTTGCTATAGCTGGTGAGGTCCCTTAAATGGTATGAAAGTACCATCACCCTACCCCAACCCCGAGACCTTGTTATCAAGAGAAAAAACAACCACTGTCCTAGGGAAGGTACAGTCTATTATTGTGCTATGTACAGAACAGCCTAGAGTATCTGTACCTTAGGATATTTCCACCGTAACATAGGATACTATGTTTTGCTCCCAGGAAGGGTCACCTTCCACACCTCAAAATAGGTTGGTGAAAGAGATTATGGAACTGCACAGGGCAGAGTAAATGAAGGAAAAACCTAATAATGCAAACTCACCTTTGCTCTTGCATTATTCTTGGGTGACCACTTCACTCAAAAGTGATTTGTCTGCTTCCAGCCCTGTGGAGTTTGGGAGGTGGTATAGTAAAGGGAGGTGGAATGTCTATGTGTACATGTAGTACACACTCAGGTGTATTGCTCTTGGGCAGTGAGTGTTCTACAACTCTAAACCTCCTCTCTACAATCCTTTAAGAGCCTAGAAAATATATACAGTGTGTCAGATTTTTCTTTTTCTCTCAATATCTTTTATTCAGAAGCATTTTATAACCCATATATGTGTGTCAAGAGGACACTCTGGGTTTGGCTCCCTATAGTATTGAGTTTAGAGAAACTGGCTCATCTGTGTGCTTTTCCTTGACCTGCTGCATCACGCATGTAGCCCCTTACAAGGATGGTGGCATTTAGATTCACTCCATAGAAGATCCTAACAAAGTATGTGGGGCATAGATCTGCTAATGGGCTTAAATTTGAAGAGTTTTCAGATATTCTGTATACAACACTGAGCTGTGTGCTGCATAAATGACCCATTTTACAAATAAATCCATAGGACCTTGTTCTCTGTGTCATGTTAGACAGGCAAAAAGTTTACATTTTACCAGCATGTATTAAGGTACACAGTAGTGAGAAGAGGATGGTAACAGGTTTGGAAATATTGGCCCAAATGAAAGATTCACAGGAGACATATCTTGAGCTTGGTGTAATGAAATGGTCTGAAATGTGGAATTATAGAGCCTGAAGAAACCTCAAAAGTGTATCAAGCCCAGTTAACTGGGAAAGGTGGATGGGACCTCTTCCTGTCCTGAAGAATCTGATTCTTTTGAGACCCTCCTGATTGTCATGCAACAAATGGCAACATACAAATATTAAAATATTGTATAGTTTTAAATGTTTTCTCATCACTTCCTCTGATTTTTACAAACAAGTCTTGAAATATGATTATAAAACCCATGTTTTAAGTATCATGCTTTAAAAGCTCTGCCATAGAGCTAATAGATAATACAAACTCTGGGTTCTCTGGCCTGAATCCTTTACCCAACACAAGTTAGAGATACCAATTACATTTCAGTCACTCTTCTAGATACATGGTGAGTGGAAGACATGTTCCTGCCTCAAAGAACTTACCAAAATCCTTCTTCATATACATCAAATTTAGTATTGGGTTATGCAAACTACTTCACATGCCTTTAAGAAGTAGGAACAGGCAATATAAAAATGTATTCAATATAGCGAACACATACTGAATCTTGAATTCTTAGTGGTCAATTTAATAAGAGAAAGAGAGGACATTAGAGGCATGAAGAAAGAACCAGAAAAAAACCCTGATGAGATGGGAAAATGAAGAATTCAGAGACAATGCCTAACCCTCAGACATACTCTGAAGATGGCGACAGCTGCCACTTTACAGTTGGCATCACCCAAGGGTTCAGACACCCTAGAAGTATTCAGTTCTCTCGTCAAGTACTCATGCTGTAAGATATGTCCATTTCAGAAATTTTAATCTCTCCTTCCAACTCTTTTACCTTTAATCACACTTTTCTCATAACTTAGATTTCTACTCATACTGAAACAATCAGTCCTTCTAAAACTGCAAACTCTTTGAGGCTGAAATCCATTCAGATTCATCCTACTATCTAACCCACCTGGCATAGTTTCCAGCATCTATTAGGTCCTCAAAACATCTTCACTGAATTGATATTAAATTGAGGTTTCTCACCCTAATTAACCACCTTGGATAAATAAAGCAGACACTGCTTAAACACGGTCCATTCTTATATCCACCATACCAAAAACTCTGTCCTATTCTAAGAAGTTGAATATGCACATGGAGTTTTCATCAGCAGAATCCCCTTGATTCTGGGGATAGAGGATGAAATGGAAAACACAGAAAATACCCTTTAAGAATTACACTATTACACTATGTCCCTCCCCAGAGTGTGTTTCCCATGTTCATTGAGAAAAAACTGGGATCAGTCCTACCTGGGTTACTCAAGGACAAACCTTCCCACTGAATCATCAAGATTATCCCCATATTCTCACCTGCCAATGAGCTTCACTGAAGGGTGATGGGGGAGAAGAATCAGCCTAGTTCACATGGGTTACCAGGATCTCATCCAGCTATATTCTGATGGGGAGACTGTGTACCAAAAGTTATGATCTGAATATCTGTGCTCCAACCCGTTTTGTGTTGAAATATTAATACCAAAGGTGATGGTATTAGTAGATGGAGGCTGTGGGAAGTGATTGTGTGGAAGGGCATGAAGTAGAGCTGTCGAGAATGGGAGTAGTGGTCTTATAAAGGAGAGTATACAGAGCTCCCTCACCTTTCTTACCACATGACGACAAGAAGTCCATAAGCTAGAAAAGAGCCTTCATCCAACAATGGCACCTTGATCTTGGACTTCTAGCCTCCAGAACTAGAATTTCTCAACTGGAATTGAGAAATCAATTTCCATTGTTTGAAAGCCACCTGTCTGTGATAGTTATACCAGCCCAAATGGACTAAGATAGCAAGTAAACAATGATACACATATCATATTAATATGATACACATATACATACCTGATATAAAAATCCAGTGCTATAATTTGTCAATTTTCTTAATAAGGTGACAATTTACCAAAGAAAAGCCATTGAAGAATGTTCTCTACCTTGTATAATAATTTCCAATGAGATCCTTGGCTAATAATTCAGAGTATACCATAGGATGTCTAGGATATTGTTGATGTTCAAATAAATTTTCCTCAAGTGAGACCAGATGGAGAACAAAGATTAAGTACAGAGATACATTTATAGTTCTCATTTGTTTCTTGCAGAATTCTGAGTTATGAAGAATCAAGGCCTTTTCATAGGCATCAAGATAAATAAGCTATAATTGTAATCCAGAATAATAAATCTATTCGTTATTCTAAAGAAATTGCAAAATCTTTGCAATTAAAGGAGGCCTCTTGCTAAATAAACAAACTGTGGTATATCCATTCAATTAAGTGTTATTTGGTGATAACAAAGAAACAAGCTATCAAGTCATAAAAAGACAAAGAAGAAACAAATGCATATTGCTATATAAAAAAAAGCCAATATGAAAAGATCAGTGTTTGGGGAAGAAAGATGAGTAAGTGGAACACCAAGGATTTTGAGGATAGTAAAACAATTCTGGGGGCACCTGGGTGATGTAGTCACTTAGGCATCCGACTCTTGGTTTCAGCTCTGGTAATGATCTCAGGATCATGGGCTTGAGCCCTGGATCAGGCTCTATACTCAACACACAGTCTGCTTGGGATTATCTTGCCCTCTGCTCTCCACCCCCACCCCCACCCTTACTGTCTCTATATCTCTAGGATGGAGGATTAAATCTTTTTAAAAAGTTCTATTTGGGACACCTTGGTGGCTCAGCAGTTGAGCATCTGCCTTTGGCTCAAGGTGTGATCCTGGAATTGAGTCCCACATCGAGCTCCTTGCGGGGAGCCTGCTTCTCCTTCTGCCTGTGTCTCTGCCTCTCTCTGGGTCTCTCATGAATAAATAAATAAAATATTAAAAAGAAAGTTCTATATACTGTACATAATATGCTTGTGAACACCCATAGAATGTATAATACAATTAAAGCCTAATGTAAACTATGGACTTTGGTTAATAACACATCAATATTAGCTCATCAATTTAAACACATGTAGCACACTAATCCAAGATGTTAATAACTATGGAATCTGGGGAGTAGGAGGAGCTTTGACAAGATATATGGGCACTCCTTGTACTTTCTGCTCCATTTTTCTGTTAACCTAAAACAAAAACATTTTTTTAAGCAACCCTATAAGATTAAAAAAAAAAGTTCAATCTATTAGAATGAAAATCCTAAGAAATCAAATAAGTGTCAAGACTACAAACCTGTTTTTGGAGGGGAAACAAGTGAAAAGGCATAGTTTAGGTTGTGCCTAATGTCTTATTCCTGATAGATGATGTATATTTTGAGAGGCAAAAAAGCTATGGGTTTAAAACATACAAAACAAATGAATATACTCAGAAGCAGCTCTAGATCATTGCATGGCAACCAGAGAGAACTGAGATGGGGAAGTAAGTGGAGAAATAACACAAAAGCATATGATAAAAGGTCATGATAAAAACATTTTTTTAAATCACAGGGTTACAGGTACAAGAAAAATATGCATTAAAGGGGGGGGGAATGTCAAGAACTCAGACAAATGTTTTAACCACAGTATTTGCTTTATAGTTTCAAACACAGGGCTACTATAACTGTATAGCACTTTGTAGTCAAAGGGCATTATTTGAAATTTCCATAATCTTCCAAGACTGTAGAGAAGAAAACTATAGCAAGCTATAACTCAACTTTTCAAAACGTTGTAGTGCTTTTTCACCCCCAGTGATTTTTTCTCACCCATTCTCAATTTTGCCTTCAGCAGGGATATTTTTCACATTCAAATGTTTCCAAACACACTTTGTTTTTGATCTAAAGGACAGTGAGATGAACTAAACCAACTCTGGCTCAGC